>NC_081418.1:17688361-17996403 GCF_949786415.1 Peromyscus eremicus
AGAAGGTCGGTCTCAGGACCCTTCCCCTCTGTGACACCCAATTACTGTAGTAAGAGAGAAAGGACTAGATAAGAGGAAGAGCCATTTTCTTTTCTTTCTTTCTTTCTTTCTTTCTTTCTTTCTTTCTTTTTTTTTAAAGAGTCACATTAGGCTCTTCACATCATTTTATTTTAATTCTCATAGCAGCTCCAGGAGGAAGTTTTTATTCCTGTTATATAGATAAGGAATTTGAGGTTAAGAAAAATAATTTTCCCAAGGGAAATGTGGCAGATAGAGGACTGAAACCTGACTCTTGGTGACAGCGCCATCTGAGCATAAGCTCCACTGTTGACTCTGAACAACTCAGGACGGAGCCAACAATGAAGGCAGTGAGGGTTGGCTGGGGACAAAGGAGCAGCCCTGCCCCTGATCACACCTCCGTTTCTTCCTCTCCTTAGGATGGGCTGCCAGAGTTGTACATCCTCCAGAAACCACAAAAGGCTCTCTCTGCTTTTACAGACTAATAATGAGAGGGCTAAGGAGAGAGAATGGAGCAGAACTCATCTTCATTTCTCTGGTCTTCCGTTGCCCTGTCTGTGTAGGGAGTTGAAAGTCCCTCCTGAGCTTATCCTACAGACCTGTGTGGCTCACAGAAAACCACTCCAGAGGCAACACTTTGTAAAGGGGAGACACTGAACAATGTAGGGACTGTGGCTGTGCTAACATCAGCTTCTATGAATTCTACTACAGTCATTTACATAGCTGTAAATATCCCCAGTAAACACCGATGATTAGTTAATAACATACATTGCTGTGGATAACACTCCTTTCCAGCCTGGCCATTACCTGAAAAGGTTTGAGCTTTTCTGTATTCCGACTCTGGTCTGAAAAGATAAGTAGATGTATTAATCAGGGGTTATAATTGAGGGGAAAATTTGAAGTTATTTTCACAGAAATATATACATTACCTGCCTTCTAGCTTCTGCCTTATAGCTAAAAGCAAAAGAGAGGGCGGAACACAGTAAGGTATATTTTTGGAATGTTTCTAAAATGTATTACTATTTTTTTCTAATTTTAACCTACCTTTGTAGGGTTGATATTTTTTCCACAGAAAAAGAAGACACATGGATATAATCAAAAACAGCGATATTCCAGTTATACTTGCTAATGGGGACAGTGATTTTCCTTTTTGTGCAAGCTTCTCCAGCCCTAAAAAATAGTAATAAATTACTATATAATCTGAAATGCTTAGGACTGTTCTCTACTTAAGTAAGACACCATCGCCTGCCTCTCTCTCTCTCTCTCTCTCTCTCTCTCTCTCTCTCTCTCTCTCTCTCTTTCTCTCTCCCTCCCTCCCTCCCTCCCTTATTCTCTCTTTCATCCCCACATGGATGGGACACAGTGATTTAAAACATAATCTCCAAACTCCCTGGGGACATTTGTGCTCGGAGATGTGGCAAGAAACCCAGGAAATACTGACGTAACGTCCTAGTCACAGACAGCTGTTCCTGTCACACTTCTCATTTGTGTTTGCTGTGTCCGTCCCAGCTCACTGTCTCTCCACCCTCGGATGCAGGATGCTCTCCCTGCCTTCAGTCTTGCTGTTTTAATGATTCAGGGGTGTGATCTTTCCAGGGACACAGTGGTACATATTTAAGAATGTGAGAAGAAGGGTGCTTATTTCAAATATACTTTACCAATTTTAACCAATCAAAAAATGCCAGTTTCCCAAATAACATGTGCGTGCAAGTTTCAATAAAATATTTAAAGCTGGCTTGGCCCAGCTGGTAAAAGTACTCGGTACAAACTTGAAGACCTACCTGAGATTAATACTGTAACCCACTGTGGAAGGAGAAACCTGTCTCCTGAAAATCGACCTCCACATGAGCACTGTGGAACATGTGCAGTGCCACACACACACACACACACACACACACACACACACACACACACATCACACACCACACATACACCAATACAATACAATTTAAAATGTAAAATTCCATCTTGCAACTAAAAGTCACTTTGTTTTGTAGGCCATTCCTTTTATTACTAGAACTGTATTAAGCATGGTGCTAATAGCTGTAATACACATGCTGAATGCTTGCAGCAAACCGAGCTCTGTTCTCAGGATGCATGATCCATAGTCACTGCTGAATCACCTTGGTAATGTTATTAGAGAGCAATTCTATTATCATCTCTTCTGGATGAGGAAGCTGAGCCTTGCAAAAGTCACCTAGGTTATAATGGTGGGTTTAATCTCAGGCTTTTAGTATTGCATTCTGCCTCTTTCCAAAGCTGTTTGACACAACGTATTGACTGAGGTTACGTTAATATCAGCTGTGGGGTATGACATGTCTAGTCATTTATTAACCTGTGTAGGAGGAAGTAGTTTGTGACCTTTAACAAGCAGCTCTGATATTGATGTGGGAATGACTGGTGGCAGTTGCCTGTCTGCCCAGACTGATGGAGACTGAATTTATGTAATGCTACCTCCATTGCAGACACAGCCTGGGAATCTGGGTGTCATGAGGAATATAGTGGCAACTCAGGTCTGCAATAAATGCCAAGCCAGCAGCAGCTTCTAGCTTCTTCTTCTTCTTCTTCTTCTTCTTCTTCTTCTTCTTCTTCTTCTTCTTCTTCTTCTTCTTCCCCCATAAAGGTTCTGTTGAGGACTCCAGGAGTTAAAGTGAGGGGGAGCCCTTAATCCTCTCCTGTTCCCAATATGGGGCTATCTAAAATTCTCTTGATTTTCCCCTGTAGAATACTATCATTTAAAAATGTCTCATCTTTTTCGGCTGTAGCATAGCTGGTCAATTCCAGATTCTAGCAGACAGGTTTCGGAAACCATGCTATCCCCTCTGATTTGACCATGCACTGCTGTTCTCATAACCTCTTTAAGTCTGAGACAAGGATAGTTCCTACTATGAAAATTCTGTGCCATCTTGGGGTCACCGTGATCCTTTTAACTCTCCACCAATGTTTATATGAATAACCTGCTTGTTTATTAGTGAGGCAAGTGATTTCTCTGCTGACCTGGATTTTAATCACACATTTATCTGAAGTCTAATTTTGTCACATCATGGTTGAATGTCACCATAGGTTAACTCACCAGTGTCGAAGCATTCTGTTGAAAGAATCATTCTCCCTTTGGGAGACATATTTCCCCTAGGCTAGTACCAAGGCCCTAGCTTCTTCCTTCTTTTGTCATGAGATTCTGGGAAAATTCTAATTTAAAAAGATTTATTATTATTATTATTATTATTATTATTATTATTACTGTGTGTGTGTGTGTGTGTGTGTGTGTGTGTGTGTTCCACTTCTGTACAAGGGTCTCTGGAGGCCAGTAAAGACCATCAAATTTCCTGGAGCTGGAGTTATAAGCAGTTGTGAACTTTCTGATCTGAATTTGGGTCCGCTGGAAGATCAGCAAGTATTCTTAACAGCCAAGTCATCTCTCCAGCCCCAGAAAGTTCCAAGTTTTAACACCAAACTTCAAATGTTTTAGCCTTTTCACTTCACAACAGCCACACTATTAAAATTCAGAACCTCTAAACATAATTAAGTGCTAATATATTTAATTATTCAGAAAAACATTTTAGTATACTTTTGGCTCTTTTTAAATTTTTCCTTAAAATAAAAATATGAGCCGGGCGGTGGTGGTGCATGCCTTTAATCCCAGCACTCGGGAGGCAGAGCCAGGAGGATCTCTGTGAGTACGAGGCAAGCCCGGGCTACCAAGTGAGTTCCAGGAAAGGCGCAAAGCTACACAGAGAAACCCTGTCTCAAAAAAAAAAAAACCAAAAAAAAAAAAATGTCAATGATGACTGTTTCAGACTATGCTTGATTCACTGTGGCATCCACTTTTGCCAAGTGCTTCTATGATTCTTAAACCTGGCAACAGGTTTAATACAAAATAATTGGCTGTCTTACCCTAAGACACAAAGGACACATATTTCTGTCCTTCATTTTTAACTTCTCCTTCCTTTGACAAGTAATTCAATTTGTTGATTCTCTTCTACAGAGGGTCACAACCTTCCCATTTCTCATTCCTCCTTGTTTCCTTTGACTTCTTCCTTATTGCCCTCTCATGGCCTCCCATTGGCTTCTACTCTTCTGCAGTTAGAAACTCACCTTGTTGTGACCAATTCCTGTCAATCCCAAAGCTTGGCTGTAGTGAAGGCCAGCATCCTCTCCACAGAGAGGGAGGAAGCAAAAGGCCCTTTTCTGAAAACAAATGATCTTTCTTGGCTCCCTTATCTAAAGAGCCATAGGTCTCTGCTCTTGTCCCCGTCTCTCCATCTAGAATACACATCAAAGGGCACCGTTGCTGCAGTCTCAGCCCTAGACAAGGGTGCTTTTGGATAGATGAGCTTCTAGAACTACGCCTTGAAAATAGAACAGTAGGGAAATTCTAGTCTTATAGCTTGGGGAGTAGTATATCGGGACCTGCAATGCGGGTCTGAGTACTTGGAGGAGCTCCCTTCTCTCTTTTCAGAGTTTATGTTATTCATTTGTACGTAGCATACCATCCTTCCCACTAGTTAAACACGATGGACTCATTTACCAAAGCCGGAGTGCAAATGATATTTGCCCCCTCCCTAGGCAAACAAATAAAATGGAATAACATGTTAAGTGTAAATATAGGTGAGAGGTGTGGTATCCATGGTATCGCTACCCTGCTGTTTGAGGCTGCACTCCACACAGGACAGCCATATGCTACATAGGCAGTGTGTCTATTTCTAGATGAGAATGGAGCCCCGAGAACTCTTCCATCCAATCTGTTCACTAATTATGGCAGCTGCCTCATGTCCCTATGGAGATGAAGATGCCGTACTCTGGGCTGTGTTACCTCCACACTATTCATGGCCCCACTTGACAGATATTCTGTGGTAGGTCCTCAAGCAGCTATTATCAAAGGTCTCAGGATCCAGAAGTCAAGGTTAAGGTTGTATCTCAATCTGTATCTTAACTGACCCAGAGTTGAGAAACTTGTAGCTAAATAGGGGAAATTAACCATTTTTTCTTTCTATCTCATGTTCTTTCTTACTTTTTAATGAAAAGATTTGGATTATAATTTTGGAATAATTGATTTATCCACATTACATATAAATCTAAAACACATGTATTAAAGATACTTCTTAAACTATGTTCCACATGTCCTCAGGGAATTGTAATTATACACTTGAACATCTTCATTAAATATAAAACTTTACATTCCAAGTTGATGGCTACATTCATATATATATATATATATCTCACGGTTGTAATTTAGGTTCAGTTAATACTTTAAAATATGGATAGCTGTATCCAAAGACGTCCTTAATTAAAGTAGAAAATCACTACTTTCAAATATAAATGCTAATTTGTTATTTTAATGCCTATTATTTCCTTGAAAAAACTAGACATTACTTTTGGCTATAGATATTTCACTGTTTCTCATAAGTAGGAAAGAGTATATCTTGTGGACAAAGTATTTGCATGTTTATACATTAAATTAGCTGAGAAAATTATTCAAAGAAAACTACCTTGAATATAGATATCCACATTTTAAAGTATTTACTGAACATAAATCACTACTGTCACACATACACACACACACACACTCACTCTGCTTTATACTTATGATCCTATATGTATTGATTAAAAGGACAACATTCACACAAATAGCTTAATGACCTAAAAAGAATAGAATTTTTAAGATCATTAAAAAGGAAGGCTTTGAATTCAGATGCTATTTTGTCATGCATTTGCGGTGTGACTCTGCCAATTGCCTCTGTTTTCTTTAGATATCTGCACTAAGTCACAGAAAGGTCAATTAATCATATCTCAAATTAGATGTGAATCATAGCCCGCAGAAGTGGAAGTCCCCATCTGCCTAGCTTCACACAGGCTGAAGACAGAGAGCTAATTGTCACATTCTCTAGCTTTCCTCTCCTTAACTGAAAGTCGCCAATAAAACTTTTGATTATTTTCTGGCCTGGCTATTTTCTTTCCATGTCTGTGACCCTGGAGTCATCTTTGACCCCCTTTTACTTTCTCCTCTACATCTTATTGACGAGACTTCAAAGCAGTTATATAGTTTTGCCTCATTAAAAATAAAGAGATTCATCTATTTCCTGCAAGTTGCCTCTGGAGACACAAAACTTCAACTTGACTCTAGAAAATCTTAAACGCAAACATCTCACCCTTACAAATGATTTTCAATTCCCTACAAGTCTTAATACAGCTTGTTTATCAGAATGAATTTTCTATCCGTGTTCAGATGACCTTGTAAGCAATGGTCATATGTGTCAGTTTGTGTGTGTTTAATCTGTATTGCAGAAATCCATTCATTTTGAAACAGAAACATTGAACACATCACATCCACACTAGTGATTTTCTTCCTCTTTTTACTGTTGTTGGAGTCAAAGCTCTGTGAACACTGAAGACTGGGAAACAGCTATGGAGACTGCAATGAGGCCGCTAATGTTGACAATCCTGGATCACTCTGGAAAATCAGCACCTGTTCTCCTTATTTACTGCAATAACAAATGCTAGTCTGTGTTCAGGTCAAACAGGTTTTTGAGACTTTGCTAAAGACAATTACCTGACAGGAAGACTGTAGCTGTCTTTGGTAATAAGATCTCAGTCAAATACCCAGGGCTTCTGATATTATGAACACTTCCTGGCTGAGTGTTAATGCAGAAAGTTTAAGAAGTGGGGAAGTAAGTCTCAACTGTAATATACTACTCCATAGTATATCTGTATTTTCACTTGCAGTGAGTAAAGAGAACAAGTCTAACATGATATCAAGATCCCACCAAACAATCCCATATATGCTTTGGTACACTCACTCACTCACTCACTCACTCACTCACTCACTCACAGCTTGTTTTGAACTGAGTTTCAGTTAGCTACATGACGAAAAGCTGGTTGAGTCTATAAAAATATAGTAAATTATAAGGCAAAAGATGTTCTTTAGTTGTGTGTATGTTTGACATATTACATTTTGATCAGGGATTATTATTGGGGGTTGTTTGATTCTCAGTTCTTATCTCTTAATTGGCCCATAATAGGTGCCAAATAATGGTTGAATACATGCTAATTTTAATCATTTTGAACACATACTCTTTGGAAGGTCTACAAAGAAAATATGTTACCTTTTACTGCCCCAATGAGGCACAATTTAGGTAAGAATTTGTAGCTTTATTCTCTAATAATACTAGGTACTAGAATGAGGTAGTTATGTATAATTCAAATTCAAATGAACAAAGATGAAATAAAATTAAAACTTTAATCCTCAGTTGCATAACCATGGTTGAATTGCAAAAAACTAAGGCAGGTTAGTGGCTGCCATGTTGAAAGTGATAATATTGACAGTTTCTTCCTTGCATAAAGTTCTACTGGACAACAATATTTTAGGCAGTATAGTCTTCCTCATAAAGATGTTCATAAGATAGTATATGAGCTGTGATATACTTGATTTTACAAATATGGATATCTTAAATCTCAAATAGTTTTAAGAGAGCACACATTTCTTCATCAACCTGTAGTCTTTGTACACTTTGATAAGTCTGTGACTCTCTAAGATCTTTTTAATGAATTAAAATCCACTGGAGGGAAATTAAACCTTAAACAAGTAGCTGCCACACTGGCATTAAGTAATATTTGAGTTCAAATGTCAACCCTGCCAGTCTGGAGTGTCTTAAAAGACAATTTGTTTGTTTATCTGTTTATTTTGAGACAAGATCATGCTATGTACTCCATGCTGGCCTTGAAACTGACAGAGGATTCCTCCTGCCGCAGCCACTTGAGGAACTACTGCCTAGATGATTTTGATGCAAGCCGCCAAATTGCTGTAGATTGCATGTTTTAGCTTAAGGATTAAAACAATACCTGGGGCTGGGGAGGTGGCTCAGTGGTTAAGAGCACCGACTGCCCTTCCAGAGGACTCGGGTTCAATTCCCAGCACCCACATGGCAGCTAACAACTGTCTGTAACTCCAATGTCTGACACCCTCACATAGATGTACATGCAGGCAAAATGCCAATGCACATAAAATAAAAATAAATTATAAAAAAACCAAAAAACAAAAAATACCTGTGCAAATTGGCCTTTTATTCTTGCTTCCTTTATTGAACACAATATACTGAGCTTCTCTGTGTTGTGTGTCTTATTTTGGGCACCAGGGATAATGATGTGGAACAGAAGACATCTGTGAATTCACGGTTGTTAATGTTTTGTACACTTGTTCCTTCACCAATGCAAACATCCAAATCATCTTTTCCTATTCAGACCTGTGGGTGTTTCCTTAAGTTGAATCTGGTTTGTCTTTTTTCTGTATGCAAGGATACTGAACATAATAGAGGAAATAATAATGGGAGATTAAAAACAGGAAATGGTGAAGAGGAAAGGATGAAGGGCAATAGAAAAGAAGACAAAGTAGAAGAAAGGAGAGAAGAAAGTAGATTTGGGAGCTAGAAATGTAGACTAGACAGAACTTGGTGACTGAGTGCAGTACAGGGCATAAGTAACAAGAAAGAGGAGTTTGAGGTGACATTTTGTTTTCTGCTAAGCTGGTAGATTATAGGGAAACTCACTTTAAAAATGGGGCAGTACAGGCAGAATAATTATGGAGAAAGAAGGGAAATGGTGCACTTCTGCTAATTTAGACTTATCTTCTGCCTTTAGAACCTCTGAAAGAGGTATCTAGAAGACAGATGAGAGTACAGCCTTAGAGCTTTGAAGATGAAGATGTAAAGGCGGCTAGCATTACAAGACATTATGGGAATGAGTAAAATGGAACAAGAAACTGTGCCAGAGAACAGAACCATGCTCCACAGAGAAGCTCTGCAATAGGAGTTTGCTACAAGTCCCTAACAAGTTGCCATTCTTGACTTTTGGGCCATGGCATTTCTGAGATGCAACTTCTAGAGGATGTCAAATTTTTTAGACTTATGAAAGTCGTTTCCAAGCAGATGAGGCTCTTGGTAAATACTTTATTGATTTCAGGTATGTCAAGGATGAAAAAAAAAAAAAGAAGAGGAACCAATGAAGACCAAGGAACAAGTGGAAAAAATGGAAAACCAAGACCCCAACTCATCCCTATTTGTCCTTCTAACCCAACTTAACAGTATACATAAACTCTTAACTGAGAAGTCTGTTCCTTTTATGTTCCTGCTTGTCAAATCAGGAAAGCAATAACACACACTTAGAAGTAATTTGCTGGCTCTTCATAGTTCCCCAAAAGCTGGCATTTGTATTTCCCTCTATTTTGTTTTGAGTTTTCATTCTTCGAGCCTCATGGCTTAGTGAATTGAGAAAAGAGACCGTTCAAACAACCGCAAAATTCTGTTCTCTTCTCCATAAGCATTTGGGAAATCGAGGCTGGCATGCTTTTGTGTTTTATAAAGGGTTGACCTTTCACACACTTACCTACAGAAGTGATGATGACGGTGAAATGAGTTTCATCGCGCCTTCCAGTTACGTTGTTGTAAGCACAGCACACGTAGTCAGTGGTCTTCTGGGCCACCTTCTCAGATGCAACTTCTAAACGAGGCCCATGTTTAATGACATACGTTGTATTGTCAGACCTTCGGATCCAGGAGTAGGTGTTGGGGGGATAAGAATCAGCGGAACAATCAAACAGGATGGCTTCTCCTAGGTCAACAGTGAACACTTCTCCCACTTTCAGCCCTTTGTCAGAATTAACTTGAAGTCCGTAAGGTCCATCTGTATTAGAGCAAAAAGAGATGGAGAGTGTGCGTCACATAAACAGTCACAGCACAGTTTCAGGGCTTGAAGAGCTTAGAGTCAGTTTACTTTCTTTAAAGTCTTCATGTGGACTTGAGAAAATACGTCCTCATTTAAACCCCCAATTAGATCTCTCTCTGTTTTATTCTGATATTTGCAAAAATGCAAAGTACTTGATTGGACATGTTTGTGATAGTTAAAGCCTGAAACTTAGCTTGCAGATTTACAGACACTGCCATCATCAATGTGGAGCTAAGCTTTTTCAGTGCCATATTGATAAATGCACACTGTTGCTAGGCAACCTCTGTCTTTCCGGAATAGGAATTACGCTTGAAAATACTTTTACAACAAATAGATACTACTTTCTCATTGGCAAGCATACTTTGAGAAGTGTCTGTTTTTCCTCTTAATGCCAGGTCATGCAAATATTTATTGAAGACAGAGTTTCAGAAGGAACACAGATTTGTGCAAATAGGTAGAGAGGTGTTTCAGATTTTCTTAAGATTTTAACATATTAAAAAATCCTTTTAAGCTTCAGATTCCATTTGGAATACACACACACACACTCACACACTACACACACACACACCACACTCACACAACACTCACACACGTATACACACATATACACTACACACACACACTACACACACTCACACACTACGTACACAACACTCACACATACATGCATACATACACACACACACTCACACACTCCACACACACTCACACACTCCACACACACACCACACTCACACACAACACTCACACACACATACACACATACACATCACACACTCACGTACTACACACACACACTTACACACTACATACACAACACTCACACACATGCACCCACACACTCAATGACACATCTGTGTCATTAACAGATAGTCACTGAAAAATTAAAAAGCTATTTAAAGATGGCTATTTGACGGTGTTTTCCCACACAGTTCCACACCTATGACAATCCCTAAGGCAGTAGACCAGATGATGACACGTGCCACATGGCTTCTCGTAGAGAATAAGAACAATATTAAAAATACTTCCCAGATACAAAGTTTCTCCTCTAGTCTAAGTCATTTTGGACATGGCTACACTCACTTTTCACTTTACATTAACTGACACTCACTAGACACTGGCCATGGGAAGGGACTCTTTGTAATCAGACATATAAGTTACATTTTATTTTGATAAAACTTCATGAAAGATGTTAATATTCTCATTATAACGTTCTTAAATGTAATTTCCCATAGTCACATATCTGTTAGATAGCAGTATTAAGACACTTAAAGCAATAAGGTTTATGTTACATAATTTTTCTCTGTCAGAAGATTGTTGATTAACCATTTGTTTTATGATAAATTACTGCCTCATATAATTACATAATTAGTCAAACAACCATTTAATAAACAAATATTTGAGAGATGATAAGTATAAAATAATTTGTAATTATATATTTAGGAATATATGTGTATATTTGTGACCATTAAAAAATCAGGCCATGAATTTGAGGAGAGATCAAGGAGGTACATGGGAGAGGTTGGAGGTAGGAAAGTAAAAGGGGAAAAATGTAATTATAAAAATTATAATATATTTAGTGCACAAGAGGCATAAACAATTTGCATTGCTAAGGAATTTATAAACTGGGTAAAATGCTCAGTATTTTCATTTTTTTAAATGACTATCTCTAAATGTATAATTGTGTGGATGAAAGGACCAGATTTTAGGGTAACATTTTTCTCAATCATGAATTAAGTGTTCTTTAGAAGTTATTTATAGTTTTGGGATCTTTTCATCTTTTAATATAAAAATATGATAAACTAACTGCCAAAATTATTAATGCCTTTGAAATTATAAAAAAATTCTTTATTACACCCTAGCATTTGAGGCTATTGGCAAGCTGATCTTAATTAAGTTTGTAGATTCCTCAGAGTGATTCTCCACTGTGCCATAATTTTTTGACCCATCTACCATTGTGAAGACAAGTTTCATAAGATATAACAGAAACTGGAAACACTACTTTATAGGTTATGTTTAGTTATATAGCATGTCTTCTTTCTGAAGAGATAGGAAAATGTGTTGTCCCCACAGCATTATATTACTATGGTTATACCAGTAAATCTATTACTAGAAAGAAAGCTGAAGCTAGCTTAGTCAGTCCTTAGTATCCTGAAATATTGGTTTACAGGACCCACTCTGGATACACAAATCAGTAGATGCTGAAGTCACATATAGAAGATGGTATACTAATAGTATATTATTTACATATATCCCCCTGTAAAATTTAAACATGCCTAGATTACTTATGACACTGAATACAATGTAAACGTTCTGCAAATAGTTGTTATGCTTCATCTCTAGGAGATGATGTGAAAAAAACATGTGTGTATGTTCCGTACAGGTGCAATGTGGAAGTCTAGCTCCCACTTTTTGAAGGATTCTTGGGTGGAGGAGAGAGAAATGAAGAAATATTAGGTAGAACGATAGACCTAGACGATGAGGAGAAAAACAGAGACACAGGATAGCTTCAGGAAGGCCCTGAGTCAATATCCAGCCACTCAAAGGTTTATTCAAAAGGGCTTTTTATAATATGCCAAAGGGAGAGGCAAAAGATCTCCCCCTTGCAAGATCAAAACACAAGATCATACAGTCAAGTGTAGACCTTTCCAAATACCTGGTAAACACATCTGTGGCCAAATCATCTCCTTAGGCAGCCCTGCTGGGTAAAGCAAGCTCAGATTCTCTGACTCTAAGTAATTTGGACCCCCACAGTGCAATTTTTTCAGTATTTCAATTTGACTTTGGCTGTATCTGATGATGTAAAATACGTATATGTGGAGTGCTGGCTTGCCTCAAATTGAAAGCAATTGGAGGATGGGGATAGATGACGATAATGAGGAAGCCTGGATGCCCCTTTCTGTGAGTGACCTAGGGCTCACCACACTGCCCTCTCCCAGGCTGTGTCTTGGGACAAGTCACTGTGACAAGGGGCTAAGAACAGTGACACTCAGCCTCTTATCCTGAGCTCGGCTGAGGAGTGAGCAGTATGTCAGGAATGAAAAGCTGCTTTTACTGATTCAGAAAAAAATCAACATCAAGGTGTTCTTATGCACAGTACTGTTCTAGGCATCACAGGAGGAACTGGGATGTTGAAAAAATGGCTCCTTAGACTATGTCTTTTTCTCTATGCTGCAGCAGGGGCTCTTCCTTCCTGTTGTCAGCACTGATGAGATGTAAGACAGTGTGTAGCCAGGGGCCACTAACTGCTTCACATGGAAGAAAAGCAATGGAAGGAATGTGTGTGGTTTGGAAGCTCAGGAGACCTATGTTCCTGTGCACGATCTGAAATCTGAGAACCGTTGTAGAGCAGAGCAACGCAGATTTGAAAAGAAACACAAGAGTGATCATTAAAATAGGTCTTTCTGTTTGGACCCCCATGTTCCCACTGCCTTTCAGGGGTTACAGAATATGCCTATAAACACATGTGAATGATGGTGGTGCCTTTCAAAGTGTGCTGGTCTTCTTCCTGGGAGGAACTCCCCCTTGGAATTGTCTTAAGATCTTGCAATATATTTGAATATTCCCACAGAAAGCATTTCTCTAATCTTGGAGGGTGGGTTGACTCTGTAGAGGAAGTCCATACGTAGAGCCACGGTTAGATGAGTAAGGTCAATAATTTAATAAAATAACTAGTTTTAAATAAAACATACTTTGAAAGAAGAGAATCTTATTATGCAGCTTTCTTCTCTCCTCACGTCTGTTGATTTTGCTACTTCCTTATTTGTTGGGTTTCACGGTTGGCATCATCTTTTCTCTTTGTCTTAACATATGCCGTATCTGGCTCCCCAGCATCAGCTTCACATCTCTTAACCCTCTATGTGCCCTCCTTGCTAAGCATTTCTTCCAGTTCCTAGAAACTAATACTTTGAGGCATTTGAATTCATTACTTCTGATATAATTTTATAAAATTTATATTTTATCTGATTATAAAAAGGAAATGCATGTTTATTGCAAAAAATCATAAAACAGAGTGTAGCACGAATCTTAAAAGGTCTTATTAATAAAAACAACCTCAGGAGCCAGGTATTGGGGTGAACGCTGAAAGATCAGAGAAGCAGAACAAGCCACAGTCTCACCTCGCCAATTACTCAGCTGATCCTATTTCCTCAGACTGGAAGCCTCTGAGTCCTCATCCAGAATGAATCTCAGCTGAACTGTTGCTCAAAAGCCTGAAAGCTTAACCGGGCTACTTCCTGGTCCTCACACCTTATATATCCTTCTTCTTCCTGCCATCACTCCCTGGGATCAAAGGCTTGAGTCATCATGCCTGGCTGTTTCCAGTGTGGCTTTGAACTCACAGAGACCCAGAGAATCTCTGCCTCTGGAATGCTAGGATTAAAGGTGCATGTGCCACCATTTTCTGGCCTCTATGTCTAGCTAGTGGCTGTTCTGTTCTCTGACCCAGATAAGTTTATTAGGATGAGAGAATCACACCAATGAAAAGCTATCTTTAATTTCCTAAAGACCCAACATCTGAACAATCATCAATTTCTCTAGTTACATCTCTCTCTTTTCCATTATTCTCTTCCACCTCCTCTTTTCTGCTACTCCTATTCCTCTCACCCCTTTCTCTGTGGCTGTGTTTCGGTCTGTGTTCATTTCTTTCTCCATATTTCTTCCTCTTACACACATAAACACACACAGGCATCCACTTCATCTCAAACTGTTTACATTCTATTCTCCCCTGATCAGACTATGATGTGATTTTCTCTACACTGCTTAGCACTTCAGCACTTCAGATAGAACATCCTTCTATTTTGATGGAGAATTAGCATATTATTCAAATGAACAGGCAGCCCTGTAGGAGACCTTCAGAGTGGTTCAACTAGAGTGGCCTCTGATACAGATAAAAGCAGATGGATGATTCCATTTGGCTTTGGATTATGGTTCACCGTCTTGCCTTTGGCAGAACACTCTCAATAGAAATGAACTCTTTGCCTTAGGGATGGCTGTTTACTAAATGACTTGTAAAATCACATATCATCTGTTCTCTTTAACAATTTATGACTGGGTGGGAACAGTACCTAAGTTTCCATCATGATGCTGCTTGCCACCCTGCGAGGGAGCAGATGGTAAGTATTTACTGTAAATGACCTTTTTCCCTTTAATTTTTATCACTTAGAGTACTCCCCGCAGCAGTGCCATGTGTTTCACACAAAATGTAGTGGTTATTGGGTTATTATTTACAGTTGGAGCTAGAAGGCATTTACATTTTGTAAGCCATAAGTAGATATTTGCTGACTTTTTACTTGTCATTGTATTCCACCAAGGCTAACACCAGATTATGACATCATGACTCAATGAACATATAATCAATCTTGATAGATTTTGTTATAACTTTTCTAGCAACAAAAACACAATTCCTGCTTTGCAAGAAGAAAATGTCATGGAAACAATGAAAACAGAATAGATAATTCATGATGGAACTCTAAGTCATTATGTGGATATCTATGGGAGATGATTAGACTATGACAGTCACTTGATTACTGATCCTTGTCTGACCACAGAGCCATGGAGTAAAAGGGGGATCTGAAGCATGATGTGAACAAAAGAGTCTATTCCATTTTAGCCAGGTTAAACTGAGTTCCTAATGGTGTCGAGTATTGCCCTATAAAATTAAAGATGCTTAAGCCGTGTGGAACTCCTAGGAGAGCTTGTTGT
This sequence comes from Peromyscus eremicus, assembly GCF_949786415.1. Lineage (NCBI taxonomy): Eukaryota > Metazoa > Chordata > Mammalia > Rodentia > Cricetidae > Peromyscus > Peromyscus eremicus. The sequence continues at coordinate 17,703,800 of NC_081418.1, forward strand.
GCTGGTACTTATGAATGGAGAAGAGTCAAGGAAGATGTACTGTAGTGAGGACCAGAGAGAGACATGTCCAGGATGCTGTCTCTGCACAGAGGACTGAATTTCTTAGTGACACTGAGGAGGTGAGAACAGGCCAGGACAGATGGGCTTTTCAGTAGGAGATAATGAAGGAAGAGGAGTAATTACATACAAAGGGAGAATTGGGGAATAGCATCAAACAAGGAAAATATTCCCAGTGTAAACTGCAAACACCTCGATGCCACCTCTATAGATCAGTGACAAACGCTATTTAAACTTTGTCACCTGAAACCAAGAAAACCAAGCAAAACAAAAACTAGTAATAAAGCACGGCTGGAGTCATGATAGCAAGAGAAACTAATAGTGAGTGTAGGTTTGTGCTTTTAGGTCATATGATTAGATCATTGCTAAGGCAAGAAAAACCTGGTGACAAGGCTTACCTTTGATTCAGTTTGTCTGTTCATATTTTCCTTTCCCAGTGCTCACATAGCTCACATATTTATTTTTGTGTTACTTGTCTTTGAATTAAAGTTTTAACTAATGTCATAATAGCTTGCTTAGTAAAGAAATACAGATCTAAATTGGCTGCACTGTTTCTGAATCTTCGCTACAATTTTCTGCTAGCCGTGTAGCACTGCTATAGCTTAGGCTTTCTCTGTGCATCTGTTGCCTCTGCTTTAAAAACAGACAGAACATTCTCATAGGGCTATCTGGAAAAACCTTTTAAAACCTTTCAAATATAGCTATGAATTAAGCTATAAAAATAATTTGCCATGGTTAAATAAATACAAATCAGGTATCATAGCTCATGCTTGCAATGTCAGTACACAGGAGGCTGACTCTGGAGATTACCCTAAACTCAAGCCCAGCCTACGTATTAAGTCCCGGGTCAGCCTGGAATGTAGAATGATATGCTGTCTCTAAAACAGATGAGCAAACAAACAAAACAAACCATGATCTGTCTCAGTCCTTGAAAAACACATTTACTTCCTCTTTGTGTCTGGTCTCTTGCTGCCTGGGCATGTGATGGTTTTCCAGACCTTTCCACTTGCTCAGCCATATTCATTGTTACACATGGACTCAAATGTCACTTTATGAAGGGAGGCTTTTCTTTAGTAGGAAGCAATGTTTTCAGTCTTTGTATTCACATGGGATAATAACATAATAATGAAACACTGGCGGACCACTCTACAGCACTGACTATGGTCCAGTCAAGGGTTCTATCACTTTACATTCAGTGGCAGTTCAGTCCCCACAATTACCCATTGAAGTAAGTTTCCAAGATCATCATTAAATGAATGAAGAGAGCGATGTTCAGAGAGATAAGCTTGCCAACCCAGGATTTGAACCCTGGCCCATGACTCCATAGTTCTTACTCCTGTCTGCTATGCTTCTTATGACACATATCTAAAGTAGCCATGATATTTTACTCTGTACATTTTATCATACACAGCTTCTGTCTTCTACTAAAACATAGGATCAACGTCCAGTTTTAAGATCCAGTAATTCTATTTCCTTCAGTTGAATTGGCCAGTTTTCAAGCAAAGCCACTGGGTATATCTTTATCACTCCTCTGTCTTCCTACCAGCCCCAGCAGCTCCCTTCCCTGTCTCAGTGCTGGTATTCGGTTTTATTTCAAGTATTACCTGGTTGCAGAAGACTACATTTTATTCACATGCTAGTACTTTTTTCTAAAGTTTTTTTTTTTTTTGACACATGTTCTTGAGAGAACTCTGTCGGTGTTCTAGTGGAGAAAACAGATGCACATATACGAAGCAGATGAAAACAGATGCATTGATAATAGCACCATCTTCTCTTTAGTGAGTGCTTGTTTGTATGCTTCTTTGTCTATTTTTTTTGGACAATATCTCATTTAACCTCAGGAATACAGTGAGGTAATTTCAAATGTCTCCATTTTATAAACGAGGCCCAGAAAGACCAGAGGATTTACTGAGGTCACGTAGGTCATTATCAACCCCATTTCTCATTCCTGTTGTCTGACTTGTAAGCACTAGGTGCAGGGTTTTGTGTGTCTTCTGCTGTTATGAAGATGTATTTGATGAGTGTGCAGATATGTGTGCCAGGCTCAGTTCTCCTCTTAGAAGATGAAAGCTGCACCCTCAGGCCAGAGCAGACAAGTTTTCCTTGGCCACATCTCACTTTTCTTAGCTGCATACTTGCTTTTGCAGTCTTACACTAAGGCTTCCCAAAGAGGTAGGCTGTTGGCTTTCAGCTGAAGGGGTACTGCCCCACCCACAGAGGTCATACAGCAACGTTCAGAGATAGGTTTTAGTTAGTGCTGGCATGCACTGATGGAGGACAGAGAGGCTTCAGAATGCTCTAAATTGTCCAGGACAGTCCCACAGCAAAGTTATCCAGTCCCCCAATGCCACTGTTGTAAAAGTTGACAAACTCTGTGTTATGTTAAACTTTGCATACAATACGAAGCATCTTAGAGGGTAGATAAGTTGACTCAGTGGGTAAAGCTGATTTCTCTCAAGCCTGACAATTTGATTTTCCTTTCCTAGGACCTACATGGTGGAAAGAGAGAGAGGACTGACTCTCGAAAATTGTCCTCTGACTTCCACAGGCGTGCTGTGGCATGTGCACACCTAAACACACAACACACACACACACACACACACACACACACACACACACACACACACTACATAAATAAAATGGAATCCTATTAAAGGTAGTGCTATGGCTCTGTAGTGACTAGAAAAATAATAGAATAAGGAAAAGGAGGAACATTGCTTGGGGTTGTGATGGTAACATGATACAACCTGAAGAGTTTGACACATTTTATTTTGTACGTGAGATTCGATATCAACAATGAAAACAGTAACTGAAGAGAATGAAAATTCAGAAGTAATTACTAATATTCTTGGGAAAACACTTGAGATTGCTCTGAGTAGGATCCTTCCTGAACCCTTCTTTCAGAAATGGGAAAATCATTTCTTGGCCTTTGGCTAAGATCAAGTGTAGAAATGCTGGAGAGAAAACAGGTGTATGGAACCCTTGTCCTTCAGGGCACTCTTCCACGCATAACCCAGGAGTGCTCCTTTTCCGTGCAGTCCACAGAGCACATCTCACATCCCCAGGAGCCCATCATTTCCCCTTCTTTCTGAAGGGAGATGAATGAATCAGCACCTCTTTGTGGTACTGGATTCTTGGGATTGAGAATTCCACTACATGAGATCATCCAATGGTTAGAATCACAAATTTCACTTTGAATGCCTTGAATTTAGTGGTTCACTTGATCTTCAAAAGGTAAAGTTGTGTCAGTAGATATATTTCTGGGCCAGACAATTCCTAGGTGACATGACTATACCAAGTACTGAGCTACAATACTGGTAAAGACCAAATGACATCTGGTGCTGATATTATCTATACCTATCCCTATGAGATCTTCCCATAAATATTGACATAAGAAAAAAAGGAAGTTACTTACAATATATGGTAGGCATAATGATGTCACTTTCCATCTCACTGACAGGATTTGACACAAGGCAGCTGTAGTTCCCAATGTCCTCCTTTGTCACCGGAACAATCCAAAGGGTGTTGTTTTGGGGAGAAAATGAGTGGTTGGAGTTGATACAAACAGGCTTCCCATTTTTTCGCCACTGGTAAACTAGCCTGGTACCCCCTTCCACCTGGCAGGTCAAGGTAATGTTGCCCACATACTCCACAGCCCCAGAAGGAGGATGGAACTGAACCACTGGCTTCATGACAGGATCTGTAGTATCAAGAGACATAGAAATCATCACTTTTCATCCATGGAGCTAGAGTACAACTCTGAGAAGCCTTTCCAATATTGAGTCCTGGGAAAATGATTCCAACATTTTAATGTTTTGTAAATGTAAACAGTTTGGATAACAGTTAAAGAGGACATTAAACAGTCACAGAAATTTAAAAATGGTAAAATACGAAATATCTTTATACAGTTAGAGCTAATCAAATTCTAGAACTTGAATTCAAGTATTGCCAATTAATCGATTTACTTTGTATATAGTTAATGGTTGAAAGCCCAGAATTCCACTTTTCTATTCATCATGCTTTCTCTACCACCAAAGCTTCTCTCCCCTCACCATCTCTGAACTTAAGGGATCGTGCAAATGCTTCTCTGCCGTAAAGGTACACTCTCACAGGCAAAATGTATACAGTTATTTCCCTTTCCTGACTTGTAATGTACCAAAAGCACCTGGCAAGAAGGGATGTAGCAACCTTACATTTTTATTCACCATCTGAAAAGTAGATTATACAGCTCATGTATGGTATATGTTTGAAAGCATGTAGGGGAATTTTTGGAGAGTGGTATATATGCAATTTCATTAACAAGCTAAAGTCTACATTTCAGTCAACACTGAATCAGTTTGACAGGAGGATATGATACAGTATTGAGATTTTTATTAAACTTGAAATGTAAAAGAAATTCCTGTTAGAAAGTGAAGCGATAAGAAACTAGCTTTATTTTATGAATGTGGCACTCAGTCGGCAAACGTAAAGGAACACAAACATTTCTTCACTGACTTTCAGCTCTAAGTATATGGATAGAATTGGTAATCACATATGCATTCACTATCATTTCAGCAACATCATCAATCTTCAAAGTTCTTTACCCTGTTTGATAAAATAGTGAGTTGTGGGCCAGCGAGATGGCTCAGGGGTAAAGGCACTTTCTGTCAAGCCAGAGTTTGATCTCCAGATCCTACATGGCGGAAGGAGTGAAACTACTTCAGCAAGTTTCTTCTGACCTCCACATGTGCTCTGAGGCATGTTCAGGAACACACACACACACACACACACACACACACACACACACACACACACACAGATAAACTGAACAGACATAAGAAAATAGTTACTTGTTCAGAGTTAAACAGCAAAGAGAAGAGACCTTTACACTTGTCAATGTATTGTTCCTGCATTTTAAAAAGATAGACATTAATAGTCTCTATCTCTGTAAGCTCACAGAGCACAGAGAGGCCAAGGTTGCAACACCTAGGCAACCTGTGATTGGATCCAGTACTTCAGGTGTTGATTTCCCATCAAGCCTGCACTTGAGTTTGATGCTTCTTCCTCAGGCAAATCTCTCTTATATTATTGTTACATGTTTTTTACAATGGAAACTGCATGAGGGCCCAAACAGACCCAATTCTCCAGCCCAGGGCAAATAGAAACAAATGAAAGATAAGGAAAAACAAGGTTGAAGAAACTAGGAGGGGAGCTGAACAACTTGGGAACATCTGGCATTTTTCAAGGTGGATGTCGTCTACTGGTTTGTTCATTTAATTCAGTCCTTTGTCTTCCCTGGCAAGAGCAAAGGGTTTGCAATACCATCTTGAGCATGTTATTATGTTTTAAAAAGAAAAATGAATTGTGTACACTGGTTATAGATAAACACATCCCAGATATCTCTGTGTGGGGATATATGTGGTAAGAGGTAACTAGGCAGCTGTGACATGGAATAGTCATCCATATCATGCACTTGCCTGGAACAAACCTGAAGTTTTCCTTTTGAGCAGGCTTAGGTTCTTAAAGCCTGTTTACTACAGTTTTTGGTTCCATTTCACTAAATAAATCCAACATTACAATACACAGGTAAGGGCTGTCCTATTAAAACTTGTATGAAAACTGTTGCAGGAGAACTTTATGAAAGTTCCTGTTAGGGATTTCTTCCCTTTCCCTACAATTGCTTTGTAGACGTCTGGTCCCACAGCCATTGTCTTAGTCCCCTGTAGCCCCTTCTGCTTCTGCCTGTCTCCTTACTCCACAGGGGCTGCCGAGTCGGCTACGGCCAGTGCAGTTCTGAGCACCGAGAAGAAGGCAGCAAGAACACAGAACAAGGCTCCTCTTTCCATAGACTTCATATTCTACTTATGGAAGCGAAACAATAAAAAATACAGATACTATTTCAGGTGATAGTAAGTTCGATGAACAAAGAGAAAAGTAAAATTAAAGAGAATGAACAGTGTGTGTGTGTGTGTGAGACTAGGATGACATTTTTATACAGAGTAGAGAGTGGTCAGAAAAGGCTTCACAGATATGACAACTAAGATGATGCCTAAAAGAAATAAAGGACGTGATATTGAGTAAAAGTTGTCTGGATAGAGTGAAGAGTGAGAACAAAGGACCCGAGGTGTGAGTGTATTTGTCCTGCTCAAGGAAAAGCAAGGGACCAGTGTGGCCAGAACAGAGAGTATAGTGGTCAGAGGCAAAGAATTGGGTCAGATGGTTTTGAAGATTATTGTTAGTACTTTGACTCCCGTTTTGAGTGCGGTAGGAAGCTATGACAGGTGTTTTCTGTGACAGGAGGCAGCAAGAGAAGAAGTACAGAGGCTAGAGAGCAAGCTATTATAGCAGTTTAGGAGACAGAGGTGTGAGCAAGGCAGTGGTAAAGGGTAGGTGAAAGTAGCTGGAGTCTATTTTTAAGCTTAGCCAATAAGGTTTTCTTTCAGACTGGGTGTATGTTATGAGAAGATGGGATGGTCAGTGATGTATGCAAAGCCTGAGGAAGTAATAGAATCAATTTAATGCTCACTAAAATGAGATACATTGTCAAAGAAAGAGGAGACAGAAAAATAATTGAATTTTTTACATAGTATGTTCAAGTTATGCCACTTATAAATTTTAATAATTAAAAACAAATGCCTGATGGTTAGCTAACTCCAGTCTCCCTCAGAGAACATTTACCCCAACTTCTATTGTCCTTATATAAAGCCCTTGACTCATCTTTAATGTTGCACCAAATAAAAATCTTCATGTGATTAAAAACAGGGGCCTTCCCAGGATATAGTCTATAAATGAGAAAATAAAGTGTTCATGTCTCACTCTTCCAGCAGCTTTATATAAGTCCTAAGAAAACAGTAAGTTTCATTTATTGCTTGAAGATCTGCTGCTGTGCACTGGGCACTTCCCTTCCATACATATATAACTAAATCTCAGGAAGCCTTATGAGGTAGGAGATTGTATTAGGGAAACTTTGAACATTAATTAATTCACTCAGAGTGGGTAGAGCCAGGACCTTAAATCCCAGCAAGCTTGGTATCCTGAGCCTCCGCTGACTCGACCTAGCCTTCTATCTACTACCACAGAGGACTCACCATCAACAGTGACTTGTATCTTCTGACTTGAGGACAGGGTTCCATTTCCCTGGATGTTGACCTTCACAATGAAATTGCCCTCATCGGTGAACTGCAGCGGATTGATGAGGAGAGAGGCATTGGGTGGCATCATGGTGAACTTGTGCTGGTATTCCAAGTCGGGAACCACAGACTCATTCACAGAGCCCAGCAAGTATTTGGGCATCGTGTGGGATCTTTCAAACAGCCATATGATCTGGATGCCAGATGCTGGAGTGTGGAAGCCATAGTGCACGGGGAGGTAGAGGGCCTGTCCCCTGATGCCATGGACAGTGTGTGAAGGCACGGTCACCTTCAGCCCCGAACAAACACCTGCTATAAAGGGAAAGAAAACTGTGAGTACCCTGAGCCACATCTCATAATACAAAGGTACAGTTGCAGCGAGAACTCAGTCAGATGATAATCCCTTTCAAAGAAGAAGGCTTCTAAGTATTGACTATTCTAGTACCAGTTACAGGGAGAGGTAAATATTTGTCTCTGAAACCTTCTGCATTTGAAAGACTACACCCAGTGACTATGCTGGCTGCATGACTTCCATAAAAACAAGGCAAAAAGGAGAAGCAGAAGCTATTATCTCCTATCATTACAGAATAATAGAGAAAGGAGAACCGAGAAAGATTATGAGCTCTCAAGTTCAATAAAACCATTAAACACATTTGAAAATAGACTATGTCACTGTCATATTCTGATGAAATCATGCAATTCCTGCAATATTAAGGGATTACTTCCTTGCAAGAAATTTCTGCAAAACCTTCTGAATTAGCTTAATACTCCATTTTTGGAAGTCCCTCCCTGCTTTTAGTCAAAGCCACACCAAATCTGAGTCACCTAGTAAACAGCACAATAAACTACACTCAGTTAAAACCAGTCATTCTTTGTCCATAGAGGACTCTGATTGGTGTTTGAGGAACAACAAGGGGCAGGCTTGGATTTAACAGAGTGGGAGGAGGAGCTCAGAGAGATAGGAAGTCAGTGATAGGACAAATGGGGAAGGATTTTAAGAATGCAAGAGTCTGGGAAATTTCACTTTATATGAAATGAAAATGTAACTGGAGTTTTGCTATCAGAAGAGGGACATGACTTTTCTAATGATTTATTTGTTTTCCACTAGCTGGGATGAGAATGGACTGAACAAAGAGAAAAGCAGGAACACCAAGGTATCTCAGGAAGTGAGCGTACCAAGGCAGGCAAAAGATGAGGGTGTACTGAGCCGTGGTGTACTGAGATGGGGGTGTACCGAGCCATGGTGTACTGAGATGGGGGTGTACCAAGCCATGGTGTACTGAGATGATGGTGTACCGAGCCATGGTGTGCTGAGATGAGGGTGTACCGAGCTATGGTGTACTAAGATAGGGGTGTACCCAGCCATGGTGTACTGGGCCATGGTGTACTGAGATGAGGGTGTACTGAGCCATGGTGTACTGAGATGATGGTGTACTGAGCCATGCTGTATTGAGATGAGGGTGTACTGAGCCATGGCGTACTGAGATGAGGGTGTACAGAGCCATGGTGTACTGAGATAAGGGTGTACCGAGTAATGGTGTACTGGGATGGGGGTGTACCCAGCCATGGTGTACTGAGCAACACGAGAAACAGCTGTCTCTACCTAAAAGATCAGCTACTGCACTGCAGGGTGGGATCTATAACACAAGGAGGAGTGAGGAATGTCTTCATGCTCTTGAGTCATCTGGGAGAATGGAGATGTAAGCAGTAGATACATCATGGGACTGAGACAGAGAACTATTAGTTTTGGGAGTGGGATGGGGAAATCAGAAGTCAGTTTAGGGCATACTCATTTTTAGATGCTCACTAGACATCTAAAAGGCAATGCTGAATGAATATAGTGGTTATGTTTTCATTGTTAAACTCATTAAAGGTAGTTTAGGATAGAATCAGAGGCCTGAAGTGATGTGAGGCATGGAGTTTTCCCCGTATACAGTCTTGTGCAGCACTTGTGTTGTTTGGGTCCATGAACTCACTGATACGCCTTTATCTTATATTTGCATATTGCTTTTTAACTTCTGGAACCTGTAGATGTTCCAATATATATCATATATACATACACACACACATATATACATTGCAAATGGCATACACACACACACACACACACACACACACACACACACACATGCACACACACACTGCAAATGGACCATTAGCAATGAAAAAAGTCCTTTCAGGATACTATATTTTTAGAACTCTAATTGAAAACTCTTTGCTTCATTTTATATGTGGGTGATATTGGTATGAAATCACCATCAGAGGAACATTTGTAATAATAGGGTTGTGTGTGTGATTTAAATGTAGACTATTTTGAACACCAAGAGAAAAAAACAATGGCACAAGGCCAGTGAGGTGGACTAGTGAGTAATGGTACCTGTCATCAAGTCTGATAACCTGAGTTCAATCCCCAAGACTCAGATGGTGGAAAAAGAGAGCTCTCTGCTTCATGTTGTCCTCTGACTCACTCTCACACTGTAGCATGTGTATGCACACACACACACACACACACACACACAGAGAGAGAGAGAGAGAGAGAGAGAGAGAGAGAGAGAGAGAGAGAGAGAGAGAGAGAGAGAGGGAGGGAGGGAGGGAGGGAGGGAGAGAGAGAGGGAGGGAGAGAGAGAGAGAGAGAGAGAGAGAGAGAGAGAGAGAGAGAGAGAGAGAGAAAGAGGTCAAAACAATTTTTTAAAAATAATGGTGCAGAAGGTTGAAACAGTAAGCGTAGATGCTTTGAGTAACCTTGTTGTAAAGGGGATGAGAGAAATGGGGTGTAGGCTGGGCAGGAATGTGGAATATGAAATTACGTTTGTAGGCACTGGGTATGAACTAGTCAGAAATAGAAATGGTGAAGCAGAAGAGTGATTGACACAGGTAGAATGAAACTGAGCAGGTGAGCGGAGTGGGAATTAGGGCCAAAGGTTTTCCATTTCGGAGATGGGAGTTAGGGCCAAAGGTTTTCCATTTCGGTTTTCTTACACACATAAAATGATCATCCTCTTCAACTGCCTTCCGTTTTCACTGTTTCCAGGAAACCTCATCTAAATCAACTTATGGAAGGCAGTTGTAACAAAAGAGGAAATGGTGCAAAGGTCTGTTTGTCTTTCGTGTGATTTCCATGGAGAAGCTCATGCATGTTGATCCCATCCTGTGAGGAATCAAGTTCCACCCACAGTGAGTGCTCTCTTCCCTTCCCAGAGTGGAGAGCTAGACACGCAGTGCAGTCAGGCTCCCGGGCCTCTACATGGACTTGGGATAAACACACACTGCTCATTCACTTTAGTCCATCCACGTCAAAGGTATTACAAGGTGCATGACTTGTTTCTGCACGGAACAGTACAAGATTGTTTAAATTTGGAGTTCTCCCAACTTGAGAGATTAAAAAGAGGGAGTAGGGTGTTGGAATTATCTAAAGAGTAGAGTTGCTTGAAGCAAAGGAGTAGTGGATTCTTCAAGGAAGTTGTAGGAGGAAAAAGAAGATGGGTGAGTAAACCAGTGTCTTAAACTAGTGGTGTCAAAGATGTGTGATGCAGAGGCTGAGATAGGGAGAAGTTCGAACAGCCGGACACTTAGAAAGACATTGGTCCAGTCCCATGGGGCCCCACAGCCACCAGTCCACAGTTCATGGGCTTCCACTAGTGTGGCCGGTCATCTCTGCACGTCCTCCCATCATGATCTCGACGTCGGAAGATGGTTGTTTGGCTCAAACTGTTTGTGGGGCACCAAGACAGGGGGATCGGGATCTGTCCCTGGTGCATGGGCAGGGCTTCTGGAATCTGGTGCCTGTGGTGTGACGCCTTGCACAGTCTTGGTGCAGAGGGAAGGGGCTTGGACCTGCCTAGGCTCAGTGTGCTGGGCTCTGCTGACTCCCCATGGGAGACCTCGATTTGCTCGATTTGGGGGATGTGGGGATGCGGGGTGGCTTGGGAAAGAGGGCTGGGGGGTGGGAGGAGGAGGAGGGGGTTTTGTGGATAGTATGTGGAGTGAGTAGAAAATTTCTTAATAAAGAAAAATGAAAAAAAAAAGGACACTAGGCTTTGGGATGGGAGCTGGACAGGAGCAGGTCCCGCCTCAGATGTGTGTTTGCTGGACAAATAAAAATGCACCTCTGTGCCTTTAGTTGAAAATAGGGACACAGAGTTTCTTGATAAGCAATAAATAAAAACTAGTTGTTAGCTCATTGTTTCTATCTTTAGGAATGCCAAGCATAACTTGCACTGTGCCTGTTGGGCTGCTGTCCTTTTTTTTTTTTTTTTTTTTTTTTTTTAAACTTGACTGTGTATGAAAACATCTACCAGCCATGTGTCAGGGTTCGTGTCTGACCTTCGACTCCTTGGAACTGTGTTCTCCAGTAATTCTTAGATTGCTCACTTGCACGTCGCCCTGAAGTGAAGCTGCTCAGGAACATGTACATTTTCTAGACTTGCGGAGGGGATGTTTTATTGGACATTTTGCTAAAGTTGGAAATATGAAGTTGCAGCAAAGGACACCATCATTTAATCTTACAATAGTGGCTTAGCCGGCAAACATGGCCTTGGTAAGCAAGCCGTTTTAAGTCCCTGCTCATTGTCTTGTGCGCGAAAAGAAATACTGGACGATGCCTGTACCCTCTACTCTGCTCTCTAATTGTTCAGATGCTCGATATCCTGAGGTATTTTTCTCAGAGTAGCCACTACTTACCATTTCAAGAGGAAAGGTTCAAAGGATTTGAAACAGCGAGTCACAGCATTTAGTCCACGTATTAAGTTGTCAGTTCCTGGATGTCCTCTAACAAATTGGCAATTCCATGTTTGTTACCAAAGCAATCAAGGGGCTATGGTGGGAATCACATCATCGCCTTGAGAACGCACTGAGAAGAGCTGCGTGGCTGCTGACATAAGTGAGGTGATTGCCTCTGGCACAGAGCAGCTTTGTCACTCGGCTTACTGGTGCGTTTAAGACATTTCCCAGCTCAGCCTAGGAATCCCTGCTAGACCTGAGGTGGGGATGGATATATGAATCTTCAATGCCATTTCAGCCGCTCCATTTTTCTCTATTTTGGGAGAGGTTCTTGCTTTTCTCATTTTTCTATAATTTAGTCTATGTAATTATAGTTGGAAAAGACAAGTTGAGATTACATTAATATGCTGGGAGTGGTTGCTAGGCACTGCATTACTATGTGGTGACACTATCACTAGAATAGAAATGTTACTAACTTTTGAATCTCGAATGTTGGTTCTCAACTATGAGCAGGATGATTTAGAGATTCTGAATAAGTTATGAGTAGAGACTTATACTTCACAAGACAGTAAATACAATGCAGATACTGCAGTCTGGAGACAAATAAGCTACTTCAGTAGATCCTGAGTGGTGACACATGACTTTAATTCCAGCACGTGGGAGGAAGAGACAGGTGGATTTCTGGGAGGTGGAGTACAGTCTGATCTACATAATAAGTTCAAAGCCAGCCAGGGCTACACAGTGAGACCCTGTCTAAAATACAACCCTCAGCCCTCCCAAAACAAACAAACAAACAAACAAACAAACAAACAAACAAACAATAAAATTGTTTGAGACAGAGGTTGTTAAATGTACCTCACTAAAATGCTGGCCTGGAACTCAAGGGTCTCCTTTCTCAGCCTCCTGAATGCAGAGGCTAGAGGTATGCATCATCATAACAGGTGAAAGTGACAAATTCATGTGGCATTTTCACTCACCATATAAATGGGGAAAACTAGTTCACTGGGCTATTTAAGAGAATGAACCATATATTCAAGTCTTAAATAATACATTGCTAACTGTATTTCTGAATATATTCAGTGCTTTCATATAAAATGAAAATTCCTTACCAAATATATATGGTTATTTTTTAAATATGTACAGTATAGTGAGAGGTGATATAGCTTTTACAATAGTAGTTTGCTTAGAGATTGCTTACATTATTATTATTATTACTTATTATTTTATTATTAGGGACAGGATCTTACTATGAGATCTTGGCTAGTATGTAGGTCAGGCTGACATAAAAATCAGAGATATGCTTCTTGCCTATGCCTTCCAAGTGCTGGGATTAAAAGTAGGTGCCACCATGCCCAATGCCTATATTATTTTTACAGGACAATTTATAGGTACCGAGTGTCAGCAAGGAATGAGTTTCCTTGTATCAGTACCTAAAATCTCCATATCAGGAAAGGCATGAATCCACTGATATGACACAGGCACTGAGAGATTCTGAGACTAAACAGGTAACATTGTTTTCTGTGGTTTTGGAAGCACACATTCTTTCTATTGATGTTTCTTGCTATAAATGTAACAAACCCACATCTTCAAACACAGTGGTTTACTAATTTAAAAAAAAATGAGGTTCACCTTGAGAAAATTTTAATTGCTCTTTTCTAGTTGCATGAGAAAACATAAAGGACTAAAGCTTTCCTCAGTCTCTGTCTGTGTGAGCAGATAAACTTCAAGAAAGCAATATTAATGGAATTTTAATTTTCAATTGGTATTCCAAACGTTTGTACATAAATGAAAATTTTTGTTTTTATTAGGTTGACAAATACGTCCTGAGCTTTAAGAGAGCTGTTAAGACCTTCTGCCTTTTAGGCACTAATAGCAACTGGGGAAAACATTGGAAATACCACTCATAACCTGGCATTCAAAATTACAGCAATAACCTCACTTTAGAGACTTCTTAAGATATATAGTAACAGCACCTTCAAAAATACATAAAGTTAGGAATACTTGAAAGTACACTGTAAGAATTATCCATGTACCAACAACAGAGGGCTTCTGTGAGCAGTTTTACTGTATTGAATACAAACATTAGGTTTTACAAAGTGACCTCTACAGCAGCTCTGAATAGTTGGTATTTATTTCCCCATTACCACACACAGTATTAGCAAACATAACACAACTGTTGTTGACTGAAAACAAACTCTTGCATCTTTAGAAAAAAATAGAAATTAGGAATCTGTATTTTGAAGAGACTATTCATACATTTGGAGCTTACTTTTAAAATCTTTTAAAAATACAAAGAAAATTCAGTACTTTAAAAGTAAAAGGATTTGCATATTCCTCATGTCCTTTACCACTTTCTGCCTTCAGAGAAAGTGAATTTACATAAACAGGGGAATCGTGGTCGATAATAACTATTTTTCAATTTGTGATTTCTCCCAAGTGTATTTTAATTTTATTTCAGTCAAATTTCTCAATTGAATTGGTTCCTGAGTTCTTCTTAAGGCCAATTACAAAATTATTATTTGTGAAAAGCTAGAGTCCCACTATTTGAAAATGAAAAGCAAACGAGAAACCAACGTAGGATCACTTATTAGGAAAGGATGATGTTGAAATTATGGTAGCAGATGTTTTTATAACCATTTTAAAATGTAGAACATATTGCATGTTTAAATTTGATAATGTGACCATATAGCAATTGAGATGACCACAGTTTTGGGGAAAAGACACCTTAAAAATTTATGTCAGGTAGTTTTATGTCAGTGATATTTATATACATTATATACAAATGTGAATAATAATCATGTTAATAATGAAATCTAACAAAATATATTAGTGACAGTAAGGCTTTAAATACCCCAAAAGTCCAAAGCTCAAATTGCTTTATGTATCTATGTTATTCTTTAAAGAATAAAGCCCCCCTTAGAGTTGTATCAGACCAATGTAAACAAAACAAGAAACTAACTTAACCTTTTAAATCTATAATAGCAAAGATGAAAAATGGGACATTTGGTGAAAAGAATACTGATGGATAAAAGCACAGAATGATATAGAGAGTTCAAATTATGATAAAAAAAGAATGAGAGAAAAATATTAAGATACAGCAAAAAAATAGAGCTAGTTATTGACAAAGAGAAAAGCTAAAAGTCATTTTGGAGCACTGAGCCTCTTAAACACATTTCTCTGTTTTGTCAGTTTAGCCAGAACTTCACATTTTCCCACATTTATATGAAAGAAGAACAGTTTGGGTGTGATCTTTAATTTAAGCAATACCTTTAATTAAAAGAAAAACACCACTATGAATTGCTATGAATTTCATTGTGTGTTTTTAATTTAATACACTATTAGAATATTTGTCAATTAAAAATTCACTATTAAAGATTATTGAGCCTATCTGTAAGCCCCGGCAAAAGAAGACCCCCCCCCCCCAGCTTTTTATACTGCCTTAACTTTCTTAGCGAGTCCCATTGACAATAGCTGTTGCTCCAAGGAAACAAAAGCAATCATTTCTTGAACCTCATTTCTCTTACATGTTCCTCTTTCTTTGCTGGAACAGTGTGTTATTGTTAAAAGGTTCTGAACTGTTCTTCAATTATCTGAGAAAATCTACAGCCCAAAGCAAATATTTGCCTTATGCCTACAAAAATAAGCCACAAAGAAAACCAACAAAACCCCATAACCCAAACTCCAGATACTTAAAAGCCAGTTCATGCAGGACCTTACCTATAAGAAGAAAGTATATTTTGCAAAGAAAGATCCCAACCATGCTGCTGAGGGGCTCCATGAGAGCATCCTGCCCCATGCATACGGCGCCCTGTTCTCAGTGGCAAGTAGGTTCATGGACCAGCAGCTGCTGGTTTATTTGCTAGGGAAATTAGCAGTGAGGTAACAGACCCTATCCTGCCTCTTGCTTCTGTGATTTGAATACAGAATGAATGTGTATACAAAGGACACAGGGAGTAGGAACACCTGTTATATGCTTTGCAAGAACACAGGGCTGTGGCTTTCGGAATAGTTTCTTAGTGATTCTCAGTAATTTTTTAGTATAGCTTTAAAAATTATACTGAGTTATTCATAATCAGGAGGAGGAAGACACTCTCTTTGGGTGACCTCATGATATATAAATCCCAAATCTGGTTTCATATCATGAAAAATTATGTCATTGTTTTGAAATTTGAAAAATTACTTTCTATTGAAAATTGAAGTACTTTATGAATTTGCCATGTAGCTATTCATCTTCATAAAGTTACTGATTATCATGTAAGGACTGTACCAAAGAACCAAAGCAGATAATTAGAGTATTTTTTAAACGTATTTTTTCTTTGTTATATATTCTATTACAAATGGCTGTGATAGTTTTATTGAATCTACAGATTCATAGATTTAAAAACAAATCACAGGTATGTTTCTAAGTAGGGACGAGGCATACATTGTGTATTATTATAATGTATAGCATATGCCAACAGATAATACCTGAGGCCAAATTTTCTCAGTTGAATCTTAGAAGAAGTGAACCAGCAATCTATAAAATCTTTACCTGTGTGTTCTGTCTACATCTTCCCATCCTAATTCCTTTCATTATCACGGAAGTAGATGGTCTGAGAATTGCTGCTTAATTTGGTAAGTTACAAGTGAGCTATCATTAAGAAGGCCCAAGCTTTCTGTGTGAAATGGAACATATGTAAAAAAAAAACTTACTTAAAAAGCTAGTAGAATTTCAGCACAAGTCGTTTTCAACAGTGAAGTTCCGCTGAAGGAATTCAGTGACAAGAGGAAGAAGGGAAGGCATAGACTTTCATTCTAACTGCTTAAAGGAAGACTGTTGTTCAACTATTAAAAATAAAAAAGGGACAATGGCTATTCTGGAAACCAACTTTGGAAATACTCTTTATATCAAAGCTCCCAACTTGTTAAGAAAGTGTCTAAAGGCAAAGACACTACTGTTGGGAAACCCAACTCCTTTATACAAGTCAGTCATTTTACAATGCTCCATTCCCCAGAAGTATGTCAAGAGCATCCTCAAGCCCAAGCAATGACAAGTTTCTCTGCACTCTCTGAATCTCGCACACTCATGTATTGCAGCTTTAACCATATTCGCTTCAGTTCATTTGCTTAGATGTATACTTCTCAGGTCCTTGACTACAGTGAACGTCTCAGTCATGGACAGTTGGCACCTAAGCATAGTGCTCATTTTCCTTAACATGTTTCCCAGAAATAAACTCCTTGCACTCTTTAGCCTAAGCTGTCTTCTTCTTAGTTTCTCCTTTAAGAAATTCACACTAGGGGTTGGGGATTTAGCTCAGTGGCAGAGCGCTTGCCTAGCAAGCACAAGGCCCTGGGTTCGGTCCTCAGCTCCGGAAAGAAAAAAAAAAAGAAGAAATGCACACTAGTTTTCATATTAAACGGTGCAACGACCCATTGGAAAGAAACATTGGACTTAGATAGCACACAAGCTCCCTCACTCCACTTAGATCATACTTAACACAAGCTGCTCCTATTAAACAAAATTTTATAGTGTCCTTAAACCAAAGGATCATTTGTTATGAGGGCTCCAGGATCCTTGCCAAAATGTAAGAAACAAAGACAGTAGAGTGGGTTTTTCCTAGTGTCAAATGTACATTTAAGGGATTTGTAAAAATTCCAGTATTTTCCTCATTTTACCTTAAAATATACATTTTGTGACAGAAGATAATAGGTGTTATAATAAGAATTTAAATACCTGAATGAACCATTCTTGTGCTGTTTTTCCTGTCATTAAATACATTAAAAAATTTGCAGTACTTGTTTTGTACAGACTGTAGACCTTGACCAAGCGCCCTCTAGTGGTAGGTTGTAAATATAACGGCTTACGAGAATAATTTGTGAATTCAGGAAATTTACATTGAATTCACACAAGCAAATTTAACTTCAAGTGCTGCCAAACTGACAGAATTCTTAAAAATAGTTCCAAAGTGTTTTGTCAGTATTTTAAGCGCCCTCTAGTGGTAGGTTGTAAATATAACGGCTTACGAGAATAATTTGTGAATTCAGGAAATTTACATTGAATTCACACAAGCAAATTTAACTTCAAGTGCTGCCAAACTGACAGAATTCTTAAAAATAGTTCCAAAGTGTTTTGTCAGTATAAGAAAAATTCTCCCAGACACATGGCATCTCTCGGAGGCAGAGGCGGGTAGATCTCTGTGAGTTTGAGGAGAGCCTGTCTGGGGCTGGGGACAGGGGTGGGATGGGATTGTCTCAACACAGTATTTTACAGCAAGTTCATAATCTATCAACTGTTTTGGTTTAAAAGAAAGGGGGGCTATATCCTCACTGTTTACTGGTCATAGTTACAGTTGCATTAAAAATGATTAACCTACAACAATCTCTGTCCATGATGATTGCATTCCCAGGGATGCAAGGAGTCACTGGGAATGCATGGGGGGGGGGAGGGAAGGAGAGAGAGAGAGAGAGAGAGAGAGAGAGAGAGAGAGAGAGAGAGAGAGAGAGAGAGAGAGAGAGAGAGAGAGAGAGATTAGAGCATGACTGCTTTCTGGCCTCTCCAGTCACACATCCTTTACTGTCCAGTTCGTTTAAATGATTAGGCTGGTTTTGTTTTACACAATGGACATCTATTACATGCATTTCAAGCAGCTATATTCTATAATACAGATCCCTTAATGGAATAGCAAAAACAACAGAGGAGAGTTGGTAACATCCTTAAGATGACAGGAACGGTTGTGTATAAGATGAACTGGGGAGGGGAAGGCATTCATTATTATAATTAATACTGTAAGTACATTTGATTCTGAGGAGTTGTACAGTCTGCAGGAAGAGCTGACCCCTAGAGGAGGCAACTGCATATGCAGATTCCTGTGGTAGCCACCAAGCCTCTGTACAGTTAGGTTGAGAACTGCTGCCTCCCAGAGGGCCTATTTTTCTTTTCTTTTTTTTTTTCCTTTTTTTTGTTTTTTTGTTTTTTGTTTTTCGAGATAGGGTTTCTCTGTGTCATTTTGGTGCCTGTCCTGGAGCTTGCTCTGTAGACCAGGCTGGCCTCGAATTCACAGAGATCCTCCTGCCTCTGCCTCCCGAGTGCTGGGATTAAAGGTGTACGCCACCACTGCCTGGCAGGCCTATTTTTCTAATAAACGTTAAACTGATAAAAGGCACTGGTGTCATGATTTAGGAGTCATTCCTCAGCACAATACAGGAAACCTTTAAGCATCTGAATAATCAGTTTACAATCTGCAATAATCTTAGACAAGTTCCTTAATTTCCCCACACCCGATTCTTCATTTTTAACACGGAAATAATAGTAACTCCATAAGGTGCTCGTGCATATGGGCTTGGGTGTGTGTTTCTTTCTTTTTATTTTTATTATTTTTGTTTGTTTATTTGCATTTTTGAGAAAGAGAGAGAGAGAGAGAGAGAGAGAGAGAGAGAGAGAGAGAGAGAGAGAGAGAGAGAGCGCGAACAAGCTTGGAGTTGGTGGGTGGGGAGGCAGGGCCAATCTAGGATGAGTTGAGGGCGGGAAAACCTGATCAGAAAATATTGTATGGAAAAAAATTTGTAATTGAAAAAGAGGAGAAAAAGGTTCTCATGCAGATACATGAGGTCATACACATGAAGCCATTAACAGAGTCCCTTCCAATTTGTAAATTTTCAGTGTTACCTATTATTATTAACTCTGAGTTTGCTGGCCCCCCCAGTCTCATGATTTGAAATCCTTATAAAATTGAGTCTCCTAAGCTCCCCTATTACTTTCTCCTTTGTAACCACTAACGAGGAGAGATGACGTTAAATTGACACGTGCTCTCAGAATGACTGACAGCTGTCATGACTTGTCTTTGCTTAAGCAGGTAGGAAAATGATAGTTGAGGATTCGACGAAATCCTTTGATTTTATTAGAGCTCTTTACAGGGAATGCCAAGAATGAAGAAGAACCTACGGCTGGCCATCAGCATCTTAGGGTACCTGCCTCCCCGCTTGCCCCAGGCCACACCCAGAGCCTTCTCTAGCGCTCCTAGAGGGCGTCTCGTCAGTCTGGACTATCTATGGCCTCCTCAGAGTTTGTTTGGCTGACTGGCCGGAACACCAAAGTCTTAGGCACCAGCCTCGGCTAAGCCCATTCCAAGTACAGGTGGTCACTCGGACCAAACGAGATTTGCTGGTGGCTAAAGAGTTGCTTCTTGGGAAATGTAGTACCCAGGCCGGCCTTCTTCTACGACTGCAGCCGGAAGACTACACTTCCCAGCATGCTCAGCGAAAGGAAGGCTGACCCAGGCGGGCAGCTCCACGTGACTACTCACTATGGCTTCCCTGTGTTGTAGCCGGGTGTCTGGTGGTCTTGTCTGATTTGTTAGTTCTCAGCGCCAGGGTAATCGTCTCTCGACCTCGACATGCAAAAAATCAAATCTCTAATGACCCGGCAGGTGAGTCTTGTAGTCTGAAGCAAACAGGTCCTTCCTCCTGGCTGGGAGAGGAACCGAGCGCCCAGACCCCCGGCCGTGGTGGGCGGAGGCTTAAATTAGAGGTGGTGGTAGGTCTTAGGGGCGCTGGGCAGCAAAGTAGTACCCTGGAAAACTCACCTGAGCCTCCTTAATCCCACCTCGACTTTTTGTGGGTAGTGTCCTCTTAGACACAGTCATTTAGACAAGGCCAGCCAGGGAGTTGGGCTGTCTTTGTCTCCCCTGTGCTTTTGCTTCCTTTCCAGGACAGCCTCAGCTGCTTTGCAGCATCCCCCTCGTCCTGACTGGTGGTGATTTGCCAGTAGGTGTCCTGGGAAAGGACATGGGTCTGTGCAATAGAGAAGACTGGAAAAGAGCTAAAGTGAAGAAACGGCTATTTGTAGACAACATTAGTACCGTTGTGGTTCGGGGGCAACTCTCCAAACCTTGTAGATGTTTTCTGGATGTGAAAATGAAAGTGACAGTTGCTTTTCTGTTCCTCCTATCTCAGTGTACCGCTGTGAAGGTCATCAGTAAGTTAGTGTATGCGAACATTCTTTGTGTATTGCTACTTTAAAAAAAAAATCCTTGTTATGGCAAAACAGTGTCTTTTTTGTCTCAACTTGCTTCAAGAAGCTGCAGAAATTTATTTTTTTTAGGTATTTATTGGTAACTTTATTTCAGAAACCTTTGTTTTGACTGTAGCATATATATATATATATATATATATATGTATATATACTTATATACACACACATATATAATTTGCTATTTTTTCTTCATTTTAATAAGAAACAAGCAGAGTTTGGATGAAAGTTTTAAATCAGTGTGGCTTAAAATGTTGGTAGAATCCTTTCACTAAGGTTTCACTTGTCATGTTTTTTCCTAACAAAAGAGAACAGGAATACAAATGACTTCCTTACATACTTGATAATTCAGAATTTTAGCGATGGTGGGACAGTTTCATATAATTTCTGATAGACAGTACTTACATGATCCTGGTATAACAGTTTTCCTTTTTTGAGGAAAATATGATTGATGTCAAGAAAGTAGAGAAAATGTTCTGTGAATAATAAAAGTCAAAGAAGTAGGTGAGTAGAGGCATCTAGCAGTCCTTCACATTTGAACACTGGTGCTTCCTGTTGCTTCTAACCTGAGAAGGAGTTTGGAGGCTGCTCCATCCTGAGGGGGGAGGAAAGAGAGCAGATACACTCAGAGCTGACATGCAGCCCATCAGGTGCTAGCCAGTTACGTGTTGGTTTTCTTTCTGTCTGTCTGGTCCTGCTTGGTAAGCAGTATGCTCATTTGTCTGTTATGTCACTTGTAAACTGCCATGGGGCTGCTGTCCCTAAAGCTGGTGCTCAGTTTTATTTGGTGCCTGGGTTACCAGAAGTATGTAGTAGCTTTGGTGATTTGATTTTTTTTGGTTTTGAACCTTACCTTGTGAATGAGTGGGAGAGAAGAACCAAAAAATCCCAGATAACTGATGATAATATATTTATAGTTTTTGTAAATGTAGTGCAGACTGTGCTGATCCTGCTAATTCTTAAACCTCAGTCAATTTATTGAATTATAGTAGGTTATATCTTTGTTTAATTGGAGAGGAAAAAAATCTTCAGATCATATGCAGGAAGCTGGAGCTATACTGTAAAAAAAAAAGTAAGGTAAAGTTAGGAGGTTTATACAAATGTGTGGCGCTCCTAATTATATGTGTTTAAGGCTCTACATATCTAAGGTTTCTACATATTTGATAATTATGCTGTTAATGAATATTAAAGAGAAATGAAATTCTGGTGTATGAAATTTTAATTTTATTTGTGTTCTCTCTCTCTCTGGCCATTTTGATCTTTCTTTGCAGAAGATTAACAGGGAAGGATGCACTTTGTTATCTGGCCTTATTTAGATGAGATCTGTTACTCACCATTCCCCATTATGCTGGCCTCTGTTCTTTCAGTTCAATCAACAAATTGAATTGAGCATTATGTGCCAGGCACTATTCCAGGTTTGAAAGAGGCGTCAGTGAATAGAATAGACAAGTGCTAAGGCAGACATGGTGAGCAGTGCTTGAGGGAAAGAAGGTAAGCAGGCTTGGGAATTTTGACAATTTAGGGTCAGTTACATCTTTACATGCAGGGTGGGCATAGAAAGCCTCAGTGGGAAGATAATGCAAAAGACCTGAAAGAAGTGAGGGGGTGAGCTAGGTGGGCAAATACCAGCAGAAGAACAAATTCAGATGCCCCGAGGCAGGAACTGTTAGGATCCAATGTGGGCAGAGTAAAGGGAGGAAGGGAAAAGACCTTAGGAGATGAGGTAAGGATGAGGGCATAGAGCTGAAGGCAGGAAGCAAGATCACACTGAACAAGGTAATAGAAATAATGACTTTTATTCTGAGTGAAATGACAGACAGAGGAGCCATGTAATCTGATAGAGCACTCCAGAAAGACCATTTTGGCCCCTGTTTTAGTAATAGGAAAAAGCAAGAATTGAGCGACTACTGCAGTGACCCCTGTGGTAAAGAGTATGGGCCCTATCCAGGGTGCTAGGGGTGGAGGTGCACAGAAGAGGCTGGATTGTGGACCTGTTGTAAATGGAGAGCTAGAAAAATTTCCTTATGTGTGTGTAAATGTCAAGGATGGTCCAAGTTGGTTTAACCCCTGTAGATAGACGACTGAAATTGACACTTTCTGAGATGGAGGAAATGGGAGGGGGAGTGATTTGAGTAAAGAGGCTTTTAGACTTGTAAAACGCTGCTTAGATATTTAAATAGAGAAAAAGGAGAGACTTCACTAAATGTATCTGAGTTTATGGGCAGGAATCTGAGGCATAGATAACATTCAGGAGTTACAAGTCTGTGGCTGTAACTTCTTAAGTTACAGAAAAACAGACAGACAGATAGCATTGCCTGAAGTCAAGTGGAGTGACTGTAGATATATGAAAAGCCTTTTTCACTCAATGTTGAGAGATAGATTATGCAGAGTAGAATATGAAGGAGCTGTCAGTTTTATGAAGTCTTAGCAACTCGAATGACCACCAGCATGTAGCAGATGCTTAATAAATATTACTGAATATTCATTAAGCTAGATAGAGAGAAAAACATAAAGAACAAGGCTTTGAAAGCTGCTGTAGATCAACCAGGTAAGACTTGGGTGAGAGTTAGATTTGGAACCTGATAACAGCACTTACTTACTTTCACAAAAATTATTTATTTAACTTTTATTTTATGTCCATTGTTTTGCCTGCATTCATGTCTGTGTGGGGGTGTCAGATCCCCTGGAACTGGAATTACAGACAGTTGTGGCTGCAACATGGTTGCTGAGAATTGAACCCGGGTCCTCTGGAAGAGCAGCCTGTGCTCTTACTGCTGAGCCGTCATCTCTCCAGCCCTGACAACAGCACTTATGAAGTGGTAGGGAAGAAATTCTGGCTAGGGTAGGCTCAAGAGAAACATGGGGGAGAGAGTTGGAGAGAAATTATGAACACTCAAATCTTGCTAAAAAGAGAAGGAAACACAAATAGTTGCAAATGTCCTTTTGTTCTGATAGAACATAATGGCTAGTCTCATAAGAGGAACAGAGGTTCGTATAGCTGTAATGGAAGTGTCTTTGTTGTTGATCTGATTTGGACAGAGAAAGTGCAAAGGCAGGTGTATTGATGCTGAAATTTATATATGCTTAAATTGTAAAAAAAAAAAAAAAAAAGCAAAGAAGAGAATAAAAGATAGTGGATAGTGATGATAACAAATGTTTTTGTTTACTAAAAGTAGAGCACCACAGTTACAGCAGTGAATTTGTGCCTTAGATGAAAGTAGCAGAAAACTAACTTTATTTTGGTAAAAACTAAAAAAAAAAAAAAAAAAAAAAAAAAAAAGATGATGATGAAAGGGTTAATAGCCTATAGTCTTAAATTACAGTTGAGTGCCAGATATATTTATAGACAGCTAGGTCCTTATTTTTTTTCTTCATTTCTGTTTTGTTGAAAGAAAAGCCATTTTTTTTCTGTGATCCTAGTAATACTAAGAATAATGGTTAAAACTCAAGGAATGTTGCAAGGTAGCTAGTCCCACTTTGGTTTCTCATGGGAGCTTTCTCATTCTAACAATCCCTGAGTTATCCCATGGTTGGGGTATAATCACAAAACATGGCTGGCTGGGAAGGTTGTGCAAGGCTGCAGGAGAGTCAGGGTACAAACCAGGTGGTCTCTTCCATTCTCCTGGCTCCTGACATAGGGCTTCCAACTTTTATTATTATTTTGTACATTTGGCAGAAAGCTGCCATGCTTACTCTTGATAATTATGTAGTAAGTTAGAGGTGAAACCTTTTTCTAGATACAAGTATATATCACACTTGCATTCTAGCATCTAGGGAAAGAGGCAGAAATGCTATATTCATGCAAGGATTTCTGTCAGATTAGTTAGCCTTGAAAACATGTTTAAAGACATGCTAATTACACTTTGAAAATGGTATTTGAGTAACAGTATCGTTTGAATTATCATTGAGTAACAGTATCATTAATGAAGTTTTACTTCCTATGTGTGTAGTGTATAGCTAATATATGTCTGTGGAAGTTTAGTTGTCTAAGTCAGCCTTGCCATTTTTGATGCTGTGCCATTATGTGAGAAACCCAGTGTAAAACCCAGTGTAGGACAAACAGCCTTGCCACAGGCTCCAACACGTACTCCATTGCAAGGCATATTAGACTACAGTAAACTTTAATATAGTGTTCCTGGAAACTGCAGACTGCAGTCAGTTGCATGCTCCCATGAGAACAAAGTGCTGAGTAGTTGGAGATTGGAGCCTGCATAATAATTTCTACCCAGTAATTCTGCCTGCCTGCCTGCCTGTCAGTCAGTCTCTCTCTCTCTCTCTCTCTCTCTCTGTGTGTGTGTGTGTGTGTGTGTGTGTGTGCGCGCGCTCAGGCGCTCTGTTTAGGAACTTTGCTAGCTATTGGGCAATAGAGGCAAATACCATTTGCTTTCTCCTTTAACCTGAGACTTAAAGTGTGAAGGAAATATGTGCACTTAGTATTTAAAACTTCACTGATTGGGCTGAGAGATTGTTTTGAAAATGTCTATAACTGTGTTTCTGAAGCATTAACAATCCTTTGAGTCACCTGAGGTGCTAGTTAAAATGCAAATTCCTGATCCCAGTCCAGAAGTACCTATTCCTTAGGTTCATGGTAGGGCCCTGGGATCTTTAAAAGTTCCCTGGATGATATTACTGGACACAATCTTTAGTTATGCTGGGTAGTACTGTATGCCTTGAAACATAGGGATTTAGGAAGATTCCTAAGATGAGATACTTTTGAAGCTGGTGGTGTGTTGGTTTTCTATTTTTTGAGACAGGAGAGAGAGTGATAACAGGAAATAAGGATGGGTGGACTGGATCCTCTGGAACAATGGTAGAAAATATTGTTATAAACCTGCAGATGTGGCTGGTGTTATTTCCTTGCAAGCAAGATAAGCACCCTACATCTTACAGAGAACAGTGTTTGAGTCTGAAGTAACTGACAGAAGCACACCATACATTTTGGTGACTGAGGACCCCAAAAGGTCAGTATGAGGCACCTAAAGGGCAGTGCAGCTATGTTAGAAATCTCTCCTCAAAATAACATCTAGCTGCTTTTGCCTAAAGACTAATGTCAGTTCCTTAAATAGCGTATTTTAAAGATGGGGCTTTGAAATGGAGTTTAAATGCCGAGTTCTTTCTTTCTTCCTAATTTTCCTTGGTATATGTAAGGCTTTCAGAATCTTTTACTTGATGTGCATATAGAAGGTACCACAGTGCTAAAGAATGGCTGGAAACAATGAGACATGGAGTTTATGTCTTATCTTAGGCAGCAAGAATTGGCTACATTGGTGAGAAATAGTCAAGGTTAACAAAGGGCTTACCTGTGCTTTAATTAGCATTTTTAAAAGTGTTGAACTAGATCCGTTGGTTAGTGTATTTTTATCTGTAAATCATGAGACTGTGGCTTGCTTGGATCCTTTTTTAAGGTGAATTTGTTAATGATTTAAATAATGGTGTGTTTATAGACAGCTTTGTCATGTTTCCTTCCTTTGGTTGTTTTAAAGTTGTGGTTAAGTTAGACTTCTGCTTCTGTGCTGACAGTGCCACATGACACTCTTATTTTAAACTACTAAGAGCACATCCTTGCTTTCATAGCAGACCATATGTATTGTGATAGTTGGTCTTACAATGTATATTCTCTGTATTTTCAAGAAGGTAAATCTCATTTTAAAACTGTCATGGCTGTCTCACTAGGTGTGTTCAATCCTTTTACAGTTCTTTAGCACAATTAAATTGTGTTTGTCTCATTTTGTCTTTTTTAAGGGTCTGAAAAGCCCTCCGGAGAGCCTCAGTGATCTTGGTGCCTTTGAGAGTCTTCGGGTCCCTGGAAAGGTATTGATCTACATGTGTGGTGTGACTTCTCACCTCCACAAGAGCAGACTTACTGCCTCTGTGTACTAATTGCTTCCCTGAAGCTCTGCTTCCCACAGCAGGTGGTTGCTGGGCTAAGCCAGGTGATGTTTGTGCTTTCATTATGAGGGGAGTCAGTGGTAGAGTCCACACTGCCAAATTAATAAAGTTAGGGTTTATTATATCAAATTCCTGGCTTGAAGGCAGATGTATATGTATATTTTGCTTACTTTGTTGCTATAATTTAAAAAGTTAAAGTAATTTATTAACTGACTTTTTAATGCTATAGCATTCCGAGCCCTGAAGTATATTTAATTATGTTTTTCCTTTGGGCAGAGAATTTTGAATAAACCAGTGAAACCCAACTTATACTAAGTCTGATGCATTTCAGATTTTAATTTCCTAATATTCATGTGAACATCTCAGTTTACAAGTTTAATGTTTGCCACTTGAAAGCTCGCTGGCTTTCCCCTGGAGACCGTCAGCCATTGTTAACCCTGCTGCTGCTGAGAGCTGTGCTGTGGATCACAGCTCCACCACAGATAAAGGATTTCAAAGGGTTTTAATTGGAGGATTTGTGTGTGTGTGTGTGTGACTTTTTTTTTTAAACAGCTGTGTTTTTTTTTTTTTTTTTGAACCCAGGGTCCCCTGCTTGCTAGGAAAGTAATCTATCACTGAACTAAACCTCCAGCCCCTGAGCATCATAATTAAAAACACTCTTCTGCTGTGTCTGGCATCTCAATACAAGAAGCTTTTTTTCTCTTACTATAGTTTCTTTTACATTTTTATTTTATTATACGGGGTTACATAAGGGCATCTTCATACAACTCTGTAATGCACTTGGGTACATCCCTCTCCACAGCCCGTTATCTGCCCCTCTGAGCCTTCACCTCCTTAGCAGTCCCTTTTGCTGTCCAGATGGTTTAGCTTCTGCTTTTATGCCATTTGTACGTAACCAATTTTATGTATTTTTAGAGTCTTGGACCTGTAAATGAGAGAGAATGCACTGGCTGTCTTTGAGACTGAGTTACTTTGCTTAATATGATCATTATGTCCGTTTTTCTGTAAATTACATAATGGCTCAAGAACCTTCTATTATGTACGTCAGTCGCATTTTCTTCATCCATTCCTTGTTGGAAACCTCTGTTGGCCTCATAGCTTAGCTACCGTGACTAATGTTACAGCGAACATTGAGGTGCAAGTTTGTCTCTACTGTGTTGCCGGAGTCTTTGGGTAAATGCACAGAAACTGTCTACGGAATTGCATGGTAGGTCAGTTTTTAGTTGATTATGGGTGGACTGGTTTACAGTCCACTAGCAGTTCCCATCCTTGTCAACATATGTGCTGTTTCCTTAATACAGGACTTTGCTTGTTCAGTTATCCCAGGCCTCTCACACCCCAGTGTCCACTCTCATCTCCTTCAGACACCTTCACCATTGGAGTAACATCTGCACTTACTGTTAGTCTTTATTGGAGTTCATACACAAGCATAGTGTCTTAGTATGATAAAATGCCAATAATCCTTTTGCATGAAGTAGTTCAGACAAAGACTTGGGCATCATGTATATGTGTATATAATTATATATGTATATAAAATTATAAAATATGTTATAAATGGATGTGGTACAGTTAGGAAGTAAGGACTAACCATACATTGTAACTGGTAAGCAATTGTCTTTATTTATTTGATGAAGAAAAAAGATGATTATACATTATGGACATACTTTGAATTTAGTTGTTTATGTTTCAGAATCAGTGTCAGGTTGATGATTGAATCTCAGTAAAAATATATGAATTTCTTAATAGAAATGGTCTGTTGTCATTAAACCTCAAGATCCGATTTTTTTGCAATAGTGGTGGCAGTGGATTTCCATATAGTTTTCCTATGGACCCTTTACTGTGTTTCTTTGAAATATCTGGCCCTGGGTAGAATGTACAGTCTGGGGTCACAAGATCAGCAAATGAAAATGGTTCAGGTGAATGTCATATCTAAGCACCAGTCTTTTTGACACATACTAAGGAGTTCCTGGATGGTAAAGTAGCTAATAGGAAGTGATGCCTCTGATGTAAGCTGCAGCTAGCCTTATGATAAGAAAGCCTCCCAAGCTCCTCATGCCTGTTCATTCTCTGCTTGTTGACAGCATCACAAGAACTAGGGACTGCAGGGCTGCTACCCTCTCTCTGAATGGCTCTACACACACAAGAGCCGTACAGTCCAGAATGGTGATGCTCTGGTTGGTAGACTGAATTTGATGTGAATCAGGCTTGCAGTCACTACTGAGCTTGACAGCTAAAAGAACTCTGGGCTTGCTTACTGAGTGTAGCTTACTTTAACTTTAATGTAGAGCATTACACACACATACATACACATATATATCTATATATCTGTGTGTGTGTGTGTGTATATATATATTATTATATTATTCAGCATTCTGAAGGTTGATGTTTTCTTCTTGTAGTCTCCCTGTGAATTTTCATTAACAATTTTGAGCATCAACTGTGTTCTAGACACACTGTAGGAACTGGCAGTACAGCAGTGGAAAGACAGGTCCTTCAGGAAAGCTGAGGCTTTGCTCTTGTTACATTCATGTCAGAGAAGGCACTTAGTAAACAAGATGATTGCAAATTATGACAAAAACCTTGAAGGAGAGTAGGTGATGAGATGAACTCAGAGAGGCTGGGTTGCTCTACTTGAAGTGTGTTCCCCTCATGTTGTTTTACAAGAGTGGTATATGTTTCAGAGATTTTCAAATTCTGTAATCTGTCTCTTGCATGGAAAATACAGTATATCACTGGGGTTAAAGCTACTTAGTGGTGGGTTAAGATGGATGTGTTGATACTTAGTTTATGCTACTTATGTGATTTAAATGCAGTGAAGAAACATTTAAATACTTCCACTTAATGGCATCACCACACACATAAATATATAGGCAGAACATTGAAAATAATCCCTCTGTTCAAGAATGAGCTTGTTTCTTTTTCTTTTTAATGCTATAGCATTCCCGAACCCCAGAGTATATTTAATTACGTTTTTCCTTTGGGCAGAGAATTTGAATAAACAAGTGAAACCCAATTTATACTAAGTCTGATATATTGTAGATTTGCATCCCCTAATATTCAGCTCCGTTTACAAGTTTAATGCATGAATTCTTTTTTCTTTATTATAATATCGTTCAAGTTGGAAGAAGAAACTCTCAATTCAGGAAAGAAATAGATTAGCTTGAGTTGTGATATATTACAAGGCTTTAGAATAAAGAATAGAGTGTAAGGGAGTGGATTATTAGGATGGATCATATTACTGTTGGTTAGGTTAAAAATGATTAATGTTTGCAGATTCCATGCTGGTTCAATTCCCTAGGAAAAGGAGGGCAGTGAAGGAGAACTGAAGAGCCAGAAGACCTGCTTCTTTTGTTTTTGTTTGTTGGTTTGTTTAGTTGTATTTTTTGAGACTTGTGTAAGTACTGTTGGTGGTTGGGAATCATCTTCATGGTGGTGGAGAGCAAGGAGCAGTGCAGGGCAGTGCACTCATGCAGGGTCCTCTAGAGACTGACTGAAGAGGGTGATGGGTCTGTGCTGGTTTGTTACTCGGATTGAAGGCGAGCCTGCTGATAAGGTGATGCAGACCTGAGGTGGAGAAGTGCAGAAGCGTTGAGTTGAGGGACATTGAAAATACAGAGTCCAAGACGGAGGACCTCACTAGATGTGAAAGACGAAAGCACTGAGGCTGGAGGTGCTGTGGTGGCTTTTCTCAGCACAGAGCTTATTCTTTTAAGAGGGTTTAGAAAGACCTTGCAACTAACGAAAAACAAAGAGGGTCTGCACTGGATTTTTTTCTGCCTGATTCTCTGTTTGTGCTGTCCCTTCCCTCCAGCCTAAGGGTCTCATTGGCAGACAGTTTAATATTCATTGAAGCTGAGAATTATTTTTAAAGATAGCTTAAAAATTTTAATGTTTCCAACGTCATTATCTTCAGTGTTTTTCATATAATAGATTTAGAAATATAATAAAATATAATAAAATCCTGGACTTGGGTTGACTTTTTCTTCTTTTTTTCTTTCTTTTGGTATTTGAAGACAGGGTTTCTCTGTGCAGCCCTGGCTGTCTGGAGCTTGCTCTTTAGACTAGGCTGGCCTTGAACTCAGAGATCCACCAGCCTCTGCCTCCTGAGTGCTGGGATTAAAGGTATGCGCCACCACCAACCACCACTAGACATTGGGTTGACATTTTTAACTGATTACAAGAAATAAGTACACATAAGGATCAAATAAAAATTTTGTTTATTTTTTGTGATTTTTAAAACTATTAAATGCAATAAATTTGTGTGGTTAAAATCATTTTTTATTCATTACTTTTTGCATAAACTGATTAAAATTCTTTTATTACCTAATTTTACTTAAGTCTAGATTAAAATAGTCATATTTTAACAGCCTTGTACAAATGTTCATAAATTATTTAGCTGAGTCCTCCTTCCAAATTGTAATGTAACCAGTCCTCCACTAGATGGCACTGAGAACCTGAAGAAAACAGGGTAGGCTTTAAAGCCTGCTTATGTAAAGCACAGAGACAAACTGAGGAAGCCGCTGCATTTGATAGATTATTACTGTTGTTCTAGTGGGAATATGAGAAAATGTGCCATTTCCCCATGTAATCAAACATCTTGCAATTCATTATAATCTTATGTGGTACATGGTTTTAGGGTATCTGAGATCTGAAAATAGGTTTTGAATTGTTTCATTTGGAAGTAGATCAAACCTATATCTATCTGTTCAGTGATTTATGACTTTAATAATACTGATCGAACATTGAGAATCGTATTTTTTTTCTTCCTATTCTTTGTGTATAGATTTTGGCAACTAAATTTATTTTTTGCTTTCAATTAGAGCTCTAACGTGATGTTAGCTCTATGAGACTGCAGCTTCTGGCTGCAGCAGTTATAACAGAGTGTCATTTTTGTGTTGCCGTCCTGGCTGGTAGAAGAAAGCTAACAGTTCAAAAAAGAAAGCCGAGCAAGACAGGGAACAAACGGCAAATGTGGGCTTTAGAAGAACAGGGTCTCTCCTTCCACTGTCCTTCCAGCACATACAGTCAGTCTCTGCCTCTGTCCGTCTGCCTCTAGACCCTGCCATCTAGGTACATAATCAAGCATATGTAAACTGTGGTGTGATAAGGGGGGAGTTGAAGTTCCAGTATTTATTAATTTTCTGCAGAGTTTTGATTATAGCCTATGAACTGAAGAGTTTCATGTCAATTTACATGATATAATTATGTAATTTGTTTGAATAAAAACCTAAAACTAACTGTTAGGTGTTTAAGCTGCTGTGTGTGTTGACTTTAACTGTGAGGGGGGTGTTGTGCAGTTACAACTAGTTACTTTTGGATTGACTTTGGCTCAATTAGTATGAAGTTTTGGATAATTTGAAAGTAGTAGCTAAATGCAAAACTTAGTTATTTTTTTCTTAAGCACAGATGCATTCTCTTAAGATGAATCCTTAGTATGAAATTGCTCTGTAAAGTGATCGTCTAGTTCCTTAGAAACCATAAATATTCTAGAAATGTTTTCATAACATCTTTCATTTGAGGGCTTAAATTGTTTTATGGATTTGAATCCCCATAAAACCTCTTGTTTTTATGTTGAGATAAGAAGTAGCCTGGCTAAAGCAGAGATATTGACTGAAATATCTGTTATGATCGTTTTTCATAAAGTTACATTCATATGTGCATTTTATGTGTTTGCTCATGTAGCTTTATCTACCTCCGAGATAATAAAAGTGGAAGAGCAGCCTAGGTGGTAATGTATTCAACCCGTGTGAGGCTGCTGGCGAAACAGCTCTAAAACATCAAGGAACTGTTGGCCTGACAGTCTGCTGAAAGAATCCTGCTTGCTTTATGCCGTTAATAAAATACTGAACATTTATGCTTACTGTTGGTACAGTGTCTGACACAATGGCATATCTTATATATTTTAACTAGGGGAATACATAATTCTGATGCATATACATACACGGATGTTTTGCTTCTTGGTGAACATGTATTTTTTTTTTTAAATCAGGGCTCTTTATTGCTTGATTTCAGAGTTGCATTTTGTTTTGTTCCTCGGTTTAGACTTGAATTTCTCTCTGTTCTTCTGTCAGGTTGAGAGGTGTCTTTTGTCTCTGTCCTTCCCTCTGCTCAGCCTCTCCAGGCTGTTTATTTGTTCGTGGTCCCTCTTTAGTAACCGGTTAGGGCGACGCCGAATTTCACTCACCCCTGGCTGCTGTCATCCAGGAGAGTTTTAACATGTTGAGAATAAAATGGCTGTTGTTGGCTGTAGCTCCTCCGACTGAGCAAGGGAAGGCAGTGGAGCTTGTGAAGCAGGCTCGCCAGCTCCCGATGGCAGTGTGGGGCGAGCTGGTTTGCTCTTCTGCTTCTCTGCGTTCGCTTCCTCTGTCTGCATTTAAATCTGTGACTTGAATTGTTCCTTTCCAGCTTTAATTCTGAGGTGCATTGATGTACATTTTCTGTATTTTAGTGATTAGCAGTTAAGTGTTGTTGCATTTTATATAGCCTTGTTGGCAGATTAGGTTTGGATTTTCACATTTTAGAGAGCATTTACACTACATTAGTCTTAATACTCATTTAATCATATACTATAAACCAGAACACTTACTATAAAATAAATCCTTTAAACACTTCATTAATAATAAACAGTTGGCAAGACTGAACTATTTAATTCTAAACTTAGTTTAACTGTCTCATTATTGTAACCTTTTTTCTTAACATATTTTGATATGCCGTGAAGAATTTTATTTGGTTCTGTTTTTTTTCCAAGTTTGCCTTAAAATTTTTTGTAGGAAGTCTTTTGTTCATTTTGTGAATAAAGTATTATCTCACTTATAAATTACTTTGTCAGATTCTGATTTAGATAAAGAATTGCATATTTTTATACATCTCCAATGCTAGGAAGTGAGTTTTTAATTCTAGCAGAATTATGCAGCAGTTACATAAAGCTATGAAATACAGCTTTTTCTGTTTATTTTTCTTATTTGCATACATAAAATACTCCCAAGTCATCTAATACTTTTGTTATTTCTTGCTAATAGAAGCATTAAGAGTTTAAGCACCGTGTTGCCTACCAAAACTGTTTTTTGTTTCCTATTCCATTTGAATACAGTTGACTGTTGAATATAGTTTGATCTGTAATTATCGGCGTGCTGTGAAGCCTGGCGCTGCAGAGCATAGTGATGAAGACTAAGGGGCGGTTGCAGTTTGAAGTGTGGGGTCTGACTGAGCATGCAGCCTAGTGCCGAGCAAGCATTTAGGGAGGTGGAAGGTGGAAGCAGAGCCTGACGGCTGCACATGCAGCGGCACAAGAGACAGTCGCCTTTGAACAGTTTGAATGAGCTCAGCTGTGTGTTTCACAGGGAGCTCGCTAGATAGGCTGAAAGGAGGGCTGTTTTATTGGGATACAGTGGCATATCTGGGTTTTTAGTTTGGATGGAGTTCTCCATTGTATGTTCTGTGTCTTTTCCTGCCTTGCTAGGTTTCATCGCTGCCCTTTTCAGAATGTTGTATTAGAGTATGAAGTATTCCATGGTAGTTCTTTGTGTTCTCTGATGTTGATGGAGTAGATCTCCAGGAAGGAATAGTGTCTGACCTTTGCACTTATACAGATTGTACTGTTCTTATAAATTCATCACATTTTGAAATGTACATTTGTGAGGTATTTTTAAATGAAATCACATTTTCCCTTTGGCAATTTTAATAACTTTAAAACAGATGAAAAATTAAAAGTGTAGGTTTGAAGAGGCTAAATCATATTTCCAAGGTTCTAGAGATGTAACTAAAGGTAGAGTCTCTGGCCTCAGGTCGTCCACCCCGTACTGACTGCTGGAGACCATCAGCATGGTGTCGTGTGCCAGTGCCAATCAAACCCTTAAGATGATACCTGTGATCATTTCGTGTACTGGATTTCTGGCTTAGCTACAAATGGTAGTTTCTAATGTTACTGATTTTGTAATGTGCAACATTTCTTTTTGAATGGTACGAACTGCATTTATTTGTTTGTGGTGTTTAGGCAACATTACCCTCCTGAGGCTTGTATTTCAGATGCCTGTGTCCTTTTAAGGGAGGGAGGTTTGCTAGAGAATTCTGAGTCCCTTTCCTTTCCATCCCTCTCACTTTATATTTGTATCGAATGAGTGAAAGCTGCCTGACTTCCACAGGTGGTGTGGAACACACACACACACACACACACACACACACACACACACAAACACACACACACACACACACACACACATCCACACCCTATGCCAAATTTGAACACCACTCACTGGGTGTTAGAGTTGCAAATAACTTCTCCTTCCCATCTGCTACTACCCCAGAAGTGCAGCTTTCACGTGTGTGTGTGTGTGTGTGTGTGTGTGTGTGTGTGTGTGTGTGTGTTCGGGTGCTTGTAAATGTTCACATGGGTATGGACCAGTGTGTGTGTGTGTGTGTGTGTGTGTGTGTTCGGGTGCTTGTAAATGTTCACATGGGTATGGACCAGAGGCCAAACTTTGTTGTTCTTCAAGAGCCTTCCACCGTATTTTTTGAGACCAGATCTCTCACTTGGATGTCGGACTGTATTAAGTAGGGTGTGTGGGATGGCTAGAGAGCCCAGGAATTAGCCTGTCTCTACCTCCCTGCTGCTGAGGTTACAGGTGCAAACCTCTAGCCCTGTGGGTTCTAGGAATTAAACTCAAGTTCCATGCTTATGAGGAAAACATGTTAGCAACTGAGCACTTTCTCAGGCCCAGGATGCTGGGTTTCTTGCTGTGCTCATGGTACCTGTCACATACTGTTGTCCAGAGTACGCATATTGTCGGCCCTTTCTGTTAGAGTATTTTATAAATTGAGTTTGATGTACACAGGCTTGCTTTTTATTCCTGTGTTCTCTTTCAAATGTAGTAGGATTTTAAATTTAAATACTACATTGTTCTTTTAAATTTCTGACATAGTGTTCTAACACTTTTAGCTTGAATTTACAATAGGAATTAATTCTTAGTTTATAAATTAAAAATATAAAATGTTATGCCTTAACATTCAAGCAAATTATTTTTAATAAATAAAAAGTATGCCCACAATAAATCATAGAACATCACTCTGTATCCTTTAATTGGCTACAAATAGTCTAATGATTTTATAGATTTACTTAGTGATGATTTAGGCTGGTAGGCTGCGTTAGAGCTCTGGGATCCATGTGGAAGAAGGGGATAGTAGAAGGAGTGAACCAGCTCCTGCATGTCGTCTCCTGTCCTGCATGTGTGTGCGGTGGCACACCCTCCAAGTAAACAAACCAGCAAACACAGTTAGTGATGATTTGAAGATTTTTGCTAAACAGTATGTTAATGATGGTAAGTTTTTAAAACAATTGCTTCTTTTTTGTACTTAAATATATTTGATATTAACTCTGAAAAGTTGGATGTTTATACTAGCTGAGGGGCTTTTGGCATTTGATAGCTGTCAGGAGGAGGAGGGTTAGTTTTCCTTAAGAGTGCAGCCCAGGGTCTGTCAGGCCTCACGCCTAAGGATGTTTGCAAAGCACAAACTGGACTTGATGGGTTTCAGATATAGAGAGAATGCAAAGTTGGGCAGGTAGATAAGAGGGGTGGATCTAGGAGGAGGGGCGGGGAGCTGAGAAAGATCAAAACACATTAGGTGGAATAGTCAAAGAACCAATTAAAAACAATGTCTTTGTTTTGCTGTTGTGTGTGACGAAGTCTTTGGCTTCTCTTAGACAGTCTTGCTGGATAGCTCAGGCTGCCTCAGCCTTCCAAGGATTGGGATTATAGGCATGTGTACCATACCTAGCTTAGTGTAGTATCTTGATTAACCAGTGTGGGAAGAAGTAGATATTGATAAATTGAGGACATTTTCAGCTAACCAAGGGTTTGTCAAAATAAGTCAATAAAATTGCATAGCATAGGGACACTAATATTAGAGATAGGCATCTGTCTGTCAAGTGTCTTTAGAGGACATCGCTGGAGGCCTCATTCTGTATCATGAGAAAGAAGACCTTTTATCTAATACTCAGCTTTGATACACAGTCAGGTCCTGAGTTGCAGTGTTAGTACACATTGAAGGAAGCATCCTGAACACAGTGGGAAGTTTGAAATCTGTCCTTGAGCCAGTGACTCTGAGCTGCCCTCTCTGGTTTCTAGCAGGGTTAGATGCTGGCTGCCAGAGTTCCGGTGCTGACTGTGTCCCAGAGGTCATTGAGAAGGTGTTGTGTTACGTGTGATTAGACAGATCACAGAATATTATTGATGGGATAAAATGTGTGTCTGTGATATGTGCCTATGATAGATTCAGGGAGTTGCTTGCATTTCTTTTCTTAAACATTAAGTTCTTTTAACCTTTTTGGCATACGAGCAGTTCAGAATACAATCGGAATTCTTTCTTCCTCTCCAGTAGAAAAGCAGTGTTTTAGTGTTTGGCTATTTCCTAGTTTTCTGGTTCCTAATTAGCTTGTGTCCTTGGTCAGAATGGCTCTCCGAGGTGCATGACTGGAGACACAGGTCATTTGTTCTGTGTAGATGGGATTTGAACAGTTATACATACTATAATTATGACTTTTTTTTTTAAGGAGGAATTCAGGGAGCTTCGAGAACAGCCGAGCGACCCTCAAGCTGAACAAGAGCTAATTAATAGTATCGAGCAAGTCTATTTTTCTGCGGACCCATTTGATATTGTTAAATATGAGCTGGAGGTAAAAAGAAACTTTGAATAAAACACATCTAAAGCTTATTTTCTCAGTGCCTAGGAATGACTTTGTGAGATGGGAAGTTTGGAGGGAACTAATATTTCTTAATAACACTAATGGGTCTGTGATGATCATGATATGAACTATCAGCCTGTGTTATTAAGTGCGGCCCTAGAGTGCTGGGTGGGGAAGCACTGCTGTGCCTTGGGTTTTCATTGCTAGTGAGCAGCATGTTGCAGTGCTGCTTCTCATCATGTTTTCCACATTACCTGAGATGTTCAGAAAATGCTAACTCAAGTGAAATTTAAAATGTAGTTGTTTAAGATTTAAAATAAATGCTTAGAAAAGCTATGTAGGACCTTTTGTTTGTACACAGGGCCTGACTCTAGGTGTGCGGACTGACTTCAGCTCCTAGGTTTAAGTGACCTTGCTACTCCAGCTTGGCTAGGGCACTGACTCTTTTGATCATGACTATGTATTGTGCTGAAAAGCCTCTGTACAAAACTGTCTGAATGCTGACAGTATAAACTCATGGGACTCCGTAAGAAAAGTCAGAATAGCAAAATGCGTTTAAACTTGGAATCCGTTTCCCAGTATATACAGTTGCGTGTTCTCTTGTTGCTTCTCCATGCTGACTTAATTCAGAGTGTTGCCCGTCACTGTGGTATTCAGTTTATTCATAATATTCCAGAGGCCAAAGTCTACGTTGAGATTTCTTATAATTAAGGGTAGCAGGTAGAGTGGGGGATCCATGTTAGAACTTTTTCTTGATTTCTTCTGGCCCGGATCATTTGTAAACACTCCCTGTTGGGAGGCTGGTGGAGTCTGGCTTCCTGGAGGAAGGGTAGCAGCAGAGGGTGTGGCAAGACTGGACAAGGTGGAAGCAGAAGAGGCTTGGGTAAGACAGCTCCCAGGCTTTGTGCCTGGAGTTGAGCGAACATTGGAGGATGTGGGATGTGCCACTGTTGCACGTCACTTTGCAGTGCTCTAGTTGGAGGTGTTCTGGGAAAGGAAACCAAATTTGTTGAACTGCTCAGCTTTTAAGTTTTTTTTGTTTTTTTTTTCCTATAGAAGCTTCCACCTGTTCTTAATCTGCAGGAATTGGAGGAATACAGAGACAAATTAAAACAACAACAAGCTGCAGTAAGTACAAGCATTTGTTTTTGGTGAAACTGTACATGAAAAAGAGATGTAATGTTTACAGAGAAATCCTATAGATTAATGTATACACATCCTGTTGTCTGTCATGATCCAGTGACACGTTTGTATTGTTTTATGTCGCTGCACTTTTCTTGCTGTTGCTTTGGTAGGTTTCCTTTTGGAGACTGAGGCGCTGTCTAGTTCCAGGATATACTCAAAGGGTTTAGAGCTTACCCTCAGATTAGGAGGCACCTGTAGGTGCCTGCTTTGTCTCTATGACTTCCCTATCCAGGATTTTGTAGTGAAACATCTCTTTTTTTTTTTTTTTTTAAAGATTTATTTATTTATTATGTACACAGAAGAGGGTGCCAGATCTCATTACAGATGGTTGTGAGCCACCATGTGGGTGCTGGGAATTGAACTCAGGACCTCTGGAAGAGCAGTCAATGCTCTTAACCTCTGAGCCATCTCTCCAGCCCCAAAGATTGATTTATTTATTATGCATGCAGTATTCTGCCTGCATGTATGCTTGTAGATCAGAAGAGGGCGCTAGGTCTCACTACGGATGGTTGTGAGCCACCATGTGGTTGCTGGGAATTGAACTCAGGACCTCTGGAAGAGCAGCCAGTGCTCTTAACCTCTGAGCCATCTCTCCAGCCGAAACATCTCTTAATCTCAAAGTAAAGTCTCACTTACAGTTGAAATATAGTAAAGAGAATGTAGAACTACGAAACAAAAAGTCATAGTTGTCACTATGTAACTGTGACAATGGGCAGCTTGCCTAACTTCACTGACTCTTGTTTTTCTTGTACAGTGATAGGTGGGCTCACATTTCCTTTAATGCTATGAAGTTCTGCGATTCTATACTTCCTTTGTGTGAAGCTGAACTTTTATGAAGTTCACTGGAAGATTAGTTAATGATACAGTGGTCTCGTAATTATTTTAGGCTAGAGTTTGGATTTAACACATGATTGTTAATAACACATCTCCAAGTCAAGGAAATAAATGCTCCTCTTGTCTCTTACACACAGAGGAGCACTAGGAGGTCTTGTTGGGGGTAGGGTAGCAGTGGTGTGTACAGTGCAGACTAACAGTAACCATACCACCAGTCTTCCTTGTGAACTCAGCGGGATAAAATTAGAAGGGCTCTTTCTGCGCGTTGTACACATTTTCATGTGGCAGATTTTGTGATGTAGAGCTAGAGCTTCCTGACTTCATTTTCTTATGGCTCCTCCTTGACACTTTTTTATGGGAATTGTGTTGTCTAAATTAAGCTATTGTTAGTCCTGCAGAGTCTTTAGAATTGTTAAAACAATATTGAGGATTAACATTGAGGTTTCTTCACTATCTAGTCTAAAGCTGTTTAAAGCTTGTTTGTGTTAACTTTAATGAAATACTTCTTAGACAAAAATAGTTAGTGTATATAGAAAATAGTTTACATCACTTCAAAGTTGTTATATGCAGATCAAACGAACATTAAAGGGTAAATGGAGTTATTTAATAAGTTTCAAAGTTTGTCCTCATATGGCCTGGGGAAGGGGAGCTAACTGTGCACCCACTAAGTACCTGCCCGGCCCAAGCTTGGTACTAGATGTTATGAGTCCCAAGCTTGGTACTAGATGTTATGAATAGTTGAAAAGGCCCCTAAAGTTTAAGAGCCTTATGTTCAAAGTCATTATATTATTAACCTGTGCACATTGATATTATTCATGGAGTTGGAGAACAAAACCTTCATAGTGTTCCAAGTAACCAACAAACCCAAACAAACTGATGAGGAAACCCATGTATTTTTAGCTTTTCAAAGTAGGGCAAGAAGTGACTTGTTTATTTTCTAATGTGGTGTAAGTGGCAAGCAGCTTCTCTTCCCTACAGATGAATTATCTCTGAAAACTCAGTTAATTAAGTTTTATCTGAACAAATTCATTCATCTTTCCAAACCAGACCCTTCCCCTTGAAAATGGTTGTGCTTTTCTTGGTGTTTGTTAAGTCAGAAAATGAAGCACATATTCCCAACATTCATAGGGCCCTGCATTGAGTTTCTAGTGAGGTTATGTCTTATGTTGCTACTATGCTAATTTATACTTACTTCATAGCCTAGGTAAATGTTTACAGGATGATCATTCTAATACTGTTCCAGAAGTTATCATGGAGACTTGTATTACTGGCTAAAGTTTGAAGTATATAGTATAATGGAAAGTGTGAGAGGTTTTTCATTATTTCTTCTATTTGATTGTATGTTGTTGTAGGTCTCTAAAAAAGTAGCAGATTTGATTCTTGAAAAACAGCCTGCTTATGTAAAGGTAGGAAACTCTTTGCCACTTATTGTAGTAAAATTTTAAAATTGTTTGGGTGACTTACTTGAAACTTAAGATATACAAAAGTTATTCTTTTGTCTGTATTCTATAGCAATATAGTGTGTGCATGTGTACACATGTGTGTATGTGTATATTTGTAACATTTTACTAAATTGAATATAGAAGAACCAATGAAAATTGCTCTCATGAACTTTGTGTCAGTTGTATACATTGGTAATTCAATCTGGGTCATTGTGAAAGTACATTGCTATTGGAACTCGATCTGTATAGCTGGATCTCTGTCCTCAC
Source organism: Peromyscus eremicus (assembly GCF_949786415.1). NCBI lineage: Eukaryota > Metazoa > Chordata > Mammalia > Rodentia > Cricetidae > Peromyscus > Peromyscus eremicus. The sequence goes on from NC_081418.1 coordinate 17,744,987, forward strand.
AAGAAACAGAGAGCCTTACATTGGAGAGAAGGTTTGTTGGATAAGAATGCTTGAGGCATATGCATGGGTTTGGATTCCAGTACCCATGTGAGGAGTTGGGTTGTTTATATGTGTGCCTGTAACTCCAGTGCTGTGGGACTTGGAGACAGAAGGATCACTGCAGCTTGCTGGTTGCCAGCCTAGCTCTGGGTTCAGTGAGAGACCCTGTCTAAAAGGACCATGGAAGAGTGACAGAGCAGGACATCCAGTATCCTCTGGCTTCTGTGTGCATGCACAATTTCTCATAGTACACACATATATTGAAAAGGGAGGAAAAAAAGAAATGAAAAGCTTTCAAAATTCATGGAAACCCCTTAGCAAACAGAAATCAGGTTTGTCATATCCTTAATTACATTGTAAAGTTATGTTGGGCAGAAACATACATAAATGGATATATTATTGGTATGTATTCCTGCCTGAAACAGATTGGGTTTAGATTTCCTTCCAATACTGACTAAATATTTTGTCATTTGTCATTGTGGAAATCAATTGGAAGTAGGTATTTTAAATTAATTTTCATGTAATGTTCTAACAGTTTTCAAGTTGAAGTATCTTTGTTACTAGTTTGTTTTCAAAGCTGGCTTTTCTTTGAAAACACTAGAGTCTTTGCTAGAGTGTCATATGAGTAGGAAGACAGCAAATGCCTGAGACCATAATCTGTCTTCTCTTGCCACAGGAGCTTGAAAGAGTGACTTCGTTGCAGACAGGTCTTCAGCTGGCTGCTGTTATCTGCACAAATGGGAGGAGGTATTGCTTTCTATGAGTTTGTTCGCTAAGCTCAGAACTATTTCAAGAGCAGCTCTGAGATCTCTTGTTGATCCTGTGGTATTGTTGATATTGTTGATACCATAATATGTAGAGTACCTTTCAGTAAGCAGACAGGTAATCTAAACCTGCTGAATACCCACAGATTTTCTTATAGTTTAGAAAATCGATGAAACTAGTACCCCCACTGTTTGTAGTGAAGAACCAGTGCGTTCTCCCTGCCTCCTTCCTTCTCTCTGTTATAGGCTATTTTTGTAATACACAATAGAAACAGATTATAAGAAAAGAAAAAGAAACAACAAACGCTACATCAGTTCCAGTTTTTTTTTTTATTACTAGGTTTACAAATAATAAGATTATTCTGTCAACTTTTGCACTGTTTTGAGATGCCTGTTCTTAATCGCTGTACTTTGTTTACCATGGCCATGAGAGTTGATGGGTTGGCACCAGTCCACCCACGTATGTGAGTGACGCTCCTCATTTCAGTAGTAACCTAGGTCTCTAGCTCATTGCGTGCCTAACTGCTGTGTGGGTAGTACTCCCGTTGTATAGGAAGTTCTCATGCTGTTGTTCCCATCCTCAGACACTTGAATATTGCGAAGGAAGGTTTTACTCAGGCCAGCTTGGGCCTTCTTGCAAATCAAAGGAAGCGTCAATTGCTGATTGGACTTCTGAAGTCATTGAGAACCATAAAAACGTTGGTATGTATGAGTCACTTTTTAATAATTAAAACTTGTAGACTAGAGAGATGGTTCAGTAATTAAGAGCCTGAACTGCTCTTCTAGCAGACTTGAGTTCAGTTCCCAGCACCCACTTTAGGTGGCTCACACCTGCCTGTGACTCTAGGTGGCTGGGAGTCTGGAGCCTCTAGCCTCGTCAAGCACCTGCACTCACATGCTGATACTGCCCCACTCCTACGTACACATAATTTAAATTAAAAAAATCTTCAAAAAAATAATAGTTTCAGAGTTGAAACAGATTTGACCTTTGATTTTTTTCCTTTTCAGCAAAGAACTGATGTACGCCTAAGTGAAATGCTAGAGGTAAGCTAACAAACTTTGTAAATTTCTTGATGCTAAATTAATATTACAAAGAAAAATCATAGAGGATAAAATTCTGATTGAATTTGATTGGTATCTTCCATAAGGGGAACATTTAACAGGAAAGGTACTCGAGCCTTTTTTGTCAACATATTTGGAAAATGAAGTTTGTTTAGGAAAACATTTACTTTGTAGTGGCCTTTGCATGCTGGCTTTAGGCTTTTGCCTTTGTCCAAACAATCAAATTAAATTTCACAGTGAACTTATAGAAGTGACTTCTGAAATGAGTAATATTTTCCTTATATTTGGTATTTCATATAGTAATTAGTTTTTTTAGCTAGCCGTCTGTTTCTCTTTGGTATTCTCTGTCACAGTAAGCCTTAATAAAGCATAATGACAAATATTATGGAAAATTACACTTGATCTTCCTGGGATAAGTACTTTGTCATTGTCTTAGCGTCATGGTGTTTGGATTATATCTACTGGATTTAAATACAAGCATAAAGAAATATTTTTGTGGTTTTCTGTATAACCAGTGTTACTTCTAAACCATAACTACTCCACTAGGCTCTGAGACATCTATGGGAAATACTCATTTGACATTAAATTGCTATTTGGCTAACAGCATGTTCTTAAGTTACTCTGTTAATTAGTTAATTACTATAACAAAATGCCTGAGAGAATAAACTAATAGAAGGGAGCTTTCTCCTCAGGGTTTCCAAGGTTTCAGTTTATGGTCACTTGGGTCTGTTGTTTTTAAGGCTGTAGTGAGGCAGTCCAGCATGGCAGAGGACCTAGCAGATACATATCACTTTACTCGTCTCTTGGCAGCCAGGAAGGGGAGAGGGATGCTGAGGGGAGGGCACATCCACAGTGACCTTCCTTCCAGTTGGCCCTACTTCTTGAAGACTGCACTACAGGCTGGCCACCAAGACTATCACATGGGTCTTTGGGATATAGTTCAGTTTTAAGCTATGCAGTTATCAATATTTTTTCAGAAATATTTATTGATCGCTTGGTGGTAAAATAGTTGAAACTTACTTGTGAATAGAATTCTATAGCTGGAATGTTTCTCTCCGGGCCCCGCCAAGCCCCCACAGTCCCGCAGTCCACTTATAAAATAATCACTCAGAAGCTTATATTACCTATAAACTGTATGGTCATGGCTCAGGCTTGTTATCTAGTTCTTATATCTTAAATTAACCCATTCTATTAATCTGTAAGTTGCCATGTGGCTCGTGGCTTACCGGTATCTTAACATCTGCTTCTTATCGCAGCTGCTAGCAGCAGCTGTTGACTCAGCCCTCCTGTTCCCAGAATTCTCCTCTCTCTTTGTCCCGCCTATACTTCCTGCCTGGCTACTGGCCAGTCAGTATTTTATTTATCAATCAGTCATCCATAGCAGAATGCAGACTGTTTGGCACATTTTTTAGAAACATTACAAGAAGATACCCCACAGCTAGAGAAAATCCTCCCTGGGAAGCATCTCTGACTCTGTAAGTCATTATCTGGGGAAGCTGTTACCCAGTATTCGAAGGAGCAGAGTAGTTGCACAGTTTTTCTCTATGTATATTTTAGACCTGAGGTTAGTTGCCTGTTGTGTTAGTCATCAGTCATTAGCAGTTTGCTGTTTGATTAGAGGCATATTGTCGGGTTATCAGCAGCAGTGTGTTCTTATCAGGCCTTTTAACGCCGTGTTTCTAGTCTGATGTCTTCCACTCTGTCTTAGGAGGAGGACTACCCAGGAGCTATTCAGCTGTGCCTAGAGTGTCAGAAGGCTGCCAGCACTTTCAAACACTACAGCTGTATAAGGTAAGGCACTATACACATTTTAACCTGATTCTATTGTCTGTCATTTTATTTAGGGCCTGTTCAGCATATGATGTTAATAAGCATTGAGGCTTAATATGGAGTTCTTGGTTTAACACTTGTGTTCTTAATGGGCACTACAGTAAAGTAATGCACAGCTGTTAAGGTATGGAAGAGCAGATGCTTTTCAGTCCTTCCCCTTGTTACCTCTGGAAACTCTTTTCATGGTCTTTTCAGTCTTAGTGATGTCATTTTGGTACACATAGGTGAGAATAAATCTGTTCCCATCTTCCTTGGGTCTCTTGAGGACTATTCCTCTAAGCCAGTGGTTCTCAGCTTGTGGGTCGTGACCCCCTTGGGGTCATTTCACAGATATTTAATATCAGATGGCCTGCATCTCAGATATTTATACTGTGATTCATAGCAGTAGCAAAATTACTGTTAGGACGTAGCAATGGAGTAATTTTATGGTTGGGGGTCACTACAACATGAGGAACTGTACTAAAGGTTGCAGCATTGGGAAGGTTGAAAACCACTGGACTAAGCTTTGTCCATCATGGAAATATTGAGAGTATTATTTCAGCTTGTTTTAAAGATCCAGATGGTTCAAATGGTTAGTCTTTTGGAAAATTTAAATATTATTTCAGTTTATATAATAACCATCTTTGTGGTATTTAATGATTGCATTTTAATGTGTTTTGCTTCTTGTTTGAAGTGGATATTTAAAAAATATACAGTGCTGAACTGGCTGCCATTATTAACTGTCATTATTAAAAAATTTGACAACAGCATTTCCACTTAACTGGATTATCTAAGTGAATATAGAATTTCCTCTAGTATGTTGACTAAACTCAGGAGTTCCTTTCTTCCCTTCTCCCTCCATTCTTTTTAATATTTTTGCTTTGCAAAGGTGGGAATTGAACCCAGGGCCTTGCACAGATACTTGGAACCTTCTGACATGTTCTGAGTTCCAAAAAAAGCATAGAGTGCCCATTTAGTTATTTTTTTGGTACATTTGTTATGGTGGTAATAACTTGGCTTTGGGAGGCGGTTGTGCATCTACTGAGTGTTTATACCAGGTTCTTTGCTTTGAATGTGAAGGGACTGTGGGGGACCATACACAGTGCAGCCAGTAGAAACCTTTGTGTGCTCTTGCATGGACTGGACAGAGCTAGAACTGGGCATGCAAAGCCAACAGTGCCCATGCACTAGGAGTACTGAGATCTCACTTTTTTCCAGGAGTCGCCCTTGGGGGTCTTCTAGGAGGACCTGAAGGAAGAAGGGACTGAGGAATTGTTAGGACAAAATAAAAGAGCCATGGATGATAAATTCCTACACCATGAGTGAAATCTTATTTTTATTTGCCAGGCAAAATGAAGACTGAGAATATCTGTTGTATTTATCAACAAAGCAGTCATAACCAACCATTTTGGGGTCAGATTTAGGGAGAGTTGGCTGAAGTGGAGGTGTAAAATGAGGAAATTTTGTGAAAACATGTGGAATTAAGAAAGAAACTTGAATATTTGGAAGATGATGGAAAAGAGTAAGAACTGGAAAGTAAAATAGAACATAAAATGCCAGGACTTTGCAAGGATTGACTTTGCAAAGGTCACTGTCTATTACAGGAGGAAAGGGTGAGCATAGAATTTGGAGGCAGGAAATTGAGGAAGCTAGTTAGCTGTTGAAACTATACTTTCCATTAATTAAAAATTCTATTTTAGTTATGCTAAAGTAAATGTCTTATATAACAAGATTTGGCTGTAAAATGTCTGAAAGTAATTCCGATTTGGGCTTTTTAAAGTTAGTAGGAAGTGCCTCTCAAGAACTTTTATATATTAATGGATATTGTGATAGACGGAAGGGGTGTTATCAGACATGAAATTGATCTGAATGATAGTCTCAATTAATAGTTGCTTGATCTTAGAAAGCACACATTGTTTGTATACGTGAGAGAGAGTGATGTGTGTGAGGCTTGTCTTTTTCTATAAATGGGTAGAGGTACACTTGTATGTGCCAAGAAAGTTGGGGTCGCATGAGTTCACCCTAGGTCCCTAAGAAAACTGCTGAATGGAGTTGGGTTTTTACCATGTGATTTCTCTAACTGTGCAGCTCTGTAGGGCTGTTTGCTCTCTGCCCACAGGAGCACAGTTTGCTTTGTCCTGCCTAGCTCTGCCACTTCCCATTTCACTCCATCTCTCTATACTACTCCTTGTTCCTGTTTGGGAGAAACATGTTTCTTTCTCTTTAAGAAATAGTTACTCAGTTTTGAGATTGATTTATAGTTTTATGTATTAACAGTTACATATTTATGGAGTACAAAGTGATATTATAATTTCCCTATAAGGCATGGAATGATTAAATCAATCCAATTAACCTATTATGACCTCAAATATTTGATTTTCTGTGATTAAAAACATTTGAGTTTTTATTCCTATAGCAATATTGAAGTAGACTGTCTTCAGTTAGTGGCATTCTGTCTTTTGTGCAACAGATCTCTAAAATGCAGAACTTGCTCTGTGTTACTAAGGCTTTGTGTCCTGTGATGATCCAGTGAATCCCCAGTGTGTAGACCTGAGAATCAGTAAAAAACAATTTGACACTCTATTAATCTTAGGAGTAATATTTAATTTACAATTGAATCTCTATACTTGAATTTTAAGTACTATTTAAGTCTTTGATTCTTGTTGAATACTAGAGATCATTAATATTCTCCTATGATTATTTATTTGTATTTATCCATTTATTTATTTATTGATCCATCTAGCTATCATCTTTCTATCTCTCCTCTCTCTCTCTCTTTCTCTCTTTCTATCTATCTATCTATCTATCTATCTATCTATCTATCTATCTATCTATCTATCTATCTATCTAGTTTGAGACAGAGGTTGCCGGGAACTTGCTACGTATGTAGGCTGGTCTCTAACTTGTGACTCTGCCTCCCTAGTGTTGGGATTGAAGGTGTGTGCTACCATGCCTGCCTCCTTCCCTTAGTAGAAATGTCTTTAAAAGAACTACTTCATGATTTAGAACATTTCTTCATTCTGATAGATTTTTTTTCTTAAGTTTCAATTAAGTTTGTATGAACTATGTATCTCCATGTCATAATTTGGTCTTGATTGTTTGAGGGTTCTTGTCACATGACTCCTTGATTTGAAGTAAAATGGAAAGATTGAGGTTGAGCAAAGAGGTCTAGTGGGCTAAGAGGAGGTGCAGAGTAGATTAGAGACAACCTGGGCTGACTCTTGAGGTTCTGAAAGCAGGAAAACTAGAATTCACAGTTTGCTTTTGCGTAAGGAAACTGGCCCTGTGTGAGAGACCTCACCTAAGATGCCTGCAGTTTAACATTCACTGTTCCAAGTGAGACTTGAGGCACTCCATTGGCTACAAAGTAAAAGGCAGCAAGCGCCTCTTCTGTGTCTTTGTTGAGATGTGCTGTGTTTCAGAATCCTTAATAAAATAAACTATAATACCAATTTTGTTCACTTTATGATTGACAGAGAACCTCTGCAATGTTATTTGAAAATTCTTGAGTTGATTGACATGGAGTCATATAGTTGAAATTTACTGGGAATAAGATTCACAATGTGCTTATGTTAAAGTGTATCAGAATGAAGTATTTAATTTCTTTTTCACTTGAAATTTATCTAAATCAGTTTCAAGAAAAGTTGTCCCGAAAGTCATAACTACTTTATTACTTTTTATTTCATTGGAGAGAAACTTCTTGACAGACCCTGAGAGCTCTGTGTTATGTGTGGGAAGTTTGTGAACTAGTTTGTTCAGTACTGCACTTTACCATAACACAATGTTTAAAGAATCCTATATGTTTTTTCTCAGACTATGATCTCGACAGTTTTCTGAACTTCAGTTATATAGTAAATGTCCACAGCTTTTAGCTATGGACACATCTGTGCTGAGGATTTTCCTTCTTTGTTTTCCCAAATCATTACGAATAAGAATTCATAATGTTTGGAGATGTTTGACTGTTTAGCATCCTTAGGTGTGGACTTCACACTTGTTCTGATTGATTGTGTTAAGTTAGGCAGGGGACTTCTGGATGAATTGAGGACAGAGACGTGATTATAGCCAAAGTCATCTTACCAGTTCTGCTGTAGTCATCATACCTGCCTTGGGAGGTTGTAGAGACACTCCATGGCTTCTCAGGGTTGTTGGTTTAGTTTTACAGTGTTGGGAAGTTAGGTCTTCTTTGAGGCTTGTGGATAAATTCTCCTTCCCATGAGCAGATTTGGAACCCTCTAGGATGGCTCTAAGCTAAACAGACTAATATTTTCATGGACCATGGATATAAACTATAAATTTTGGAATTCCATTTACTTATATTCATTCTAAAAGTCTTAGAACTTGCCCAAACCACATAGGAAGATGTGATAATTGAGTAACAGGTGGTCAGTATGTGTTAGACTCAGGAAATCTTAGAGCTAGAAGTCTATTGGAGTTGGCCTACCTTCTATACAAACTGATGCCCAGAGATTTTTAAGGGAATAATTGACTTGAAACCAGACCAGGCAAAGTTCAGCACAATGCTGATTTTCTGTATACTATCTTGTCTTTTTGTATCATCAGATTTGTGTAAAGGTTTGATTTATTTTCAGTCTTCCTAAGATGTGTGTGTGTGTGTGTGTGTGTGTGTGTGTGTGTGTGTGTGTAGAGCAGGTACATAAAAGCACTTAATTAGTTATTTATGGGTACATTGTCTTTACGTTTTCTCTAGTGATGCCTGGACTCAGCAGAAGCATTCAGTCCATTCTGTTGGGCTTGCAGAGAGCTTTTAAAAGCTCTTAGCCTTCCATCTTAGAACTAGTGTTTTGTTTTTTTTTTTTTTTTTAAACCACAATGTAGCTGTTATTTATCAAAATGTTTATGGGTAAATCTTTTTAATATACTTTGATTAAGTGACTAAAATGACTTGAACTCAGCATTTCTAAGTGATACCCAAGGACTTCTTTAAAAGCTGCACAGCTAATGCCCACTCCTTTATCACTAATTTCTCTCTGTATATTTAATTAGTAGTCAGTTGTGGGCAAACTGCAGTTGGAGATTTTGAGAGCCTCTTTAATAAAATGAAATTGATTTCTAGATTTTATATTTATAGGCTTCTACATGCTGTTTACATATCATGCTCACAGAAAGAGAATGTTGCAGCTGTAAATAAGAACTGCAGTAAAACAACAGCTAGATTTACAGTTTTGCAAATAACCGTTTTTATAGTGACTGCATAGTATGAATGGATTTAGAGACGCTTCTTTTCTCTCCAAGTGAGACTGTTCCCTAAAGGAAGTGATTACTAGTTCTGCAATGCCACCGTGTTGTCATTCTTGTTCTCTGTCGCTCTAGCTCCAGCTCCAGCTCCAGCTCACATGGCAGAGGAGAGTCTCTAGGTTTAGCTCTGCCTATTTCTCTGTTGCCGAAGCACCTGCAGACCCAGAGTCTAATGGGCTGTTTTGCTTCTCCTTCTCCTTCTGTCTTTATGGTCTTAGGTATTAAAGTAGAAATGGGAGCTAATGAATGATTTTTCTTCGCATTGCAGATATGACCCACAGATTTTTGTTTGGCCAAGTCAGGTAGTGAGTTTAGTCCTGGGGAGTCACTGAGGAAGGACTTGTCTCCTGGAGGCACAGTCACAGTCCCCATTGTTTAATAGAGGGGACGATGAACAGAGTAATGATATCTTTGGGGAACAGGAAGTGAGCAGAAGAGAATCTCCTAGAGAAGATGACGTTTGGGACTGGAAAGCTAGGTGGGTGCTTGGTAGAAGAGGTATTCTAGTTGTGAAAACTGTGAGCAGGAATAGAGGTTGTGAAAGTCTGGGGTTTGGTCAGGGAAGTGCGTGCAGTCCATATGGATAAAGGATAAAGCGTTGAAAAGTGAATGGGAGGTCCAGGGTCTCACACTCCATGCTGACTTTTGCTTTGTCCTTACTTTTTGGGAAGCTACCAAAGTGTATATTGAACATGGGACGTTGTTGTCATCTTACTTTTGATTTAGGTACTGCAAACTTCCTTGTGTTTAAGAACCAGGCAGGCAACAACAATGTGAAAGTGTGGGTAAAGACCACAGGGAGTAGGGCAGGAGGGCCCATGGGCCGGGGAGAACTTGTTCTGGAGTGGTTATTTATTTATTTATTATTTATTTATTGAAGAAAATCTGCATTCTGCTTATAAGTATTTCTTTAACCTATCGCTGTGGATCCTAACATGAGTCAGTTCTGGCTAGAAATCTGAATATTTTTAAGGCATAAACCCTGAAATACTGGGGGCTTAAGGATCTAGTTTTGCTCACTGTTGGCTTTACCAGAGAATTTAACTGCCAGCATCTGAGTTTAGGTGAAAAAATATATATGATAAGCTTGGTATGTTTTTAAAAAAGTAAAATTTTCTCTCTAGGTTTGAACATTTATCCTTTAGACTGTCAAAGACTTCATGCTGCTGGGTTTCCTTTCTGGTGGATTGCTTTGTACCTTTATGGCTGTCTGTATACCTGGCTCCTTATGATGTTAGCTCCTTGGTGTGCATTGAGAGGCTCTGGAAGGAGCAAGACAAGGAGCCCATGTAGGTCTATAGTATGAGAATAGGGTTGTCAAGGGTGCTTTGGCAATGAATGTTCCTCTTTATTAAAAAAAATTATAAAATTCTTCCAGAGGCTAGTGACATCAGAAGTAAACTTTCTTCTTTTTTGTATGTTTTTCTGCCCTTCAGCTACTAGAGTGCTTTGATCTTATGCATGGTGAATTGTGCATTGTGATCCTCCCTATTTGCATGGGCTACTAGGAATTTGAGAGCCAAGTTTATCATTAGCAGATAACATTGAAAATAACCTAAGATTTCAGTGTGTTGAACTAAATCTTATACTCATTACTTTAAAAAATTTGTCAGTGTTTTTTGAGATTGAATTTATTTTATTGGACTTCAGAGACCCTTTTTTGATAATATATAATTAAAATAGTATCAACTTGAAGATTTTTGTCTGTTACAAATAGGCTCCAAGAATTATGTGTGCACTTTGACTAGATGTGTGTACAGCCCTGTAACAGCTGAGAGATAGCCTGCCTGAGTGTGGACCACAGCAGCCTTTAAAGTTTTCCAGAGAGCTTATTGGAATGTTCCCCTCGTTCAAGCATTGCTTGAATGTTCCATTTGTTGCACATCCAGCCAGAGTTGGAGGATGCAATCTTGATTTAAAAATATCTTCTGGCCATTCTGCTTGTTACTTTGCTGTCTTTCATAGCTGCTTTTCCAGAATGACTGATGGACTCAAGTGCCACTTATTGTTTTATTTTGTTTCTGTGCATTTGAATATCCCCTTTGCCAAGTGTCTGTTGGAGCCATTTGCCATATGTCCCCTCCATCCTTTGTCCTTTCAGCCTCACAGTCTCATTGCTGTGACTTTACAATGAGGCGTTGCTAACCTCGTCCTGTGAGATTGTCTCAGCTGCTCTTAGCTCTTAAGTTGCTACAGAGACTTAGAAGCCACTTACTGGTTCCTCCAAATAAAAAAGAAGGCTTGCTCAGCTTTTGATTAGAGTTGGTTGTTATAGGAGATCACTTTGGTGAGCACATTGGTGGAGATTTTATCTGTTATCATGCTGTGCTCTGTCATGTATTTAAGCCTAGTTTACTTCAGCTTGGCATTGTATTACATAGCTTTTGTTAACCTTTCTAGGTATATGGTCCCATTCAATTGTATTTTTAAAAAGTTTGTTTTCTATTTCTTTATTCCTGTGTTGTAAAAATTAACTTTATTTGTGAAATTTTACTTTTTATTTAAATTATGCCTTTTAATTTTAAAATGTACTGTGAACTTTTAATTCTTAATTCTCTATAGATTCTTTAGTTATTTCTTTCTCTTATCTAACTGTACTGCTTGTCATCAGTAGCCCATATTACTGCACATACTGGAGGTACTGGTTTGTTCTTCACTCATCAGCCATATTTACTTAGCATTTAATCTTTAAAAACAGATACCTCTAACACTCTTTTCTTTGGTAGTGAGCTGAATTCAAAGCTGCAGGACACTTTGGAACAAATTGAGGTAAGGAGCTTTACAACAAGTTGGGCAGCATTTTCCTTTTGGGGGTGTTTGTCCAGGCAGTCACAGCATTCTTTTCTACGTTTGTTTTCTTTCTCTCACCCCTAGATCACTACATTCAAATCTCTTGTGTTTTATTTGAAATGTCCATGTATAGTCAGAGTAATTCACTTGTAAACTAAATAATGTTTCTAGAATTAGGGGCCTGAAGGCAGAATTTGGAAATGTCACTGTTTCTAGAAATAGTAATCTCCAAATTGGAGATAGATGTGTTGTCATGTTGTAGTATAATAGAAACACTTTCCACAGTAATTTGTAAATTACTTATCCTTTGGCCCAGTAACTTGATTTCATTGTAATTATTAACTGGTTAAAAACCCTCCTAAATTCCAGAACCTCCTAATACCATGTTCAGATTAAAAATGTGTAAGTAGGAAGAAAAGGGTTTATCATGAAGCTTCCTCATCCTCCTGCTTACATCAGAATCCTCCTGCCTTGTTGGCAGTATTTCCAAAGCAGGGGGCTCATTTTAATAAGCAATAAGTTACTGGATTCTCTTCTTATCTTTCGCTTTCCTGGTTCGGGTACCATAATTGTACAAGTTAGATTGTCAAATGACTTTTTGTTAAAGAAGTCCTTGCTCATAAATAGTTATTTGCTAATTATAACAATGTCTGTTTGTTTGTTAATCACAAAAGCAACTGACTTGAATTATGTAAGTAAATAGTACTCAATATTTTTAATGAGGACTTTCTGTTGAGAACTCAGTATTTATTCAGTCTTTTTTTTCTTTTTCTTTTTTCTTTTGCTACTTTGAGTCAGGGTTACTCTGTGTAACAGCTCTGGCTGTCCTGGAACTCTCTCTGTGGACCAGGTTGGCCTGGAACTCAGAGATCCACCTGCCTCTACTTCCCAAGTGCTGGGATAAAAGGCATGTGCCACCACTGCTGGGCTCTCTATTAATTCTTAATACAAAATATTATTATATGCATGTAGAAAAAATCATTGTTTAAAAATGAAATCATTGTAATAGAAACTCAATAAAAAGTGCATTTAAGATGGAAAAGCTAGCCGGGTGGTGGTGGTGCATGTCTTTAATCTCAGCACTCAGGAGGCAAAGGCAGGTGGATCTCTTGAGTTTGAGGCCAGCCTGGTCTATAGATCTAGTTCCTTGAAACTCTGTCTTGAAAAACCAAAAAAAAAAAAAAAGGAAAACTTAATCGGGTGTGTATTTTCAAAGTCAGTGTTTGGTTGAGAATTACTTTTTCTTGATTGCAAAGTGATTTTTGTTTTTTTTTTATAACCCCACACATTCAGTTTATATAATTATGTAGTTTTAGCAGATCTTTGAGGAAATATAAAGCTAAGAAATACTATAAAGTAAGGTCTCTTGAAAAACTATACTTACTTTGTTTTTTTCTGAAATGCATAGGTTTCAAGGCAAATAAATTGATAATAATGCTAATTTTTTTTATATAAAACTTAATTAAATGGCTAATTATAATTTACTTATACTTGGTTTTGACTAATCCAGTATAATGGCAAATAGTTATTAATTATGAAGGAAGGGGAAGGTAGTCTCAATATTTTCTTTCTATTGCTTGAAAACAGTTTTCTCATCACCTCTTTTTCTGTTGATTGCATAGGAACAATTGGATGTAGCTCTTTCCAAAATCTGCAAGAATTTTGACATTAATCATTATACTAAGGTTCAGCAAGCTTATCGACTTCTTGGAAAAACACAGGTTAGTTCTAAACAGAGTTCATAATTAGGAACCCATCAACCTTCATGACTGAGTCTGAATATTACCAATGTGGTCCTTACAAAATTTCACTTAAAGTATATTTTAGTGCTGAATTAATAGGGGTAACATGATATTAACAGAGTCTCAGAGTGTAAATAATGTGACTGAAACAGCCTAAAAGTTTGTTTTGAATGATGTTTGCCAGGTTTAATATTTTCACAATTTTCTGTAGGATTTAAGGAAGTATATTATACTTGAGAGACTGAGACAGGAAGACTGCACACCAAGGGAAGTTTGGGCTGCACAGCAAAAACCAAACCTGTTTTCAAACAAACAAACAAACAAACAAACAATGGCAAACGAAGGAAAGAAAAGTACAAGCAAATTCAAATTCAATGAGAGGTTACATGTAGTGTTTTGTACCTTAAGTCTTGGTCCTCTGATGTGGATCTTAATCTGGGGCTTTGTTTGTTCCTAGATGGTCTAGCCTGACTCCCTCAAACAGTATATAAGCTGTTACTCATTGGGTACATTTGTCAGATAGGTCCGTTCATCTAGCAGATTTCCCCAATACCGACGCTTGCCATGTAATGTGCACTCGTTATCCCAAGTCTTCCATGAAAAACATGAAACAAGGGTCATGCATGTCCTCTGTGCCTAGAATGATGCATGTATTCAGTCAACTTTTAAACATGATAGACACAAGCTTTTTTTCTTTTTCTTTCTTTTAAATGGTGCCGTGTTTTGGAAGGAAATATAAGACTTTTACGAAATGTTTTAAATTCTGTTTACCATTTAAAGTGCCTACTTTTTGTATCTTGTTAATTTCCATTATCTTAAGCTGTGTCTTGGGAAAACTGCAAGAAGAAAGTCGCTTGGCTTTTCTGAGTGGCATGTGTAAAGACCTTTGGAAATAGAATTATGACTTTTAATTTCCTCCATAAGATTGTTTTGTGTTCATTAAATATACATTTGTACCTACTTGCCATATTGCTCCAGGTGCCAGAAAATAGACTATCATATATGTTCTGTTCTGGTCAGGGGTGCTGTCTTATTCAGTGTTCTATTGCTGTGAAGAGCCACCATGACCAAGACAACTCTTATAAAAGAAGACATTTAATTGAGGGTTTGCTTATAGTTTCAAAGGGTTAGTTCATTGTTACCATGATGGGGAGCATGGCAGCGTGCAGATGGACATGAAGCTGGAGAAGTAGCTGAGAGCTTCACATCCTGATCTGTAGACAGCAAGCAGAGAGGGGGGTCTAGGTCGGAGTCAGGCTTTTTGAAACCTCAGACCCCACCCCCAGTGACACACCTCCAAGACCACACTTACTCCAACAAGGCCAAATCTCCTAATCTTCTAATCCTTTCAAACAGTTCCACTTCCTGGTGACTAAGCATTCAAACATATGAGCCTGTGGGGGCCATTCTTAATTCAGACCACCACATATACACATGTTAAGTTTGTAAGTGAAGATGCTGTCGGGTGCTATAGGAAATGCTGCAAAGATCCATAACCAGAGAAAGCAAAAAGAGTGGTGAGAAGTGCTAATTTCAATACGTTGGTCAGGAAGCTCACCATTGAGGAATGTCCTGAACAGTATAAGGGAGTGTGTATCTGGTAGGACAGAGGACACAGAGCTACAACTATAAATGACATGGTTGAGAATGGACAAGAATACCAGTTAGCAAACAGAGCAGGAGCAGTTTCACAATTGACACTCAGCCTGAGTGGGGGGATGCCGTGGCTATGTGAGAGCTTCTTTGCAAACAGTTTATACCGTAGTTAATTGTAAGGATGATAATGATCTCTATGTTATAGTTATAGTTGATGAGGGTTTTCTTCTATGTTTTGTCAAATCATTTGACATTTATTAAGACTATGAATTACATCATGTGTTTTTCTTTCCTAGACTGCAATGGATCAACTTCATATGCACTTCACTCAAGCCATTCACAACACTGTGTTTCAAGTTGTGCTTGGCTATGTGGAGCTGTGTGCAGGAAACACAGATACAAAGTTCCAGAAGCTGCAATATAAAGATCTCTGTACGGTATGCGTTCATTTCACCATTGTTCTTCACTCCCTTTGGTTTTAAGGCAGTAGCTCCCCACTTCTTTGTACCTACTCTCCGAAGATGCCACTGAAGTAAAAAACAAACATGTGTATCTTCCTTTTCTTTCCCAATGTGGTGCTTCATACAAGGCAGGTCAGGAGTGGACGTATTGAGAGTGTGCTTTAGCAGGAGGCTTGGCTGACATAGCTCGGAATGTGAAGAACAGAGGCTGACTGCTGGAAATGGTAGTGTCAGTTGCTTTTACAGGGCAGGTTGGGGAGCAGCAGAACCACAGACAGAACCAGGCATCTCTTGGCTACTCATCCTTTTGGTTTTTAAAGCATCTCACTCTATAGCCCAAAGTAGTCTTGAGCTTGTGATTCCCTCGTTTAGTCTCCCGAGCTTCAGAGCTGTGGGCACATGCCACCACCTTAGCTTGTTTGGTTCCTGTTAAATGTCAGGTGCCTTGCTGAGGCCGTTGGATGAAAGAGCTCAGGCAGGTCAGGGCTGCAGCTGCAGAATTGGAAGTCATTGGAATCTGCTTGTAGTTAGAGCCCTGAGACCAGATATGATTGGGTAAAAGGTGAAGAGAGATGAAGAAAACATTAAGCTGTTGGCTTTGTGGCATTCTGGGTCTAGGTTATGGAAAGGGGATAAAGAATCTGAAAAAGTAGCTGGCAGGGTGGGAGGGCAGCCTAGAGGGTAGCGTCACAGCAGTGTGCAAGAAGGGTTTGGAGGATGGCACTGGACGCTGAATGCAGTGGCAATGCATGGGCCCAGTGGCTGCCGTGTGGATGCCGTTGTGTACTGTGGTCACTCATTCCAGCTTGGTCTCTCCTGGACAGTGGGAGCCTCTTCAGACTTCAGAGAAGGAAACGCTAACACTTCTAGGAAGTAGATAGCTGCTTTAAAAAAATATTTCCAGGAATTAGCACGAAGAATCAACTAATCTTCACTCTTCAACAAGTTTAGGAAAAGTACAGGACGGACACACACACACGTCTTTTGGGAACTAGAGAAATTTTCTTACTTTTGAATATTCTAGAATATTCTCAACCTCCCTAATGCTGCGACCCCTTAATACAGTTCCTCATATTGTGGTGACCTCCAACCATAAAATTATTTTCATTGCTACTTCATAACTATAATTTTGCTACTGTTGTGAATTATAATGTAAACACTATTGTGAATCGTAATGTAAATATCTGTGTTTTCTGATGGTCTTAGGTGACCCTGTGAAAGAGTTTTTCGACTCCCCGGGGGATCTCAACCCACAGGTTGAGAACAGCTGATCTAGAAGGTGTATTTGATATATTAGGGAGTTAATAATGACAGGCATTTATGCGGTTGGAATATCTTTTTAAAATAATTTTCTAAGGACTGTTTTGCCCATTTTGTGGTTATTAACTTTAAGTCTGATATAGTTACATAATTACATACTTGTCCACTTTTAAATAGAGCCATCATTTGATGTTTCTGAACTTTGAAACATTTATTTTTTTAATCATATGTATTTTATTAGCAAAATAGTCACCTTTGTTTTTTTATTTTGTTAGTGGGGCTATAATTGATAGATGACTTTAAGTGATAAAGCAAGTTACTACAAGTTTGCAATTTCTATTAAACAGAAAATAATTCCTACTAACTAAAAAAGGTATTTTAGACAAAGAAGGGTCTTTTTACACTGGTTAGCTCTGTTGTTTGTATAGGTTTGTGCATATTGTGTATTTTCATATGCTTTTTAAAGTCAAGACTTCATGAGATGGTCCTCTATATTCAAATTATTTAAGGCTGCAATTTGGACTAGGCTTAATGTATTTTGATGAATGAAAAGTTATACGTAACGTTATGCTTAATTCCCTTTTGTGTTTCTTTTGGATTATTTTCACTGAGAAAAAAACTGATGATAAGTGATCTTTCGAAGTTGCTGTATGCTTTTAAATTATCAGATTGCAAATATCATTGTGGATTGCCTCTTGATAAATGCTTTTTAAAATTACTTAGTCAAAGCACAGGGACAAATAGACTAGTGGAAACACATGAACTGTGAACCAATAGCTGAGGAGTCCGTATGGAACGGGACCAGGCCCTCTGGATAAGTGAGACAGTTGATTAGCTTGAACTGTTTGGGAGGCTCCCAGGCAGTGGGACCAGGACCTGTCCTTTGTGCATGAGCTGGCTTTTTGGAACCTAGGGCCTATGCTGAGACATTTTGCTCAGCCTTGGCATAGGGAGGAGGGGACTGGACCTACCTCAACTGAATCTAACCCTGAGCTGAATCCCTAGGGGAGACCTTGCCTTGGAGGAGGTGGGAATTGGGGGGTGGATTGGTGGAGAAGTCTAGGGGGTGGGAGGAGGGAACACAGGGGAATCTGCGGTTGTTATGTAAAATTAAATTAATTATAAAATATATATATGTATATAAAGTAAGATAGTGAAAATTACAAAAAAAAAGAAAGCATACACACATGTGAAATATTCCTCAGTGTGCTGTCAGCAGAAATGAAATAATCTACTGGTAGAAAACTATTTGAAACCTGCTAAAAAATTGCCATTCTTAATTCAACAGTGTTCTTATATTTAAATAATTGTTTTTATGGTCATTTCAGACACCATAACACACTTTATCATTTGAAACTTTGAAATATATGTATCAGGGTGCATGCTTTGCCTGTTTTATAATGCTGGTATCTGTTCGATTGAGGCTACTTACCAGCAATTAGAAACACCTAGACTGGTACTCAGGCCCTCTCTGCCAGCTGTTCTTATGCAGTACACTCTTACATCATCTTTTTGTTTGCATGCCTGTGCAGCGCTGATGAACAAGGGCTCGATAGTGGGGAATGGTAGTGTTTCCCTACGAGCTGTTTGTGTTTTTAGTCAGGAAGCTAGTCAGGTGCTAGGAATATTTGTCAAATGTTCTATTTAAGAAAACATAATCTATGGAGCGTCATATTGTCTCTGGTGTTGTGTAGGAGTCATGGCTTCAAGCCCAAACATGTCCCATCCAGTTCCGTGCTTTGTCTGCGACTGCTCAGGTTTCTGGTGATTAGAAAGTGCATATGATATTGACATTACATACAGCCTGGAACATGCAGAAATCATTAGAGATCTGCAGCTGAGAGGAACTGTCTTTTAACCTTAGAGCTGTCTTTTGCACTTAGAGATGGAGTTCAGGATCTGCATAGATGCTTTAATGATGTTTTGACTAGGCATTGCCGCTGCAGCAGCATTTTTCCAGGCTCTGGTGTTTGCTTAAATCTGTGACTCTGCGTGTGTGTGTGTGTGTGTGTGTGTGTGTGTGTGTGTGTGTGTGTGTGTATTTTGCGTCTCCATAAGATACCAGAGCATCTGTTCTCTGCATGTTTGTTAGGATGTGAGTGGAGTGCTAAATCTAAGTGTGAAACAACAGGAATTCTGTAAGGACCTCCTAAGAATTCATGTGTGGTGTGTTTTAATAGTAAAGCATCTTTCTGAGTTTTTTGAGTAGATACTTAATAGTATTTTCTTATGAGTACAGTTGTATAATAAATAAAAGACTGTTAGTCTCTTTCTTACTTTTTACTGTAGCAACTTTGAAAAGATGATATTCTTCCATTGTATACTTAAAGTTGAGAAAGATTGCTTATATTTATGGCTGGATGTACACTACACTTGAAAATCACCTAAATTCACTGTTTATAATCAAGGCTAACATGTCACTGCTTTTGAGAAGTTAATTTCTTCATTTGAATTCTGATGAGGTAGGCTACTGGCAGTGGTTAATACTAGAGAGGGGAGGTCCTTGGGTTTCTCTGAACTGATTGAGGTGGCATGAGAGGCCAGATCTGTTGAATTTAAGCCATTAATCAAGATTAGATTAAGGAGCCTTCATGGTATTTAACACTTGTGTACTGTGACAGCCAGGTTCAGATCCAGGTCCCGTGGCAGGGTACTTACTGCTATTTATACTCATCCAAGTTAGGAGACATGAAAATCATTTCTGTAGATGTGGAAGTTTTTCCTTTAATAGTTATTTAAAATAATCCTTTTCTATACCAAACACTGTTTCTCAGAGACTGCATTTTTCTTTCCTCTCACTGTACCACCTTCCCTGAGGTGAGCGTGGAAAATAACTGTAGAACATGGAGAGATACTAGAAATTGCACTTCTGTTTCCTATCCTTAAAGACAGTTCAAGAAGAGGTATTTTACTGGGTTAGTATTTTCTGAATTGATTCATTCATGATTAACTTCACTTTTCCATCTGTGAACATAGAACTGGAATTACAATGTCCAGCCACACACAGTCTACCTGGCCTGAAGTAAATGAGCCCTTCAGTCAGAACTGGAGCTGAGCTTCCTTGTTAGACATTTAGTAACTGATGACTTACTTAAGCAAATGATGAGGTAGGAGGTCTGGTACTCTCTCTCTTTTATGGAAGGTGAAACAGATCCCAAGTGGTTTCTTGTGTAAGGAGAAGTGACTGGCCAGATACGGAACTAGTTCCGTGTGGAACCAGGGCCTCCAGTTTCTTAGGTGAGTCTTCCCCATCATGCTTTAGAGGGCTGAAGATTTGATTTCTAGGTGGAAGTTTTATAGGCTATTAATGCAGACAGTAATTTTGTCTGGCCGCTTGTTTTCTTTGCCTGCCTGTTTTATGATTGTATGTGATTATGTTGTTATCTACCTATTTTTTCTGTTTTGACTCTTTGGTCATGGTTGTACATGCCTGTGTAATATAATAAGGTTTTCTGTGAAATCTGGAAATGCTTTTTAAAAACATTTATTCCTTGACAATTTCATACATACATACATTGTATCTTAGTCATATAGATACCTAATTCCCCATCTCACTTTCCCCAGACCCCCAATATAAGCCTCCCTTTCCTAGTCTTTCCTAACTACAGTCTTCTTTGTGATAATTTGAGGAATTTGATTAGTGCTGACTGTAAATAAAGGATTTCCTTCCCAGCAGCAAGTAGACAATAGCCCCTGTCTCAGTTACTTTCCTATCGCTGTGAAGAGACACCATGACGAGAGAAGGCAGCTTATGAAAGAAAGTATTTAATGGGGCTTGTTTACTGTTTCAGAGGGTAAGTGCATGACCATCATGCTGGGGAGCGTGGCAGCAAGCAGGCAGACATGGCATGGAACAGTAGCTGAGAATTTACATCTCATCCATAAGTTGGAGGCAGAGAAAGAGCTAACTAGGTTGGGGTTTTGAAACTTCAGACATCCTTCACCCATGACACATATCCAACAAGGCCATACCTCTTAGTCCTTCCAACTGCAGATCAAGCCTTAAAATATCCATTATCATGAAGACTAGTACAGCCCCTCAGCTAAGGGTGGAAGTCTGTGAGTCCCTCCCTTCTCCTGTCCATGTGGAATTGTTGACTGGTTTGATCTTGTGCAGGCCTTGTATACCGCTAGCTGCCACGAGTTTGGTAGAGAAAGAGCCAGGTCATGTTGAGAAGATAGCGTTTCATGCAGAGATCTTACATTCTTTCTAGCCTCTCTCCTGTGATATTCCTTTAAGCCTTGCGGGAATTGATACAGATGTCCCATTTAGGTCTGAGCACTCAGAGTCACTTACTAGCTTTTTGACCAGTTATGAGTCTCTCCATTGATTGCTGCCACTACAAAACTGAAATTCCTTTGACCAAGGTTGAAAGCAGTACCTATAAACATTAATATTTAGAAGGCAGATAACATACCCAGTTAACAAAACAACAGTACAAGGTTTCTGTCCCTCCTCTGCCCAGGTCCTATGACCTACCTAGCTGTGGGCTTTTGGGTAGGTTTACAGTATCAGGCATGAATTTCTGTATCAGGAACAGGCTCACATCTAATTGGAAAGCAGTTGGTTACTCCGATAACTGTCCTGTCACTATTAGGTCTATAGGCACATCTTGCCTGGCAGGTCATTATAGCGGCATGAAGATTTAACCACAGAATAAATTCATGACTTTTCTCCCCCAGTGACCTGCATAGCACCTTTCAACACTGTGAAATCTAGTCAGCAGAGAGGATGTTTCCATATCAGCCCCAGTTTAATTTTAGAGGTGCTTTTCATAAACTAATTAGAATATACAGGTTACAAGTGATTTTTTTTTTATTTTTTTAATCTACGGACTGATTTGTGTTTTGAAGACAAGGTCTCACTATGTAGCCTATGCTGGACTTGAACTTGTAACACACCTGCCTCTGCCTCTCTCTCTTCACTTAGGTTATAGGTGTGTGTCACCATGCTTGGCTTGCAAAGGTTTTTAAGTACATGTCTAAAAAGCTTTTTTTTTTTTTTTTTTTTTTGAGAGTAGATGCTAATTGCTTGCATGGTATAGTGGAAATGGCTCAATTTTATTGCAAAATGAGTCTTATTCCCAGCATATTACGAGCACAGAGATTTAATATGTCAGAGTTTATATATATTGGAAACACCATTTAAAACTTTTTTTTTAAATAAAATGGTCTCTGTAGTTTGTACTTTTAGAATATAAACTTAGATGAGAATTATCTTAATGTCTGGTGTTAAATTTATTAGTCTTATTTGCTTGTAGACATTGATGTATTGGATTATAATAAAATTTGAGTTCTTTTGGTAGACATTTAGACAAGGTCATTGATTTAGTTAGATCTGTGATTCATTTATACTTGAATCAGTGACAGACAGGTTTGCTATAATTTCACTTGTTTTTGAAAAATATTACATATATTATATCTGGCTTGATGCATTTATTAAACAACAGTAAGCTCCTAAGACATAGCATAGGAGAGGAAGACTAACACATAGCATAGGAGAGGAGCCCTGAGACATAGCATAGGAGAGGAGCCCTGAGACATAGTATAGGAGAGGAGCCCTGAGACATAGTATAGGAGAGGAGCCCTGAGACATAGCATAGGAGAGGAGCTGTAACTATAGTATAGGAGAGGAGCCCTGAGACATAGTATAGGAGAGGAGCCCTGAGACATAGTATAGGAGAGGAGCCCTGAGACATAGCATAGGAGAGGAGCCCTGAGACATAGCATAGGAGAGGAGCCCTGAGACACAGCATAGGAGAGGAGCCCTGAGACATAGTATAGGAGAGGAGCCCTGAGACATAGTATAGGAGAGGAGCCCTGAGACATAGTATAGGAGAGGAGCCCTGAGACATAGCATAGGAGAGGAGCCCTAACTATAGTATAGGAGAGGAGCCCTGAGACATAGCATAGGAGAGGAGCCCTGAGACATAGCATAGGAGAGGAGCCCTAACTATAGTATAGGAGAGGAGCCCTGAGACATAGTATAGGAGAGGAGCCCTGAGACAGCATTGGAGAGGAGCCCTGAGACATAGCATAGGAGAGGAGCCCTAAGACAGCATAGGAAAGGAGCCCTGAGACATAATATAGGAGAGGAGCCCTGAGACATAGTATAGGAGAGGAGCCCTGAGACATAGTATAGGAGAGGAGCCCTGAGACATAGCATAGGAGAGGAGCCCTGAGACACAGCATAGGAGAGGAGCCCTGAGACACAGCATAGGAGAGGAGCCCTGAGACATAGCATAGGAGAGGAGCCCTGAGACATAGTATAGGAGAGGAGCCCTGAGACATAGTATAGGAGGGGAACCCTGAGACATAGTATAGGAGAGGAGCCCTAAGACATAGTATAGGAGAGGAGCCCTAACTATAGTATAGGAGAGGAGCCCTGAGACATAGCATAGGAGAGGAGGCCTAAGACATAGTATAGGAGAGGAGCTCTAACTATAGTATAGGAGAGGAGCCCTGAGACATAGCATAGGAGAGGAGCCCTGAGACATAGTATAGGAGAGGAGCCCTGAGACATAGTATAGGAGCCCTGAGACATAGCATAGGAGAGGAGCCCTGAGACACAGCATAGGAGAGGAGCCCTGAGACATAGCATAGGAGAGGAGCCCTGAGACATAGTATAGGAGAGGAGCCCTGAGACATAGTATAGGAGGGGAACCCTGAGACATAGTATAGGAGAGGAGCCCTGAGACATAGTATGGGGGGGGGGAACCTGAGACATAGTATAGGAGAGGAGCCCTGAGACATAGTATAGGAGAGGAGCCCTGAGACATAATATAGGGGGGTAACCCTGAGACATAATATAGGGGGGTAACCCTGAGACATAGTATAGGAGAGGAGCCCTGAGACATAGTATAGGAGAGGAGCCCTGAGACATAGCATAGGAGAGGAGTCCTGAGACATAGCATAGGAGAGGAGCCCTGAGACATAGTATAGGAGAGGAGCCCTGAGACATAGTATAGGAGAGGAGCCCTGAGACATAGTATAGGAGAGGAGCCCTGAGACATAGCATAGGAGAGGAGCCCTGAGACATAGTATAGGAGAGGAGCTGTAACTATAGTATAGGAGAGGAGCCCTGAGACAGCATTGGAGAGGAGTCCCGAAACATAGCATAGGATAGCACATTGTTTAGAGCAGAGGTAGTAGATTTAAGTTTTAAGTTTGTGGTTTGATAAACTATGATGTGATGTAGAAATTCATTGGTGGACTCTAGCAGCTATATGTATAGTTCTATTTTTTATTTATTTATTTATTTGTTTATTTTTTTTTTTTTTATTTTGTGATACAATTCAGTTCTACATATCAGCCACAGATTCCCTTGTTCTCCCCCCTCCCGCCCCCCTCACCTTTCCCCCAGCCTGCCCCCCATTCCCATCTCCTCCAGGGCAAAGCCTTCCCCACAGACTGAGATCAACCTGGTAGACTCAGTCCAGGTAGGTCCAGTCCCCTCCTCCCAGACCGAGCCAAGGGACCCTGCATAGGCCCCAGGTTTCAAACAGCCGACTCATGCAATGAGCACAGGACCCGGTGCCACTGCCTGGATGCCTCCCAAACAGATCAGGCCAATCAACTGTCTCACCCACTCAGAGGGCCTGATCCAGTTGGTGACCCCTCAGCCATTGGTTCATATTTCGTGTGTTTCCGTTCGTTTGGCTATTTGTCCCTGTGCTTTATCCAACCTTGGTGGTCTCAACAATTCTTGCTCATATAAACCCTTCTCATTCTCACTAATTGGACTCCCAGAGATCCACCCGGGGCCTAGCCATGGATCTCTGCATCCAGATCCCTCAGTAGTTGGATGAGGTTTCTAGCACGACAATTAGGGTATTTGGCCATCCCATCACCAGAGTAGGTCAGTTCGGACTGTCTCTCGACCATTGCTAGCAGTCTGTTGTGGGGGTATCTTTGTGGATTTCTGTGGGCCTCTCTAGCACTTTGCTTCTTCCTATTCTCATGTGGTCTTCATTTACCATGGTCTCCTATTCCTTGTTCTCCCTCTCTGTTGTTGATCCAGCTGGGATCTCCTGCTCCCCCAAGCTCTCTTTCCCTCGACCCTCGCCCTTCACTACCCCCACTCATGTCCAGGCTGTTCATGTAGATCTCATTCCATTTCTCTGTCATTGGGTGATCCCCGTGTCTTTCTTGGGGTCCTGTTTTCCAGGTAGCCTCCCTGGTGATGTGAGTAGCAGTCCAGTCATCCTTGTTCCACATCTAGTATCCTGCTATGAGTGAGTACATACCATGTTTGTCTTTCTGAGTCTGGGATACCTCCCTCGGGATGATTTTTTCTAGATCCATCCATTTGTCTGCAAACCTCATTATGTCATTGTTTTTCTCTGCTGAGTAGTATTCCATTGTGTATATGTACCACATTTTGTTTATCCATTCTTCAGTTGAAGGGCATCTAGGTTGTTTCCATGTTCTGGCTATTACAAACAATGCTGATATGAACATAGCTGAACAAGTGCTCCTGTGGTGTGGTTGAGCATTCCTTGGGTATATGCCCAAGAGTGGTATAGCTGGATCTTGGGGGAGATGGATTCCCAATTTTCTAAGAAAGCGCCATATTGATTTCCAAAGTGGTTGTACAAGCTTGCATTCCCACCAGCAGTGGAGGAGAGTTCCCCTAGCTCCACATCCTCTCCAGCATAAGGTGTCTTCAGTGTTTTTGATCTTAGCCATTCTGACAGGCGTAAGGTGGTATCTCAGAGTTGTTTTGATTTGCATTTCCCTGATGATTAGGGATGTTGAGCAATTCCTTAAATGTCTTTCAGCCATTTGAGTTTCCTCTGTTGAGAATTCTCTGTTTAGTTCTATAGCCCATTTCTTAATTGGACTGTTGGGCATTTTGATGTCTAATTTCTTGAGTTCCTTATATATTCTGGATATCAGTCCTCTGTTAGATGTGGGGTTGGTGAAGATCTTTTCCCATTTTGTAGGCTGTCGCTTTGCTTTGTTGACCGTATCCTTTGCTCTACAAAAGCTTCTCAGTTTCAAGAGGTCCCATTGATTGATTGTTTCTCTCAGTGTCTGTGCTACTGGTGTTCTATTTAGGAAGTGGTCTCCTATGCCAATGCGTTCAAGACTACTTCCTACCTTCTCTTCTAGCAGGTTCAGAGTAGCTGGATTTATGTTGAGGTCCTTGATCCACTTGGACTTAAGTTTTGTGCACCGTGATAGATATGGATCTGTTTGCAGCCTTCTACATGTTGATATCCAGTTTTGCCAGCACCATTTGTTGAAGATGCTTTCTTTTTTCCATTGTGCACTTTTGGCTTCTTTGTCAAAAATTATTTGTTCATAGGTGTGCGGATTAATGTCAGGGTCTTCAATTCAATTCCATTGGTCCACATGTCGGTTTTTATGCCAGTACCAAGCTGTTTTTATTACTGTAGCTCTATAGTACAGCTTGAAGTCAGGGATCGTGATGCCTCCAGAGGTTGTGTTATTGTACAGGATTCTTTTGGCTATCCTGGGTTTTTTGTTTTTCCATATGAAGTTGAGTATTATTCTTTCCAGGTCTGTGAAGAATTGTGTTGGTATTTTGATGGGGATTGCATTGAATCTGTAGATTGCTTTTGGTAAGATTGCCATTTTTACTATGTTAGTCCTGCCTATCCATGAGCATGGGAGATCTTTCCATTTTCTGACATCTTCTTCAATTTCTTTTTTCAGGGACTTAAAGTTCTTGTCATATAGGTCCTTCACTTGCTTGGTTAATGTTACCCCAAGGTATTTTATGTCATTTGTGGCTATAGTAAAGGGTGATGTATCTCTGATTTCCTTCTCCGCTTCTTTGTCCATTGTATATAGGAGGGCTACTGATTTTTTTGAGTTGATCTTGTATCCTGCTATGTTGCTGAAAGTGTTTATAAGCTGTATCAGTTCCTTGGTGGAATCTTTGGGGTTGCTCAAGTATACTATCATGTCATCTGCAAATAGGGAAAGCTTGACTTCTTCCTTTCCAATTTGTATCCCCTTAATCTCCTTCTGTTGTCTTATTGCTCTGGCTAGAACTTCAAGTACTATATTGAATAAGTATGGGGAGAGCGGACAGCCTTGCCTCATTCCTGATTTTAGTGGAATTGCTTTGAGTTTCTCTCCATTTAATTTGATGTTGGCTGTTGGCTTGCTGTAAATTGCCTTTATTATGTTTAGGTATGTTCCCTGTATTCCTGATCGCTCCAAGACCTTTATCATGAAGGGGTGTTGGATCTTGTCAAATGCCTTTTCAGCATCTAGTGAGATGATCATGTGGTTTTTTTCTTTGAGTTTGTTTATATGGTGTATCACATTGACAGACTTTCGTATGTTGAACCATCCTTGCATCCCTGGAATGAATCCTACTTGATCATGGTGGATAATTGTTTTGATGTGTTCTTGGAGTCTGTTTGCCAGTATTTTATTGAGTATTTTTGCATCAATGTTCATGAGGGAGATTGGTCTGTAGTTCTCTTTCTTTGTTGTATCCTTGTTTGGTTTAGTAATCAGGGTAATTGTAGCCTCATAGAAGGAGTTTGGTAATGTTCCTTCTGTTTCTATTGTGTGGAACAATTTAGAGAGTATTGGTATTAACTCTTCTTTGAAGATCTGGTAGAATTCTACACTGAAACCATCTGGTCCTGGGCTTTTTTTGGTTGGGAGACTTTTAATGACTGTTTCTATTTCGTTAGGGATTATTGGACTATTTAAATAGTTTATCTGGTCTTGATTTAATTTAGGTATGTGGTACCTATCCAGAAAATTATCCATTTCTTTTCGGTTTTCCAGTTTTGTGGAATAGAGGTTTTTGAAGTATGACCTGATGATTCTCTGGATTTCCTCAATGTCTGTTGTTATGTCCCCCTTTTCATTTCTGATTTTGTTGATTTGGATGCTCTCTCTCTGTCTTTTGGTTAGTTTGGATAAGGGCTTGTCTATCTTGTTGATTTTCTCAAAGAACCAACTCTTTGTTTCATTAATTTTTTTGTATTGTTCTCTTTGTTTCTATTTTATTGATTTCAGCTCTCACTTTGATAATTTCCTGGCATCTATTTTTCCTGGGAGACTTTGCTTCTTCCTGTTCTAGAACTTTCAGGTGTGCTGTTAAGTCACTAGTGAGATTTCTCCAGCTTATTTATGTGGGCATTTAGTGCTGTGAATTTCCCTCTTAGCACTGCTTTCATAGTGTCCCATAGGTTTGGATATGTGGTGTCTTCATTTTCGTTGATCTCTAAGAAGTCTTTAATTTCTTTCTTTATTTCTTCCTTAACCCATTGGTGATTCAGTTGGGTATTATTCAGTTTTCATGAGACTGTAGTTTTTCTGTAGTTTTTGTTGTTGTTGAAATCCAACTTTAGACCATGGTGGTCTGATAGAACACAGGAGGTTATTCCAATTGTTTTGTGGCCAAGTATATGGTCGATTTTAGAGAAGGTTCCATGGGGTGCTGAGAAGAAGGTATATTCTTTTTTGTTAGGATAGAATGTTCTGTAGATATCGATTAAGTCCATTTGGGTCATGACATCAATTAAGTTCTTTATTTGTCTGTTAAGTTTCAATTTAGGAGATCTGTCCAGTGGTGAAAGTGGGGTGTTGAGGTCTCCCACTATTAATGTGTGGGGTTTTATATGTGATTTAAGCTTTAGTAATGTTTCTTTTACATATGTGGGTGCCCTTGTGTTTGGGGCATAAATGTTCAGGATTGAGACTTCATCTTGGTGGATCTTTCCTGTGATGAGTATGTAATGCCCTTCTTGATCTCTTTTGATTGATTTTAGTTTGAAGTCTATTTTGCTGGTTATCAGGATGGCTACACCCGCTTGTTTCTTAAGACCGTTTGATTGGCAAGTCTTTCCCAGCCTTTTATTTTTAGGTAGTGTCTATCTTTGAATTTGAGATGTGTTTCTTGTATGCAGCAGAAAGATGGGTCCTGCTTTCGTATCCATTCTGTAAGTCTATGTCTTTTTATAGGTGAATTAAGTCCATTGATATTGAGGGGTATTAATGACCAGTGATTGTTCATTCCTGTTATTTTTTGGTGGTGATGTGTGTGTACTTCTCTTCGTTGGGGTTTACTGCTGTGGCTTTATCTATTGCCTGTGTTTTCGAGGGTGTTTCTGACTTCCTTAGGTTGGAATTTTCCTTCTAGTGCTTTCTGTAGGGCTGGGTTTGTGGATAAATATTGTTTAAATCTGGCTTTGTCATGGAATGTCTTGTTCACTCCATCTATGATGATTGAAAGTTTTGCTGGGTATATTAGTCTAGGCTGACATCCATGGTCTCTTAGTGTCTGCATTACATCTGTCCAGGTCCTTCTGGCTTTCAAAGTCTCCATTGAGAAATCGGGTGTTATTCTGATAGGTTTGCCTTTATATGTCACTTGGCCTTTTTCCTTTGCTGCTCTTAATATTCTTTCTTTATTCTGTACGTTTAATTGTTTACTTATTATATGGCGAGGGGACTTTTGGGGGTGTCTAGTCTGTTTGGTGTTCTATAGGCTTCTTGTATCTTCATAGGCATTTCCTTCTTTAAGTTGGGAAAGTTTTCTTCTATGATCTTGTTGAATATATTTTCTGTGCCCTTGAGTTGGTATTCTTCTCCTTCTTCTACCCCTATTATTCGTAGGTTTGGTCTTTTCATGGTGTCCCAAATTTCTTGGACATTTTTGTTCATGACTTTGTTGGCTTTAGTGTTTTCTTTGACTGATGAATCTATTTCTTCTACTGTATCTTCAACACTAGAGATCCTCTCTTCCATCTCCTGCATTCTGTTGATTATACTTGCATCTGAAGTTCCCAATCGTTTTCTCAGATTTTCTATTTCCAGCATTCCCTCTGTTTGTGTCTTCTTCATTTTTTCTATTTCCCTTTTCAGGTCTTGGACTGTTTCCTTCATTTGTTTCATTGATTTTTCTTGATTTTCTTTCAGTACTTTATTGTTCTCTTCCAGGACTTTATTGATTTCTTCTAATTTGTTTGCCCTTTCCTCTAGTTTTTTACAGCATTCTTCACATTTTTTTGTCTTTTCCTCTACCCGAGCCTCTAGCTTCTTCATGATGTCATTCATAAGGCTGTTTTCTTCTTCTTCTTCCAATTTCTGATGTTCAGGTCTAGGTGTTGGAGGAGGGCTAGGGCCTGGTGATGCTGTATTGCTATTCATTTTGTTGTATATGTTTCTGCCTTGACGTCTGCCCATCTCCTTGTGGTTTGTTCTTGGCCTTATCCGCACACTTGGTTCAGACAGAGCTGACAGATTCAGGAAGTCTCTCTCTCTTGTCCAGATGGGAGCTCTCTTGTCCAAATTGGAAGTCCGGGGCAGGATGGGAGCTCTTGTCCAGAAGGGAAGTCCGGGGCAGGATGGGAGCGCTCTCTCTCTCTCTCTCTCTCTCTCTCTCTCTCTCTCTCTCCCTCCCTCTCTCTCTCTCTCTCTCCCTCCCTCCCTCCCTCCCTCCCTCCCTCCCTCCCTCCTCCAGAATGGAAGTCAGGGGCAAGATGGGAGCTGGGGGCTGGCCTCTAAGTCTCAGGAAGAGGCTTGGGGCTCGGGCGGATGGGCGTGGGGGCAGGGCGTGGAGACTGCAGGGTCTGCCAGGGGTCTTGGGGAAGGGGATCCTTCCCGGTGGGGCTAGAAGGGAGCCTGCCTGGTGGCCAGAACCTGGGGCCAAGTTGGGCAGGTCTTCCCCGGAGTGGCTGGTGCCCAGGGATGGTGTCCGGGGCAAGCTGGGGGACTCACCTGTGTTCCAGAAGGGAAGTCCGGGGCAAGATGGGAGCTGGGGGCCGGCCTCTGTTTATTATTTTTTAGAGAAAAAAATACACCTAATGCTATCATCCTCTCATCTTCTAGGGAGAATGTTGGGATATACTTTGATGAAATACATTTGCATAATATAAATGTAAATTAAGCAATGTAGATTCTGAAAATTTTTAAAATTGATCTCTGTGGAGTTCTTGTATTGGGTGAATGATTGCCAAGGTATAGCCTGGAACTCTTTGAGTTTTGTTTTACTTGGCCATACACTTTTCATCTTTCCTGATCTTGTTCTTTCTTATGTGTATGTGGTAGGAGATGAGTCGGGCATAATGATGTGCTAAAATAAATTGAGAAAAACAATTAGCTAGCAATTATAAAATAAGCATGTGAAATTATTCTTCATAACTACGTGGTATTCTTCTATGTGTATGAATGTAGTTTTTTCTGCAGATTCCTGTGTTTGGGGATTTAGGTAGACTTCAATAGCTTTTAGTTAAACATTTCGTTATGGTACATCATCGGGATAAATTTCTAGAGGGGCGATTGCTCCGTTGAAGTGGAAGTACATTTGCTCTTCTGTTAGGTGGTTCCTGTTTGCTCCATGAGATTATACCGTTTTAGGTTCCTTCCAGCAGTGGAGTGGAGTTATGTTTGGCTGTGGCTTTCTTTGTCTAGTTTGTCTAGTTAAAATAAGATGAGCTGCAGGGCAGTGTGGTGCACGCCTTTTATCCCAGCACTCGGAAGGCAGACGTCAGCAGATTTCTGAGCTAAAGGCCAGCCTGGTCTACAGAGTGAGTTCCAGGACAGCCAGTGATACATACTGAGACCCTGTCTCAAAAAACAAACAGGTGAGCATTCTTTCCCAGGTTTCAGGTTATATTTTGCGTTTCTGTTTGTGATAATCTTTCATTTTTGATCTGTCCCCACCAAACTTCGTTGTTACTATTCTTGTTTTTGAGAGGGAGGTCTTTTTGTACTGTCTGGGATGGCCTCGAACTCATAGGTTCATCCCCCTGCCTCAACCTTCCAAATAGCTAGTACTGCAGACATACTTTGTTTGTCACATCCAGCTTTTCACACTCTTTAGAGTTATGTCTAGATGTAGGATATTAATTCTTTATGATATATGTGAATTTTTTTGAGTGTATCTTTGCATTTTGTCTTTGTTTATAGTCATACAAATTCTGTTTTTTTAATGTAAAAATTTGTCAGGTTTTAGTTTTGTTCCCTCTGCGTTTTGAGGTGTACAAAGGAGAGTTTTGTTTGTAGTAACACTAGAGAGGAAATTTTTTCCTAATGCTCTATAGTGGTATTTTTTGTTGTTGTTGTTGTTTAGATCTCTTATTTAGAGTATATTCTTGTGTATCGGTAGGAAGCGGGTCTCATTTAGTCTTTTCTGTTGGCTGTCTAGTTGTGCGACACCATTTCTGAAAATGACTGCCTAATGATGTGAGGTGCCACCTCCATCATACACTAGGTTTTTCTGAGAGACTGGGGCTTTAACAGTTGGTATCATAATAAGGTAATGAATTAGCTTTGTATGGTATGTTAATAAACACTGAAATATTTTAATCAAGAATAAGCTTGACTCTCTGTTAGCTCAAGTCTTTTACATTTTTCAGGGTGTCTCATGATTTTCCTCATGGAGTCTTTGAACATGTATTGCAGAGATTATTCCTAAAGCTTTTTGTCTCTTTTATTGTAAATGATATGCCCCATGCAGTGTAAATCTAAATGATTGTTATTCATGTGAATCTTATTTTTTACATATTAATTTTATAACCTATGGCTTTGCTGGGTTATTACAGAGTGAGTTTTGTTGACTGTAGGAGCTTGTAGTTACCGTGTCAGTTAGTAGATTGAAGAAGGTTTTTAGTCTTTGTAGCTCTAGTCCTTTGGTCTAATTGTATTGGCCACTGTCTCCCAAAACTGTGAAACAGTACTGGAGGTAGAAGTAGCCTTAACTGTTTCTTGACCATAGCAGTTGTGCTTTAAGGAATTATGAGATCATTCTTAATTTATTCATAAGTTTTTAATTAGGAATGGCTGTTGAATGAATGATGGTCAGCTTTTCTGTCTTGGTATCTGTGAGGTAGTCATTTTTTCCTTCTTAGATCTATTAATAGAGCAAATATTAATTGGTCTTGTAATATTAAACCAGTCAAACATTTCTGTCATAAGTCTTACATTGGCAGTATGATTCCAGAGGTTAAGTCTTCTACTTTGTGGTTCAGTTTGAGAAATTTGACGTTCTTCCACAAAAGTATTCTGAGACATCCAGGTTAGTGTTCGGTAAATGTTCGGAGATTGGTGGGGGTGAAGTCATTCTGAGACTAACAGGCCTTTTGAGAGTGAGGACCATGGATGTATGAGCATCCCAAGCAGCAGCCTGGCAAGGGCCTTGGGCATGTTAGCATCCTAACCAGCCCCATGAAGCCTGTGGGCCTGTGAGCATCCTGAGCATCAACCTTGTGAGGGTCATGGCCATGCAGGCTTCCTGAGCAGCCCCATGAAGGCCGTGGGCATGTGAGTATCCTGAGCAGCTCTGCTCTGCTAGCACTTCCTCCTGCAGGACTACTCACTCCAGTCCCTGAGCCCTTCTGTGCTCATCAGAAGAGTCCTTTCTGGTGGGTTGATAACAGACTTCAAGGATGTAGAAAATCTAACAATGGAGCAAATGCTGCCTTATGTCAGATGAGAAGCTTGCAAGGTAAAACAGGAAAAAGAAGGCAGGCAGAAGGCTTGTTTTCATAGATGCAGAAAGATGGGAGCAGGGCCCTCGTGTGCATCCCTTAGAGCTTTGCAGTGTTCCATAATCTCTGTGTGTAATAACTTGCTTTAAAATGTTTTACTTTACTGGTACATCTGTAGAATTCAGAGATTGTCAAAATGTTTACTCATTTACACAGATGAAATCATTGGATGGTAAATCTAGCTTTCATTATGCCGTTTGTGACTCTGCTCCAAGAATAAATATAGAGCCATGTCTAAATGTTTAGACATGTATTTGAAAAAGTATATATATTTGGTTGTTTACCACTCTAGTTAGTGTGAACCTGGGAAAGTGAGGCCTAAAATGAGGTGGACTAAAGTCTCATGCAATAGCCAGCTTTATCCAGAGAGTTGATACTCTGAGGGTGAAGAAAATCACATGAGTAAGGTGTTCAATCACAAGGACAAGCCACACGTGGAAAAGCCATGTTTTTCCAGAGAGGCATATGAATAACAACTGCTGAAGTAACTCACTCCTATACCGGGAAGGGCACGAGAGCACATTCCAAGAGCAACCCATGTTGTGGAAGAACAGAGGTTACAAGACTTGTTCAT
Source organism: Peromyscus eremicus (assembly GCF_949786415.1). Lineage (NCBI taxonomy): Eukaryota > Metazoa > Chordata > Mammalia > Rodentia > Cricetidae > Peromyscus > Peromyscus eremicus. The sequence goes on from NC_081418.1 coordinate 17,778,827, forward strand.
TTGGAATTTTCTCACAAGGTCTCAGAAATCTCACATGACTCCATTCTTGGGCTGTGTTCTGACGTTGAGGAAGTTAAATGTATGTTTTGAGAACACTTATCAGTTCAATAATTTCTTGGATTGGTTCAGGGACTACAATTGAATCGTACTGTGTGGACTGTTATTACTAACGAGTAATAAATAGCTATGTTGAAATGGGAATTACTTGAAATTTTTTTCTTATATTGATTTTCTTCTTATGCTATATCCGTGGAAGAAATTTCCTTACTTGTAATTTTACTTGAATCTGATTAATAATAGAACATTTCATTTTCATTAGCTGTGAGTATTTAAGAAAATATCATTCTTGGGAATTGACTCCTTTTCTTCAGCATGTAACACCAGACAGCTATATTCCATGCCTGGCGGACCTGTGCAAAGCACTGTGGGAAGTGATGCTCAGCTATTACAGGACAATGGAGTGGCACGAGAAGCATGACAGTGAGGAGGAGACAGCTTCAGTATCTGGTAGGAGATAGCTTTGACTCTTTGTAAGACTGAGCTGCAACATGTGCAGCATTTCTGCCATAGATTAAATGTTCAGCAGAGAAGGTTATTCAGACACTATGAAAGCTCAGTTTTCTTTGGGGGTTAACTGGTCCAAAGGACTTTTCAAGTGGCACATAATTCCATTTTTGAAGGTACATGCTGATGGCTATAGTGCTGAATTGTTTTGAAAAAGCTTTTTTTTTTTTTTTTTTTTTTTTTTTTTTTAGTGTTATTGATTGTAAACCTGGTAAGACATTGGTCCTTTTGGATTTACTAGGAAAGCAATACTAAATAGTCACTATTACTCTACTTTGCAAGTTGTGAAAATAACGTTAGGTTCTAAGAATTAATAGTTATATTGATATTTTCCAATTAATAGTTATATTGATATTTTCCTTTTTTAAAATACATGAAGACAGTGTCATGAGAAATTTAAAACAGGGCTGGAGAAATGGCTCAGCAGTTAAGAACATATACTGCTCTTCCAGGGACCCAGGTTCAATTCCAAGTAACCACATGTCAGCTCCCAACTGTCTGTAACTCTAGCTCCCGGGGATCCAGCACCTCACACTGATGTATATGGAGGCAAAACACCAATGCACCTTCACCTGAAATTTAAAAAAAAAAAAAAACCAAACCAAAAAAAAAAAACCTTTAAAGCATTCATTTTTGTAAGGAAAATAAACTTTTAAGTAGTTATGGTATACAATGCTAAGTAATAAAGAAAGTAAGAGCTTCTAATTTTACTAGGCATTCTTTTTAAATTTATGTCTTAAGTGATCCTCTTCGAACAATAGCCAAAATTAAATATTTCAAATAATTAGAGGTTTGTGAGATGTCTCAGTCAGTAAAAGACTTGCCCTCAAGCATGAGGACCTGAGTTTGGGTCCCCTGTAACTGTAAAAAGCCATGTGGGTAGCTGTAGTCCCTGGATTATAGCTGGAGTTATTGGTCAGTCAACTTAGCCAAGTCAGCATATTACAAGTTCAGGGAGAGACCCTGTCTCAAAACATAAAGTGGAAAACAACTGAGGAAGATACCGGTGTCTTAAGTCACTGTTCTATTGCCGTGAAGAGATGCCATGACCAATGCAACTGTTACAAAGGAAAACATTTAATTAGGCACTTGCTTACAGTTGCAGAAATTTAGTCTGTTATCATGATGGGGAGCATAGTGGCATGTAGGCAGGTGCTGGAACAGAAGGTGAGAGCTATATCTTGATCTATAGGCAGGCGGGGGGAGCGTGCCTAGGCCTGGCATGGTGGGACTTCAAAGCCTACCCTCAGGGACACACTTCCTCCAACAAGGCCACACCTCCTAATCCTTCTCAAATAGAGCCACTCTCATTCAAATATATGAGCCTATGAAGTACATTCTGGTACAAACCACCATATTCTACCCCTGGCTCCCATAGACTTGTAGCCATATCATAATGCAGAAATACATTTAGTCCAACTTCAAAAGTCCCCATAGTCTATCACAGTCTCAGCGCTGTTTAAAAGTCCAAAGTTCAGAGTCTCCTGGGACTCATAGCATTCTCTTAATTTTAAGACCTTGTAAAATAAAAAACAAAAAACAAACAAACAAAAAACCCAAGCAGGACAGTGGTGGCACACGCCTTTAATCCCAGCACTCGGGAGGCAGAGCCAGGTGGATCTCTGTGGATTCAAGGCCAGCCTGGTCTACAGAGCAAGACCCAGGACAGGCACCAAAACTACACAGGGAAACCCTGTCTTGAAAAAACCAAAAATAAAATAAAATAAAAATAAAAAAGATTACATACTTCCAACATACAATGACACAGAATATACATTTCCATTCTAAAAGGGAGAAAGGGAGCATAGTGTGGGAATACTGGACCAAAGCAAGATTCGAAACCAGCAGAGCAAACTAAAAAATTTTGCATCTTCTTGTCTGATACTGAAGTGTTCTTCAGATCTCTAATTCCTTTCAGCTTTGTTGACTGCAAGACATTTCTCTCTCCTGGGCTGGATTCATACCCAGTCTTCAGGTGTTCTTAGCAGATATCCCAGGACTCTGGCATCTCCAACATCTTGGGGTCTTTATTGGGGGCCTATGGAGAGCCTGCTCCAAGGCCACCTCTATGGTAATGGAAGAAAATCCACAAAGGCAGCAAGGGCTAGACTTTTTCTATCTGAGAGTCTTTAGAAATAAGTTGCTATCTGTCTGACTGGTAAAATAAGAAAACACGCATGCTTTCTGATGTTAACTTTCTCTTTTACTTCATCTTAATAATGGTCTCTGACTCTTTTGTCTCCATACAGCTACATATCTCCACATTGCTACATTCTATACATGCAGCTTTATGTCTTTCTTTATGTCCATACGACCATACATCTCCATACACAGTTACATATGTTGTCACAGGTCTACACATCTTTTACATATATTTTTCTTCTATATCTTTATTCTGTACAGCTTCGTCTTCCTTGTCTCCACACAGTTACAAATCTCGACACGGCCACAGCTAAACATCTCATTTACATAGCTCTTTCAGCATACAGCACTTACACAGTTCCTAGTCACGGCTCCTCTATGTAGCAGCAGCTCTTTCACACAACTCTCTCTCTCATACTCACACACATACTTCTTCTAGATTATTCACTCACTCTTTACTCACTCAGTCTTTCACCCACTCGCTCCCTCACACTTCTCTCATGCTTCTTCATCTCTCAGCACACACACACACACACACACACACACACACACTCTTCACTCACATTCTGCAGCAGCTCTCACATAGGTCTACACAGCCATCTCTCTTCACATTGTGGCTGCTCTTCCTTCACAGCCAAACTCTGGACAATTATATTTTCAGGGCCCTACCCATTCTCAAAACACAAGGTGTAAGTCACATAGTTTCTCTTAGGCTAGTAATGTCACACTGACCCATGCATGTAGCTCAAAGTTGGTGAGGGGTCCCGGACATTAAACAATTGCCTGAACCTTGAGCTGTCAGGGTACGTGCAGAAAGGGAGCTACTGCAAGGACTGTGTCTTGATGTAAATAGCCTGGCCTTGATTTAGCAATAAACAACACCTGGGAATTAGTCTTTGCGTACATTCTGTAGGGGCAGCTTAGTCTGTTTTGGACTAGTTCTAAGGTCTTTGCAAAATGTGTAAAAGGGTGTCTTTGAGACTGAGAATGCTGTTACTTTCCTGTGTCAGTAAAGAAGAATATTCTGGTAATATTTTTGTTCATAAGAATTATACAGCTTAAACAGAAATCCACAGCTAAATGTGTGCCCAGAGATGTAAAACACACCACCAAAGGGCTGGGGAAAGCACCCCACAGCTGTTCTTATTAGGGAGGCACAGCAGTGGCACCCAAGAAAGTCACAGACAGAAAACAACTGGTTTCCACAGCCAGTGACCTCATGACTTTGCCAGGTTGGGCTCCCCATCAGGGAGTTGGGTGGACTTGTCAAACACTAGTTGCCTGCTTTATACTGCCACAGCCCTCAGCAGGTCTCCAAGGCAATCCAGGCTTCACTTTCATAGTTTCACACAATGGCCTCTCCAGGCCTCCATGCAGGGACACCCTTGACACATACCTGGCCTCAGAGGCTTTGCTTAGCCAAAGAGGATGTTCTCACAATCCCTTTCTTGTATCCTTGTGTCTAAATCCAGAACCACGTACCCAAAGCTGACAGGTTCTGCTGCTTGCTAGGGCTGGAACATAGCCTCCATGCTCAATTACATCTACATCAGCTTTCTGTTGTTGATGGTTTCCTTCTCTGCCTAAGCTTTTCTTTAATTCCTTTTCACAAGTTGGAAGCTTAGCCATTTGGGGTCTTGCCCTGAGTTCACTACTCCCTTTATTCCATTATTATCAGGCTTTTATCTTTTTATCTCCTTGAGCACTGGATTTGGCTCTAATAAAACATTCCCTGGTGTTCCTTTTCTCCTCAAACTGAACATTCTGTATTTTTCTTGCCCTACTTGCTTCTTTTTATTATAAATCTGCATAAGAGCAATCACTAATAACCATATGAAATAGTCAATACTACTAGGCTGTTATGAAATCTCTGCCAATGCCATCAATCAAAACCTCTTCAATTTAGCCTCAAGCAGATTATTAGGACAGGGCCAAAAAGCAGCCACATTCTTTGCCAAAATATAATAAGAATGGTCTGAAGGCTACTTACCAATATTCTTACCCTCTGAAACTTTTTGAGCCTGGGTATCATAATTTACATTACTCTCAGCACCATTGTCTTCCATGCTTCTACTGGTATGGCCTATGAAGTCAACTGCTTACCTAATCCAAAATCCCAAAGTCTGCATTCTGCCAACAAGCAGCATGGTCAGGCCTGTCACAGAAACTTCTACATTAGTCATTGTTCTATTGCTGTGAAGAGACACCATGACCAAAGCAACTCTTATGGAAGAAAGCATTTAATTGGGACTTGCTTAACACTTTCAGAGGTTTACTCTATTATCATCATGGTAGGGAGCATGATGGCAAGCAAGAAGGTGCTGGAGCAGTATCTGAGAGCTACATCCTGATCTGAGAGATCCTAGGCCTGGCATTGAGTTCAAAGCCTGCACCAGTGACATACTTTCTCCACCAAGGCCACACCCCCTAATCCTTCTAATCCTTTCAAAGAGTTCTACTCTCTGGTGACTAAGCATTTAAATATACAAGCCTATGGAAGCACAACAACCGGGTGGCTTCCACAAGCACATGCACACATGTGCACCTGCACACACAAGCACATGCACATACACACGTGCACCTGCATGCCCATGCACATTCACCTACACACACAATTACTTTTAAAACAAATAATTCTATTAGCATTTGTTTAATACAGCATAAATCATGCTGTGTCATGCAATTTAATGCAGTTATTTTTTTTTTTTTCTGAACTTATTTTTGATAACTTCCAGTCTCTGGGGTACCTGGTTTCTGTGATTTGGTCAAACAGGAAATATCCAAATCTTACTGTTTGATTAAACAGAATTTTGAAGCCATGTTTTGAAGACACATCTAATCATACATATAGACAGTAAAAATTAAGAGGGGAAAATTATATCATGGACTAGAAATTTTGTAGGAGAGGGTAAAGAGAGAGGGAGGAGAAAGGAGAGAGCATTGAGGCAAGCCAGAATTGCAAGCCAGTGGACTAGGAGTGCACCTCAGTGGTAGAGTGCCTGCTGTGCATGTGCAGGGCCGGGGTTCAGTCAAAGCTGGAATTCCTAGGCTCACTGAGCCAGGGTTTCATGACACTTATTCTGCTTTGTTACTCTTTGACATTTTTCTAGGTATGGTTCTAATACATTATTTAAAGATAAACCTAAGGACAGGTTTCAGGTAGAATTAGCATATACGTTAGATAGAAGAACTCCTAGATATACATACTTACAGACTCAATACAAATGTTAAAACAAAAAATATAGAGAACAAGATATGACCTTTATGGTGATGAAATACTGAGTCACACCAGATTTTGGCCTTGAATATTTAGACTGTTTTGCTGAAATTCCCTCTTCTAATCTATATCTTAAGAGAATTTGGGTTTTCTGACTAATTCCACCAGCAATATCTAGGACTCTGAATAGTTACATGCAGACATGCAAGAATACAGTGGTAAGAAGCAGAGATATGAAATTATTTCCAGTCCCTTTGTAAAGCTGAAGGCCTCTAGAATTCCTTTTCTGTAGCTCTGTAGTAGTATTGATTGGCATTCTAATACTTTATGTCCTAAAGAAACCACTAAAGATGTAGTTTAGATGCATAGCTAAGCTGCTGATTCACCACAGCTAGAGCATGTATGCAGTCAAGCTCTAGCAGCGCTAAGGTAGACCAAGCATGTCTGTTGACTGGCAAGGATGGTCTTTTCTTAGTTATCACTGGACACCTTGCCAACCTGGGAGAAGACTCTTGTTCTGCTGTATACTAAAACTACAGTCTCTTTAATACAGATGTGTGTTTGTGTTTTCAGGAGGGAAACTTATTTTGAGGAACAATATTGATCTTGCTTGTTGGACTGAATGTTGCTAAATTGTTCATCTGGAATTATTAATATTATAGTTCATTATAAAAATATAATATAAATTATGGAAAATAAAGACATGCAGATTTACCTCCTTCTGTCTCTCTTCTTGTTGGCATACACATTACCTGACAGTTGAATTAATTGATTTTCTAGTGCTCTGACATCAGCCTGTCACATTGTCGTGAAGTAGGTGGTGTGTGGCTCTGGGGCTGCACTGCCTTCATTGGACTCCTGGGCCCATTCACACGTGTAGTGCATAGTCTTGGGTATATTTATCATTTCTCTAAGTTATCTTTGTATCAAAGGGATTTAATCCCAATGCCTGATTTTACTATTATTTTGAATGCACATATATTGAGCATACTTTCTTTTTTATTTTATGTGTATGTGTGCCTGTACACCATGCCTGGTGCCTGCAGACACCAGAAGAGGGTGTGGGCTTCCCCCAGGACCAAAGTTACAGAAGGTTGTGAGAGCCATGTATTTGCTAGGAATCTAACCCCCTGGAAGAGCAGCCAGTGATCCTAACTGTTGAGCCACATCTCCTGCCCAGAAAAAAATTGTATTTTATCTTAGGTTGGCTCATAAAAAAAATTGAGGGAAAAAATAGGTTGAATTAAAAATATGCCGTTTTTTTGTTTTCAGAAGGAAGTCATGTGATGAGTGCTGAAGAGACCAACTTTGATCGTGGCTATGTAAAAAAGAAGCTGGAGCATGGCCTTACTCGAATATGGCAGGTTTGGTTTATTTTCGTGTTGATTTTCACAGAGGCTGTGCTCAAGCTGGGCTCCAAAACACTCATGTTATAGTTGCTGTAGAAATTCTTTTTCTAAATTTTGTGTGTTTGTACTCTCTGCAGGCTTAATCATATGTTCACTCGTCTTTGGAACAAGGCTATCATTTAACTTAATTTCTGTAATTAGTTGATAATTATATTAACTACCAAGAGCAATAGAAAAAAAAAGTCTCTTAGTTTGAAAATTTCCATTAGAAATATTCTTGTGTTGCATGACTAAGGAATTCGTGCTTTTCTAAAAAAAATTGTGCCCTTTTTATTGAGCTGTCCTGTTTATTTTTATTTTCTTTAGTTTTCTTGATTTCCTTTTTTGCTTAATTTTAGGAAAGAAATAAGTAGGTGACATTTGGGTCAGAATATAGGGAAGAATAAATTTTAGTTCCTCATCGAGCTTCTTTGAGGAAAACTCTATAGTGTTCTTTTTTGTTTGTTTGTTTGTTTGTTTGTTTTAATTTGGGCTGCTGTCAGTGTACGCCATTTGGACTACTATATATAATAAGATACCCTAGACTGGGCTGCTTCAAAAGAATAGGAATTGTTTCTTATAGTTCTGGGTCTGGGAAGTTTAAGGTCAGACTTTGTGTTGGGTGAAATTCTGCTTCCTATTTCACAGATGGTGCCTTTTGTTGTGCCTGCACTTGGTAGAACTGGAAAGCCTGTCCCTGGGGCATCACTCTAAGTCCTAGTCACAGGGACCCCTCCCCCATGACCTACAGCCCTTATGAGGGCCTGCCTTTCTGTTGCTCTCACCTTGAGGGTTCAGACAGCATCACATGAATTTTAAGTAGACCTAAATGTGAGACTGGAAGACATCTTTTTACATTTTCTTTCAGTTGACTGGTTCAGTTGTAATCTGAAATTTACTTAAAATTTGGTTCTTCCTAGATCAAAGTGTAATTTCTTTGGAATCTTTGAAGCCTTGAAAAACTACTCACGCCCCCAGTTAGGTTGCTTTTCAGTTTAATTATTTAATATAGGGTTTCTTTAAAAAATAATTTAGGGAAACATCCTAAAAATGTAAATTTCCTCAAGAATCACTTAATCTTTGTAATTTAGTGCTCTGGTTTATGATAATTATATATTGGATTACACAATTTGAATTTATATTTTAGCATTTAAATATATTTACGTTGTAGTTATAATTATTTTGACTTCTATATTGTCTCTTAGGACAATATTAAACTATTATGTATTTAACAATTATTTGTGATTTGGGGCTCTTTTTGTTTGAACATTATATTTGAATATATATGCTCATGTTCATTAAATACACACCCAGGGCCAGGCATGAATTTTTTATGATTTAGTCTCCTTATAGACCTTTATTGTACTTAATTGAAATTAGCATATTCATGGTAGAATTTCTGGTAATCAGTGGTGCCCTTTGTAATGCCTGGCATCTTATGCAGTTAGTCTCATCTGACATGACATCCTGATGGTATTCCTGATAAATGAAAATCTATTCAATGTGAAATTTAGTACACCATTCCCACTTAAGTATTTGGCCAGTTTATGGAAGTCATTGTCCTTTTAAATGTGACTGTTGTGTTCTTGCCTATCATACTCCAGTTTCAAGTTTTAGTGTGTTGTTATTTCCTCTACTCCTTGCCAACCCCTGCCTCCTCTACTCCAGTATTCAGCCTGTTCTGTATTATTATTACTTCTTTTGTGAATTATTTGGTTTTATAGATTCTTAGTGACTTGTGGTAATGAGTAGTCCCTTATCTGTTATTTTTCTTTTTTACTTATTTAAGTGCAGATAGTATTTTTATGATGCCATACTGTGATTTGTATCTTTTTGTCTTATGCTGTACATATAGCCTTGCCCATGTAGAGATTAGCCTAGTGCTCACGTGGCAATTTTGTATATCTGCCTCTAAACTGCATATTAGTTGTTCTATCCATAATGCCTAGAATATTACCTGAAGTGTTTAATAGACACTCAGGAAATGTTTTTGTTGTATTAAATTATTCTATAGTTTCTAATTTTGACCTTCTGAAAATATATAGGAATCATTAATCCATTGTATATTTTGTTTGATATTTGAACAGTAAACGTTTTCTTTTTACTAGTTAAGTTTCGTCTTCACCACTTTCTGGATAGTTCTACTGTCTACTTCATTTGTTACAAAGCATAGAGATAAAAATGTGACTTTGAAGGAAGATAGACCTTAGGTTTGCCATGTAGCAGGCACAAGAGCTCAGACAATAATACTTGAGCCCCCTAGACTCTGCTTCTCAGAGGTAGAAATGCCTGCTAGACAAAGCTGGTTTGATCCCATATATAAAGTTATTAGTGTAGTGTTTTTGACATGGTTAAATAATCACAAAGCAGACTTTTAAAAAAGTTCAACCACTGTATATGTTAGATGTTTACTGTTTACTGTTACTGAATTATTTGGCTTATTTATCTGAACATTTCATTCATTTATTTTAAATAGTTTATAGTATATTTAATGTATTACAAGTCTTTCAAGATTCCTCATAACTTTTATTCCATCCTTACATAGTTTCACTTTTAAAAACAATTATTGCCTATGCTAGGTGAATTTTAGAATAATTGTTTAGAAGAAAAATTCTTGTGATTTTGGCTGGAATTTCATGAATTTGGAAAATTGGTTTCTACTGGTTAGTCATCCAGTCAGGCCCATTACTCTCAGTTGCCTGATGCTTATTTTACAGTTACTCATTTTTAAATGCATTATATTTGTGTTTCTAATGAACCAAAGCCATGTATACATAATGATTTTTGTTCCATCTCTTATAAGAATATAATTTTATGAAAAGGGATTTTATTTAATACTTAATTATGTGTATATGTGTCTGTGTGCTTATATGCACCTGAGAGTAGGTGTCTTCAGAGTCAGAGACATGGGATCCCTTAAGTTAGAGTCAAAGGCAGTTGTGAGCATTTGGGGCATTGGAAATAGAACTTGAGTTCTCTGCAGGAGTAGTGTTTGTGCTTAACTGCCGAGTCATCTCTTCAGCACATGATATCCTTCTTATAAGAATTGTGTGTGTATATATGTGTGCCTTTACATTAAGTAGAATTTAACATAGCTATGCCAAGTTTTAGTGAGATTGTGGCCATTACTGTTTCTTAAAACATTCATGAAACTATCCTTATTAGGTTAGTCTTAAAGATAATTGGCTGTTTGTCTATGTAGATATGTTATCAAACTAAGAATCCACTATTTCATTTTAATATGTTACTACAGAATAAATTTACTTTTTTGTTTGTGTCTTACAGGATGTTCAACTAAAAGTAAAAACCTACTTGCTTGGAACTGATTTATCTATATTCAAATATGATGATTTTATCTTTGTTTTGGATATAGTCAGCAGGTAATGTGAGATACTGTCTTCTGTGGCTTAATTCATTCAACCATAAGAATAAAAAATCAGAAATTAATGAGTTTTCTGTCTAAATTCTTCATGGAAGAGGATGTAATTACTCATGACTGATGGACTGGGCTTGTAGGGTCTTTATAATTTTTTTCAAATACCCAAATTTAAATTCCTGTGAGTTATAATTGTTAAAGAAAGAACCTGAACTGTTTTTGTTTTTTAATAAGGATGGTCCTGAAATTTATATAGCTCTTTCTGACCAACTAGGTTGATGCAAGTTGGAGAAGAATTTTGTGGTAGCAAGTCTGAAGTTTTGCAGGAGTCCATTAGGAAACAAAGTATCAATTATTTCAAGAACCACCACAGGTAAGAAAGACAATAAAATATTTATCTAAGACTTCCTCTTATAAGATTAACTGATATAAAGCCATTTTTAACTTTTAATAAATAAATTTATTGTATCTCTTCGTAGGATAGTTAGGGATACTTCATCAAGAATGTACTAGAAAGTATTCACTATTCATTGTAAATCTAAAATTCTTGGTTGTGAGTGGGTTGAATGTAGGATATGTTCTGGCAGCCACTTCCCAAATAACCACTCAGAGACTTAATATTAATTATAAATGCTCAGCCGATATGAGCTATTGGCTTATTACTAACTTGCTCTTACAACTTAATTAACCCATTTCTATTAATCTGTGTGCTTTCTTGAGGCTCGTGGCTTTTACCTTTCCTGCATATCCTGCTTCCTTTCCATCTGGCTGGCAACTCCTCTGACTCTGCCCTTCTTCCCAGTGTCCTTAGTCTGGTGCTCTTGCCTAACCTTATCCTGTCCAACTATTGGCTAGTCGGCTTCTTTATTAAGCCAGTCACAGCAACATATATTCACACAGTGTAAAGGAATAATCTACAGTTAAACATATTGAAGTGAACATTGAACTGGTTTCATTAGAAGTAAAAGTTGATCATTACATCAGGGTTACTGAAAGACTCTAGTCACTGGTCTGTGTCTTTAGACGTATTGAGCAAGTAGTAAGGAAGTGAGAATATAGAGGCAGTACTCAGTGTGGCATGCTTCTGCGCATCTGCATTCCAGGAATAAGAAAGCCTGTAGCTGATGTGCTACTCAGACCCTAGCTGCAAAGCTAAGATTGTATGCCACATTGCTTTGCTTAACCATCACTGCTAAGATGGAAAGGGTGATTAGGTGTTCTGTGAGTGGAAGGAAGGAATGTTACCATGTACTGTGATCATTTACCCAAGCCATACCAGATGGAGAGAAAAAGGGAAAGCACTGATTATACTCTCATTTTTAAAATTTGTTTTACTGAGAGAGAGTGGAAGAGAGAGTGCAAACACACATGCCATGGCATATGTGTGGAAGTCAGAGGACAACTTACAGGAGGGCATCCAGTCTCCTTTTCCAGTGTGTGTGAGTGCTAGGGCTTGGACTTGCCTTCTCAGGCCTGGCAGCAAGTGCTCTTACCCACTGACCCATCTCAACCCCTAGATCTTTCTTGATGTAAGCCAGCTCCCAAGTTGTATTCTTATATATTTTACCATTAAATTATTTATAAATTACTTTTCATTTTTACAACCAAGTTTTGAGTTTGTTATTTTTATTTGTTATTTTTATTTGGAGTGTCATTGTTTGAAATTCTTCTTTCTCTCCTTGTTTATTGTCGATACCTTTGTACAGAGATTATGTATCCTGTTAATAGTGAGATTATTGGGTGTCAAAAGATTGATTGTTAAATATATTTATGTTAAAGAGAAAAGGCTTTTTGATAAAAACCTAGATTTCTCTGCCAGTTGTCTGCCTTCCCAGAGTGCCTTATACCTAGCATAATCACTGGAAGACTTCTGCTGTTCCTAGTGTTTGGAGGTATGGGCACTGTCAAATGCTGATCTGGGGAGTGGTGTCCATTCTGCATTGTACTGTTGGGACTATCAGAGGGTGTCTGCCTCTCTGGTAACCATATGTAGACATTTTGACTTTAGACTCTGATCATGTTTGAAATTCCCCACTGAAGTTTATCTTGAGGAAATTAGAGAATCCAGAAAAGAGTTAATTATTATTTCCTAAATACTCAGCAAGTTTCAGGATTTTAGACGTATGTTCAGAGCCAGCTTCTCATTGATTAAGCTACACTGTGTTGTTAGAACTGGACTAGGAGAGAGGAGGCTCAGGTTTTTGTTCCACCTCTGGTGTGTGCCAGCTCTCAGTGGACAGGTTATTCAGCATCTCAGGGCTGTCCCGCCTGTGCTTCCTGCCTGGCTACCGGCCAGTCAGTTCTTCACTAACCAATGAGAATAATATATATCCACAGTGTACAGAAGGATTATCCCACAGTATTTCTGTCTTTTTGTTTGTAACTGTCTTGGTAGAGGTAAGTGGTATCTTGTGGTTTCTGTTTGCATTTTTTTTTAATGAATGAAGATACTGCCAGCTTCCTGTGTGCTTATTGGCTTTTTGTATATCTTCTCTGCAGAAGTGTCTTTAAAGCCCTTGCCCATTTTTGGTTGTGAGCCTAGCCTTTAACGGCTGAGCCATCTCTCCAGCCCACCCCTTGCCCATTTTTAACTGGATTATTAGTCTTTTCATTGTTAAATTGTAAAATTTTATAGTTTTAGTTCCTAGTTAGACTCACTTTTTCCCCTGTGGTTTTACGCATGGACGCAATCATTTTGAGGAATTACTAGCTATTGCCTGTCCAAACACTGCTTCAGCTCCTTCTTCTTCTCTTCTCCATGTGATTGCATGAACACTAGATCTTTTGTTCTCTCCCTCCCTCCCTCCCTCCCTCCCCCTCCCTCCCTGTCTCCCTCCCTCCCTGCCTGCCTCTGTGTGTGTGTGTGTGTGTGTATGTATGTGTGTGTGTGTGTGTGTGTGTGCGCGCGCGCATACACGCGCGCGCACCTTGAGGTTGATATTGATTGTCTTCCCCAAATTACTCTTCACTGTATTTTTGAGACAGGGTCTTTTACTGAGTCAAAGCTTATCAATTCTGGAAGATTGCCCCGTATTTCCATTTCCCTAACACTAAAATACAGGTGTCCATCTGGCTATTTACTTGGGTGCTTGGGAATACAGACTCAGTTCCTCATGCTAGTGTAGCAGACATTTTACCAATGGAGCCATTTTCTGGCGCATGCTCACTTACTCTGTCTATCTGTCTGTCTCTCCCTCTGTCTCTCTCATCTATCTGTCAACTCTCTACCTAATGTTAAGATCCTTTCTGTTGACTCGTTTTACTTACAACTTGTGCTACAGTTTGTAGCTATTTTCTACTGATCCTTCTTCTGATAACCCTGCTGTGCTAGTTTACTTATCCAGTCAGGCTTTAACTGAAGGCATCCTGTTTTTCAGTTCTCAAATGTCTTTTTGATGCTTGGCTTTTAAAATTTGTATATTTATTGAGATGAAGTCTCTCTGTGTAGCCCATGCTGTCCTGAACTGATAATCTTCCTGTGTCACACCCCTTGAGTGTTGTAATTACAGGTGATGTCTGTCCTTGTTTGTTCTTTAGCATTACAATTATTGAATAAATACCTATAACTTGAAATCAGGTGATGATACCTCCAGCAGAGCAGATTCCTGGATATTTTGTATTTCTATATGAAATTTAAATTTTTCAATTTCTGTGAAGAATTCTTTTAGAATTTTCATGGGGGTTGTGTTGAATCTGTAGATTGCTTTTGGTAGGTTGACCAGTTTCACAATATTAGTCTTGCTAACCCAGGAGCATGGGACATCTTCCATTGCCTGGAATCTTTTTCAGTTTCTTTCTCTCACATCTTAACTTTTTCATTGTACAGGGTATTCTTCACTTCTGTGATTAGATTTATTCCAGATTCCTTCTTTGGGTGTATGTGTGTATGTGTGTGTGTGTGTGTGTGTGTGTGTGTGTGTGTGTGTGTGTGTGAGAGAGAGAGAGAGAGAGAGAGAGAGAGAGAGAGAGAGAGAGAGAGAGAGAGAGAGAGAGAGAGACAGGGGATGCCGAGGATAGTGAATAGTATTTTCTCCTTGCTGTGCAGGCTCATGATTTTTAAGTGTTAATTTTGTAGCCTGTAACTTTGCTGAGTATATTTATGAGCTGTAGTCCCTGCCTAGTTATCCCAATGTTTAGAAGTGTTCCTGTGTGTCTAGATCCATCTATTTACTCACTCTTTGTCTTCAAATCTGAATTTATTAAAAAAAGTCTAGGCTTTGTTTTAGCATGGTGTGGTAGCAATAGCTGGTGGTGTATTGGAGGAAAAAAAAAAGGGGAAGCACCAGGCTTTTATTCAAGTAGAAGTAAAGTTTTGTTTTTCTACATTTTTCTATATAATGCAACTTTATTCAAGCAGAAGTAAAGCTTTGTTTTTCTGCATCTTTCTATATAATATAATGATGACTCGGAACATAAAGTGAGAGCAGTAGAGTAGTATTTAAAGCAATCCATGTGGTGTCGGTAGTTAGTAGACTGTCTGGAGTATAAGTGCTGACCTGCTAAGTTTTAAGTGCATTGTAGAGATAGACACTGTAAAAGGCCTTTTCAGAATGATATTTATCTTGGTATTGTCGCTTAGTAGCCTGACACTTGTCATATTATGATACACTAATACATAAATATTTGTGATTTTATGTGACCTGATAGTTGTTTTTCTATTTCAGATTTGGTATATGAATAGTTAAGACAAATTTAAGTGCATGAGTTGGTGACAGGTTTTAATTTATTTCTTTAATAAAAATCGTATTTCTTACACATCATTTTTACACTTTCAAAAATATTCAGCTTAGTAAATATTTGACATATGTTTATTATGTTTCTCTTAAGGATCATAGGGTAACTAACAAAAGCAAGCTCTTGTAGTTTATATGCTAATGTGAATGGTTTTTGTAGGTGATTATGATAATGATAATTCTGTTGTTATATTGTATTTTGTTACCTCAGTTCTTGTATTTCCTGTTCCATTATTCCTTAAGACTATTTGTGTTCTTTTCTTTTCTTTAAGAATACGACTTGATGAACTGAGAATGTTTCTAGAGAATGAGACATGGGAGCTTTGCCCTGTTAAGTCAAATTTCAGCATCTTGCAGCTTCATGTAAGTTTTTCTTAAGAACTAAGGAATGTGTCTTCTAGTAACTACTTTGAGTTTTTTCTTTTAATAACAACTTCTTGAGCTCCTTCCTTGAAAGGGATTCCTAGTGGCCATTTGATAAGAATTAACTGCTGATGGACTTGAAGTCTACTTTACAATGTTGATCTTAACATGCTTCAGTAAACACTTTTGACTAAAGAAAGTAACAATTGCAATGAATTTTCTTTTGAATTCAGAAGGGAACTCACTGTTTTATATAAGTTTTTCAGAAAATGAGTCAGTTGTATTTTGGTACCATGTGATAAAAATGCTTATTTATTTCAAATGTGGAGGCATTTTGAATTTCACTCAGATTAAGGATGCTTAATGTAAGTGTCCATAATTAATACCATGATTGATCCATATTATTAAGTATAGAAGTATGTTTAAATAATCCTGTCAAATTCATAAGGAGTAATTTCATTCTCATGTCTGTTTTAGATCAAATAGAAAATGATGATCTATGTTTAGTACTTTAAAAAAATAGTACAGTTTTCCTTGTTTACTGTTACTTTCATTTTCTGTATTCAAAAAAAGTGTTGTTGGTTTTTTTTTTTTTGTTTTGTTTTGTTTTCTGGCATAACAAATGGATATTCCACCATAAGAAACTTTTGTTTCCTTTAAAAAAATATTTTAAAGCTGGGCGGTGGTGGTGCATGCCTTTAATCCCAGCACTCGGGAGGCAGAACCAGGTGGATCTCTACTAGTTCGAGGCCAGCCAGGTGTACAGAGTGAGATCCAGGACAGGTACCAAAACTACACAGAGAAACCCTGTCTTGACACCCCCCCGCCAAAATAAATAAATAAATAAATAAATAAATAAATAAATAAACAGATGGATAGATAGATAGATAGATAGATAAATAAATAAAAATATTTTAGAATGTTTTCTGACACTTTTCTGACAATTTTGCAGGGTATTTAAGAAGATTAAATGAATTTTATGTTTGATTTCTTATCTTCAAGGTCTCTCGTTATGTGTATTCAAATATATTAGCAATCACCCATTAAAGTTCTTTAAAAATTTCTGCTTACTAATATGTTGAATAAAGGCTTCTGAACACACACACACACACACACACACACACACACACACACACAAATACTTATTTATATATATATATAAAATACTAGCAATTTTTTGAAGGCATGAATGGGCATTTAAGTTATAGCACAGTTACAGATTTGCTTGTATTGACAAAATGTTTCATAAATGAAAGGGACACTTATAAGAAATGCACATTTTATTAGTTAGGTTCTTTGGAAAGAACAGTTGTGAAAAACTCTTTAATTGGTTTGATTGAAATACAGTGTCATAAATATTCCTGCATCAAAGATTGTGTTGTAGTCCATGGCCTGAGTACATTGTCTTTAGTGGTTTTCTTCAGGTGGAATGGCTTCTAGAAGAAGAAAAAAAAAATGTGGATATATTTAAAGAGTACTTTATTATTATTAGTTTTCAATTTTATTTTATATATGGGTGTTTTGCCTTCATGTATGTTGGTGTACCACATGTGGCAGCCATAGGAGGCCATGGACTCCCTTGATCTGGAATTAAAGACAGTGGTTAGCTGTCATGTGGCTGCTGGAACTTGAACCTAGATCCTCGGAAAGATCAGCTAGTGCTCTTAATTGCTGAGCCATTTCTCCCTATATTTAATTTTAATAGGGAGATAGTCTTTATGTTCTGTAATTTCATATCCAGTCCTATCATATTGCTTTCCTAATATGACAATAGTAAAAATACTAACAGCAGTGACTAGTATGTGCTCAAAGATGACAAGAGTAACATAAATTGTAATTGGCATCAATGAAATAACATTAAATTAACAGAATCTGTGACTTCTAAAATAGTTATAATTCCTTAACATTTAAGATTTTAAGCTTAACATTTTAGAGTACCTATTTAAATAATTTTATTGAATTTTTATTTAATAGGTTAATTAATAGATTGATGCTGCATATTTTAATGTGTACTTGGTATAATTTTAAGAGAACTTTTACTAGAAACATGTCATTTCCGACTAAGCAAGCATTTTCTTTTCAAAATGGTTGCCTTAAAAAAACATTTAAAACTTATTATTCAAATGCATTCCTGTGGATTTGTAAAAAAAATCATGTTGTTATATTAAACACTTGTTTAGAATTATAAAAAGTGTCATGATTTTCAAGCATTGTTTTGGATCTGATTTAAGATGTAGTTGAAATTTATAAAGAAAGCTGGGGCTGAGACATGGTGTAATGACAGAGTGAACAAGTCAATGTACTTTGTAGAAATTTAAGGAACTTTTTAATACTACCCTTGGACCTTTTAAGATTAATACTGAGTATGACAGTCATTTAAATTTGCGATAAATATTGTTAGGTGTAGAAAAATGTTTATTTTTGTGGTAAGTTGTCAAGTCAAGAGCTTTGTAATTCAGATGAACTTTAGAGATTATTTGACTCTTTTCTCCAATTAGCTGTAGCCTTGAACTTGGCACTCAGTCCTTCCAGACTGCCTCAGTTTGCTCATTTTTGTAATGTGGAAGTTGGATCAGGTATTGCATCCTTTTAGCTCTGTCATTTTTTTTTTCTCCAGTCCGGATTGGTCCTCCCATTTTAAAGATGAGGAAATGGACGCAAAGAGAAGGCAGGTGGCATTTATAATGGCCTGAATATAGCAGTCTAGGAGCAGAAGACACATCTGGCCAAATGAATGTTTGTGCTCTTTGCTTCTTGGTCTATAAAGGAAAGTAAATGATAGTTACAGGTACCAACATAAAAAGATAGAAATGTACTTGATCCTCTTGGTGTGGTGGTAAGAATGTCTTACACGGTGCAAGCATGAGTCAGCAGTGTCTTAGCAGTTGCTCTTTTGAAGGATATTGTGGGTTAAAAAGTATCCTACCCGGACTTCTGTGGCTCTGTCATTCAGATTTCTTGTCATTTCAGAATGTGTCTCTAACTTTCCTTCACGGAAGGCCGGAGTTGCTTGGCCAGGCCACTCTGACTTAAGTGGCACTCTTGACTAAGCTGTCTTTTAGAATGGTTATGTGTTTCCAAGATTGTGATCTCAGATGACTTGCAAGATGTAAAGATGAATAACTTGAAGATCATTTTTTTTCCCCTGTTCTAACTCTACATTTACATTAAGGGGATAAGTTTGTATGCTTAGATTTTATTATTTTTCTAACAGCTATTTCATCCTTTCTCAATGTGTAGGAATTTAAATTCCTGGAACAGTCTCGCTCCCCATCAGTTTCACCTAGTAAGCAGCCATTGACAACTTCTTCAAAACCTGTGACTTTGTTTGAGCAGTACTGTAGTGGTGGGAATCCATTTGAAATTCAAGCCAACCACAAAGATGAAGAAACAGAAGATGTCTTGGCTTCTAATGGGGTATGTGATGTTTTTAAAATGCTTTGTGAAATAGAAGTGAGTTTTCTTTTTAAAAGTGTTCGGAAGTGAACTGCTAACTTGCTGGATTGCTTATCTGTTTACTATTTACATTCTTGCCGTATACTGTGTCCCTAAGAATGCCTTGCCTTGTGTAGATAATGACTCTACACTGTGCTTATTCACAATGGTGGCTTGAACTATAAATTTGTTCTTGTTGGCTTGATATTCTTATCAGTGTATTTACCTAGTCATGGTATATGTCTTCTCCTGGAAATATTTTGGTAGCTTACACAGAGATGACTGAGGGACTAATGCACCTGTACTTCTGTCATAACTCCACTTCTGAGTAACCAAGTTGGTATTTTATTCCATGTCTTTTTTTATCTGAGAGTAAGATTGTCTTAATCAGTTTTCTATTGCTGTGAAGAGACACTATGACCAGAGCAACTCTTATAAAGGAAGCTTTAACTGGGGCTGGATTACAGTTTCAGAGGTTTAGTCCATTGTCCTCATGGTGGGAAGCATGGTGGTACACAGGCAGACATGGTGCTGGAGAAGTTCCTAGAGTTCTACGTCTAGATCTACAGGTAGCAGAAAAAGAGACACTGGGCCTGGCATGGGCTTTTGAAACTCCAAAGCCCACCCACAGTGACAGGCTTTCTCCAACAAGTCCACAACTCCTAATAACTCTCAAATAGTGCCATTCCTGGCTGAAAGACATTTAAGGAATTGCTCAACATCCTTAATCATCAGGGAAATGCAAATCAAAACGACTCTGAGATACCACCTTACACCTGTCAGAATGGCTAAGATCAAAAACACTGAAGACAGCTTATGCTAGAGAGGATGTGGAGCAAGGGGAACTCTCCTCCACTGTTGGTGGGAATACAAGCTTGTACAGCCACTTTGGAAATCAATATGGCGCTTTCTTAGAAAATTTGGAATCAGTCTCCCCCAAGACCCAGCTATACCACTCTTGGGCATATTCCCAAGGAATGCTAAATCATACCACAAGGGCACATGCTCAGCTATGTTCATAGCAGCATTATTTGTAATAGCCAGAACCTGGAAACAACCTAGATGCCCTTCAACTGAAGAATGGATAAACAAAATGTGGTACATATACACAATGGAGTACTACTCAGCAGAGAAAAACAATGACATCATGAGGTTTGCAGGCAAATAGATGGATCTAGAAAATATCATCCTGAGTGAGGTAACCCAGACTCAGAAAGACAAACATTGTATGTACTCACTTATAGGTGGATACTAGATGTAAAACAAAGGATGACTAGACTGCTACTCACAACTTCAGGGAGGCTACCTAGAAAAGAGGAACCTAAGAAAGACACAGGGATTGCCCAATGACAGAGAAATGGATGAGATCTACATGAGCAAACTGGACATGAAGGGGGGGTAATGAAGGGCAAGGGTCAATGGAAAGAGAGCTTAGGGGAGCAGGAGATCCCAGCTGGATCAAGAACAGAGAGGGAGAACAAGGAATAGGAGACCATGATAAATGAAGACCCCATGGGAATAGGAAGAAGCAAAGTGCTAGAGAGGTCCCCAGAAATCTACAAAGATACCTCCACAATAGACTACTGGCAATGGTCAAGAGAAAGCCTGAACTGACCTACTCTGGTGATCGGATGGCCAAACACCCTAACTATCGTGGTAGAACTCTCATCCAGTGACTGATGGAAGCAGATGCAGAGATCCATGGCCAGGCCCCAGGTGGAGCTCCAGGAGTCCAATCGGCGAGAAAGAGGAGGGATTATATGAGCAAGAGATATCGAGACCATGATTGGAAAAAGCACAGGGACAAATAGCCAAACTAGTGGAAACACATGAACTATGAACTAATAGCTGAGGAGCCCCAACTGCATCAGGCCCTCTGGATAAGTGAGACAGTTTATGAGCTTGAGTGGTTTACGAGGCCCCAAGGCAGTGGGACTGGGACCTGTCCTTAGTGCATGAGTTGACTGTTTGGAACCTGGGGCTTATGCAGGGACAATTTGCTCAGCCCGGGTGAAGGGAGAAGGGTACTGGACCTGCCTGGACTGAATCTGCCAGGCTGAGCTGAATCCCCAGGGGAGTTCTTGCCCTGGAGGAGATGGGAATGGGGGGAGGTCAGGGGCAGGAGGAGGGAGGACAGGGGAATCAGGGCTGATATGTAAAATTAAATTAAACTATAAAATAAAATAAAAAAAGATCAAGGTCACCCTCTGGTACATGAGGAGTTCAAAAGTTTGAGGCCAGCCTACATAAGACATTGTCC
Organism: Peromyscus eremicus; assembly: GCF_949786415.1. Taxonomy (NCBI): domain Eukaryota; kingdom Metazoa; phylum Chordata; class Mammalia; order Rodentia; family Cricetidae; genus Peromyscus; species Peromyscus eremicus. Next base: position 17,800,305 of record NC_081418.1, read on the forward strand.
CAAAAGTTAAAAAAAAAAAAATAGTGCCATTCCCTGATAACTAAGCATTCAAATATATTGGACCATTTATATTCAAACCACCACAGAATTACAGCCTAGTTGCCTGACGGGTTTTAGCAGTTAGGATTCCGAAGTGTGATCTTTTAGCAATCCTTTGAGCAGCTTGAAATAATGTTCAGTATAGAAATTGCTTAGCTGGTAGGAAGGGTTTAGATGCAGTGGCATCACATCAGTTTGTTAGCTGTGTGGGCCTTGACTACTTCCTTTACATGTGTGCCTCCTGGTCTGTCCGTATTTGTAGTAGAGAGCAGTTCCTGTCTCACAGGCTTCTGTAGCCTGCTTTCAAAATCATGTCATTTGACCCAGGATGTTACTTGGTGTGTCCTTTTGTTCTCTGTAATTTCCAGAGGAACCCTCTATGATTTTTAATTTTATACTTGATGAAACCCAATGAGAATTGTTTAGGTCTGAGAAAATCTATTTTTATTTTTCTATTTTAGTTTTAAAACCTATTTTGGGCAGGTTTTTGAGACAGCGTTCCTCTCTGACTCCGAATGACCTGGAGCTCAATATGTAGACTAGGCTAGTCTTGAAATCACAGAGATCTACCTGCCTCTGCCTCCTGAGCAGAATTTTTGTCGGCATGTTAATAGGATCACCTTACGTCTAAATACAGGGAAATGTCATGATTTTTTAAAAAACAATTTTTAGTGTAGAATCTAATCTTTCCAGATACAATCTAAGTTCTTGAGACTCTGGTTCATATCTGAATAAGGCCTGACATTTTAACCCAGGAACAGATTATCCAAAAGTAATTGAATTAGGGGCACAAACTTCTGTCCATGTTGTCATCATGTTGGTCTCCTCAGCTACATATGGGGTTAAGACTTAACTATGTATATGGTTAAGCTATATATGGAGTTTTTAGGATTCAAGAGATAGAATTCCTGAGAGAACTTGGCACAGTACATGGTCAAAGCTGCTAGCCAATATTTAGTCAGTGCATGTCTGACACTGATGGTGACGATGGTGTGTTACCACTGTTTCCCTGCTGTATTGGTCCATAGTGCCATAAGGGCAAGGAAGATGTTAGGAAGGAACCCTTATCTCAGGAGTGAGCCTCCCAGGAGGCCTCTTGCTGCTAAGTGTTACCTTCTCAGCTCTTCATGCAGCTGAACAGCCTCATAGTATGCTGAGTGTATTTATGAAGCTGAAGTAGTGGTGTTAGGGCTAGAATTGGATCCTCAACCTTATAAAGAGTTAACAACTTGAAAGCAAATATTACAAAATCACCAGAAGATAGTTTAAGTCTAAAATACATACATTCTTCCTTCTTTGAGGTCCAGTAGGGTATTAGTTGTGGCTGTGAATATTTGGTTTAAGTTTTCTTTTACAAATAAACAGCACAAATGATATTTTTGTTTTCCTTTTCTTTTGAGCTGGTTAAAGTAAGATGAAAAATAAAAATGGGAGGGGAATTTGATTCTTCATGGTGAAATTAAAACTACATTAAGAATTTTCCTTTAGCCATTTCTTTAAACTTGCACACGTTTTTGTGTTAAGAGACTGAGGTAAAGTTATCCTGTGTGCCATTGTTGCATATCCCACTGTGTTCTCTTCAGTATGAGTCTGATGAGCAGGAGAAGAGTGCCTATCAGGAGTATGACAGCGACAGTGATGTTCCCGAAGAGCTCAAGCGGGATTACGTGGATGAGCAGACAGGCGATGTGCCCGTGAAGAGGTGACTGATGGGGACTGGGTGGTTTTTACATTCCTTTGAAGGTTAAGAGAGAACAAAAATTAAAATTTTAAGTGGTTGCTGATAATGTGGCAATTCATGTACCTTAAAAAAATGATTTCTGAAAGACTTGAGTATGTAGGTTTCCCCCAATAATAGTGAAATTTCAGGAAAAAGAATAAAATACTTATATGAAAAACTCAAGTTAAGCAAAGCCTAACTTGGTGTTCCACAAATCAATTTACTTGATGAAATTTGACTGTTACTGGCTCAGAAAGTATTAGTTGATCCTACTTTGCTAAACTTGCTTAAATGTAGCTTTTCTTTTGATTTATATAGTGTATTTAACATTATAAAAATTACTCTGAAGTTTGCTCATTCAGTCAATGGTTTTGTCAATTCTTCTGTCCCATAGAACACTTTCCTTCACAGGTATCAATCTGTTTTTCTTTTTTTGTATGTTGATTGCATAGAGCAATAAGTCTTATCATATTTTTGTGCGTATGTATCATTGCCATTGATTTTTTTCAGCATTATTCTAATTTCTTTTTTAATTTTTATTTTATTTTATTGGATTTAATATATGAGTACTACATTTAACATTTACATCATTTCCAACTCATCCTCTTCCCCTTCCAAGTCTTCTCATGTTTCTCTTCAACCCCTCTCAAATCCATGAAATCTTTTTTAAGTATTATTGTTACACACATCCATCATACACACATGCACACAATATAGTCTGCTTAGTCCATTTTATGTTGATCGTTGAGACATGGCTTTAGGGCTGACCATTTGGGATTACATAACCTCTAAGGGGCTTGTCGCTGAGACAGACTGATTTCACTCTCTTAGTAACCAATAATTGTCTGAAGCTCTTTGTCTGGCACTGGGGTCTCATAAAATTTTCTCCATCCATGTGCTCATTTCTTTAAAAAAATTAGAGAATCACGCTGGTGGAATGGCTTAGTACGTGAAGGCATCTGTCACCAGGTGTGATGACCTGAGTTTGAGCCCCAGGTTCACATGGTAGAAAAGAACCTGTTCCTGTGGTTGCCCTGTGACCTCCACACATGCACCGTGGCACTCAAGCCACTGCCACCCCAACAAATAAATGTAATTAACAGAATAAGAAATATTACCACAAGCTAATCTCTTCTCAAATCGTAAAAGTTACTCTATCATCTCATGAAAATATTGAGCCTAATCAAAGAGCTTTCAGTTTAGAGATCAATCATTTTTGCACTGATCTTGTAAATACAGTGTCTCCTCTACTTTTCCAGTCTTTTGGAGTCTGTATTTGATTTTTTTATTAAGCTTCCCTGCTAGGATTAGGTTTTGTTTTATGATAACCTTTACTCTTCAAAACTATGATAATTTTATTAAGAATTTTTGTCACCTCTATCCAGTTAAATGGACTTGGTATTTTTATGCTTAAGTGAATTAATGTCAGATATTTTTAGTTAATAGCACACATATATTTAAATGATAGATGTAAGTATACTTTACACTTAGTTAATAATTGATTAACTTGGAACCTTGACTGAGATAATTCTTCAATTGTGAGCAGTCCATGTAGTTGTAAATATATTGATTGGGAAGGTTTGGTTTTATTGGGTTTTGCATATTTAAGACATTAACAGATCTTTAAGCTGAACAGGATGATTTTGTTGAATTTATTATTGGATATGTTTAGGAAATATTTTGGCCAAATGGAAAGCTCCGTTTTAGTTGAAATTGACATGTAAGTTAGTGTCTGCTGCTCATGGATCTGAATTTCCATTTTTGCTGGAGTTACTTTAGCTCCTTGTCTCTAGACTTTCTCACCTTTTAAACTGTTCCTAGTTGTGCATTTAGAGTTTTTTCTTAGATATAAATTTGATTCACTTCCATGGTGTTTTTTCTGGTTTATATTTTATTGGCTCACCTTTGCATTTAGAGAACCCCTATACTCCTGGAGCTTGATGCTTTTGGTGGCCTGGTCTCTGCTTGCCTCTTCCCTGGCACTTGCCTTTGCCCATGTATTGTACATGGCAGCATGGTGAAGTTCTGTTCAACTCTGTTTTCTCTACCTGTTACATAACCACACCCTTTCAAAGTATTTTTACTAATTTCTGAGAATTTTATTCATTTTGATTATATTCATCTTTCCCTGTCACCTCATATCCTTTAAAAAGTGGCCTTACCATATAAATTCTGCTTTGCTTTTGAAAATACTGTCACCCATTAACCTCATACTCAGTCATCATATTTTCCTTTAATTCCAATTCCATAGAGGATGTATTTTTCTCATAAGTTTCTGAAATCCATAGATTTGATACATTTATGCCTAGGCATACAACTTTCATAGAAAAACCTGTGTTTCAGAAATGATGCAGATTTTAGAATGGTTGCCATTCCCACACACCAGGCTTAGTGCACAGCTCCTATACTGGCTCAGCCTCACATCAGACACACAATAAAAGCAGCCCATCTGCCTAAGGCACATCACAAAAACAACTGGAATCCTCTAGATGAACCCCAGGACTCAGAACTTTAAAGAACACTCACTTCATCAGAGGATCCTAAGGAGTTAAAAAAGTAACAAACAACTCAAGGAATTTAAAAGAAGAGAACAGTAAATGATTGAGTGGTATAGGCAGAATTTTCTGTCCCTCTAGCCAGCTCCCAAGTAACCACACTTACTATTAATTATAAATGCTCAGCTGATAGCTTAGACTTGTTACTAACTAGCTCTTACAACTTAAATTAACCCATATTTCTCATCTAAGTTCTACCACGTGGCTCATGGCTTGTTACCTCATTTTCTGTACATCCTACTTCCTCTGCACCTGGCTTGGGACTCCTCAGACTCCGCCCTTCTTCCCAGTATCCTCCTAGCCTGGCTCTCCCGCCCAATCTCTTCCTGCCCAGCTATAGGCCAGTCAGCTCTTTATTAACCAATGAGAGTAATACATATTTACAGTGTACAAAGATTGTTCTACAGCACAGTGGTATCCAAAAAAACACAGACATTAAGTGGAATAAAATAGCAGACTATTTGGAATTTGAAAACTGAATTCAGTAAAGAGATACAAATGTTGACAGGTACTTAAGGTGGAGTCTTCAGAATGCCTAGAATCAAAGAAATAAATTTCTAGAACTTCATTACTTTGTTTATTACTTCTCCTCCCTCTGGGCTGTGAGTTCACCTGTGTGTAGGATTTCAGTAACTAATTTGTGAGTAGGAGCTAGACGATAAGCGGAGTAACTGATTGGTTTATTAGTCTGCAATCTAAAGGCCTTTCTCCCTTGTTTTCCTTATGAAGTGTTTCACGAGAGACCTTTAAGAGCAGGAAGAAATCAGATTACAGTCTAAATAAAGTGAACGCGCCCATCTTAACAAATACAACATTGAATGTAATAAGACTTGTTGGTGAGTAGCTGTACCTTTCTATTTTTAAAAATTATCTCAGTTACATTAGTTTGCTCTAGTTACTGAATTATTCTTACTTAAATTTCCTTGGACGATTACTTAGTGTCTGCTGCAGGGAAGGACTTAAGAATCTTCTATGTCAGTGCTTGTTATCTTGTGAATGCTCACACAGTAGTACACAAATGATACTGTCAGTTTCACTTCTTCAGTTAGCTACTTTTCCAGTTTTTGTATCTTCTAATTTTTCTGAAGCATTCCAGTTGATTGAGTTAGAGGTCTGTGTACAAGGTGATAGTGCCAGTTTCACAGCACCATATTTTTCAGTTTAATTGCCTCATAGAGCTTCCCAGCCTTCCTGTCAGATAAGCAGAGTGAATAGTGATTGCCTGCTCTTTTCAGACAGAGGGTTTCACAGAGGAAACATCCCAATTGCAGGATGTGTCTCGTTACAGATGAGACCTTTAGATGATCTCATCGAAGGCGAACAGGAACAAATGTCATCCTAAACATACAGCTCCAAGGGGGATATCGGTTTTTAATGTCGGTATATCAACATCTTGCATTCTTTCAGCTTTTATATTTCACAAATAGGTCCATACATTTGACAGATAAGTTAAGAGAGTTTCTCTCACAGGGCTGTCTACACCAATCAGGGATTTTAGCAGGTGGCTGCAGGATCTCTGTGTTCTATTTGTGAAGATGCCATTTATCTATTGCCTTGTTTGAGTAACTTCAGTTCAGATGAAATGCTCTGTGTTATTTAAGATAATTTCTAAATATCATCAATGAATATGATAAAATGTTCAAAATACTTTGGTCCTACTTTCTTTAGAGAAAAATATGCAAAAATGATATTGAAATAAGAAGAAAAGGTATACATTTTCAAGCCCCAGAAAAAAGACAGATTCTAAAAAGCCATTCTGTGGCTAATTATTGTCAGGGGAATTAGCTTTTCTTCTTTTATCCAGGAGAAGTAGCAGAATTGGCATGAATAACTCTTTAGAATTTGCAGAACCAGAATTGGAAGGGTGCTGAGAGGTCATCTGGTATAAGTCCCCTCAAATGAGATTTTCTTTCAGTGGTTGTCCATAATATGTGATGCCTGTCAAGCTTTTGTTTGGTGACTCAGAGTCGCTCGAAGCTAATCACAAGGCTACTTATTCGACTGTTAGACTGATCTATTGCTAAAAGTCCCTTCCCTGTGCTGAATCAGATTCTTTTCCTGGTTCTATTTGTTAGAATTGGTCTGACTAAAAGAGCCTTTTTTGTGCTGGAGATTTTGCACTGTCACTTCTCAGATATGTGAAGGTAGTCTTTTGTCTGTACTTCCTGCTGCCTTCCACCCCCAGCCTTCACACTCATTCTGTGCTCTTTATGATAGGTACTCTAAACCTGGCAGGAGCCTTGTCGTCCTTCTTAACATCCTGGGACTTAGAAGTTTTTGATGTATTGCATACACTGCTTGAGATAGTTTGTCTGGTTTTGCTGAATGTGTTAAGTTAGAAGCTGTTGTGCCATATCAGCTTTAGCCACAGGAAGTGTTTGGGGCAGTGCTGTAGCCAAGAGATGTGGATAATATCCTGATAGGGAATGGGGAAACATAATGAAAGTAATGCCGCTGGGCACATATAAAGGGTCTTTTTTTTAAAAAAAACCTTACCCAGTTCAAGTGACTAGAGGAGTCATATTGTATCTTAGTCTGAATGTTTTGTTACATTAAAACAAAATGAGCAAGGGTGCTGTCATGTTTCGTTCTGTTAAATCCAAGCATCAAACACAACTCTTCCCTTTTTGGTTGATGTAGGAATTTGAAGGTGTGTATTCTTCAGTGTCTATTAGAAGTCATTCCTATTCTTATTGCCCCACCCCCATCTCCCCTCTGTGGACTTTTCTGTCTCCCTGAGGGTGCCTTTCTCATTAGTTTGTGAATACACGTAAAGTAGAATTTGAGGAGAGCCACTCAAGGCAGGGAGGGGCAGGAGGTGGGGGGTGAGAGGCTAGAGGTGGGTGGGGGCTGGGAGGTAGGGAGGTGAGGGGTGTCTCTAACTACTGAATGATTGAAGACTGAATAGCAAAGGTAGTGCTTCTCCTTGTGTAAATAAGAGAAAAAAAGTTAGTGGGGCTCCCCATTTCAGAGGCTGGGGAGACTTCCTACTGATAGGGAGGAGTGATGGCTGGATGTGCGATGTGAGCAGAAAGGCTTGTGTTCCTGTGAGACGCTTTTAGAGAGCCTGTCTGTCTGTCTGTCTCACCGAGGCTTTGGCACTCAAGGGTCTGCTCGTTGAGGCAGCTTTCACTTGAACATGATTGATAGGTTTGAAAGACAGGAGATACGTTGGCAGAGGCCATACTTCTTCAGAGCTTACAACAACAAATACACACTCAGACCTCTGCATTTAAAATGAAAGCAAAATAAATTGGTCTTAGGGATACTGCGGTAGAGTGTGGCTGTGGTGTGGCTAGTATGGTGTGCATAGGATGGAAGAGATCCATTCCTTCATTGGCACATCTATTTTTCACTGCCATTGTTATTTTCTTATTTATTTTACTACTGAGGATTTTCATTTGAAAGATAATGTATAGAAGAGGTTTAAAATTAAAATGCCTCTAAGTTTAAACAAAGCCCTTGAAGTCCAGATCCCCTTCTTTGAAGAAAGCACCCCACTTTCTCCTGTTTTCTACTAGAAGTGCTCATGTGCTTTTCCAAGTGTGTGTAGTATACACCTCCTTATTTGGTTGGTTTTACTTTGGTTTCAAGACTTCCGTCACACTGTGCATACTATTCTTTATCATGCCCTTTCCCCATTTCATATTCCGTGAGGTTTTGTTGACAATATCTTGATAGGGTATATTGCAGTGTGTTCCATTCTCTCTTCTTCATGCTCCTGACGTGTAGATGTATGTAACTTCGCTTACCACTCTATCTTTGAACATTTGTTGTTTCATTTGACATGACATGACATGACAAACCGTGGCACGGCAAGTACTCTGGAGGAAATAATTTTGCTCATGTGAAAATACAACTTTAGGACAAACTGGATTAAAGAGTGTACACCTTGTCAGCTTGACGGTCATTCTCAGTTTGACTGCAGAAGTTCTATTAGTTTGCCCTTCTGCCAGCAATCTGGGAGGACTGGTTTCTCAGTCTCACTAACACTGTTCATCCCATAGATTGAGATGTCTGTCCAATACTCTAAGTGACATCTCATTCAGATATGGATTTAAGAATGTTTGAGTTCAAGCCTCTTGTCGTATGTTAAACTACATTTCTATTTATTTTTGAACTCTTGTTTATATCTCTTACCCACTTTTCTATAATAAGAAAGTTATATTTTAATCTTTTTACTCTTCTTTTTTTTTTTTTTTTTTTTGGTTTTTCGAGACAGGGTTTCTCTGTGTAGCTTTGCACCTTTCCTGGAACTCACTTGGTAGCCCAGGCTGGCCTCGAACTCACAGAGATCCGCCTGGCTCTGCCTCCCGAGTGCTGGGATTAAAGGCGTGCGCCACCACCGCCCGGCCTTACTCTTCTTTTGAGTGTCTCTGTTTCAGGCAATCTGCTCTCTACTGGATATAAGAGTCATGGAAAGGACTTAGTCCTTGCACTTAATGAGACCATCATAGGAAATAACACACCAAAGAGAAAACTTAGGCTGTTTTATCAGCATAAATAAGCAGAGAAGAGACAGGGAGAAAGAATGATTAATTTTTCCCCTTTCATTTAATGATTAAATGACTTATTGGGAATGGGCTGACATTCTAGTGGACTTTGAAAGTTGATTATATTCTCATAGATGAGGAAATTGATAAAGCCATTCTAGATAGAAAGAACAATGTGTGCAACACATGGAATGTTTAGAGTGCACTGTGGTTCAGCTAGTAGGCGTGTGTCAAGCTTGTTGGGTGGGGGTGGGAATAAGATCAGGGAAGATGTGGCCGAAAGGTAGGTAGGAGCTACTGATAAAGACCCTATGGTGGAGACATAAGCTTATTTTAAAATTAGAAAGCAGTATTTTCATACATGATGTGTAAGGAAAAATGTATGCTCTCTTTAGACTGTATACAATATTAACATTAATACTGGTATTTCATATATGTTATTATAATATATAAATTTGCTTTAAAAACAGCTTTAGATTGTTTCACTTTTGTAGATCTCCAGTATCTATAGAATCTTAATGTTTAAAATTTTGACTCTTAGGGAAACTTTTTCCCAATGGTCATTACCCGAGTGCCAGGAATTCCCTCCACCCTGGGTGCTTCCTTTACCCTCTGCATTCCCTTTCCCACATAGGAGGTGTGGATATTGATTGAGGAGGTCCTGTTTCCTTGTCTGTGTCACTCTGGAGGTAGCCACATTCTTCTCTGTGTCTTCTGTTGATGAGTTGGCCAAGGCAGACTGCTATGTCTCTTAATTCTAGATTCTGTCCATGCTTACATTTGGTTTCTTTTCTGTCCTTCTGTATCTCTATCCTAGGTCTGGAGTTGTGAAGAAGTGTTGAAGTGTTTCTGTGAAGCTTTTCCCTATCTTTAGATTGGACTGGGTTTCCATTAGGCAGCATCCCATGCTCCTTTCTTTTTTTTTTTTTTTTTTTTTTTTTTTTTTTTTTTTTTTTTTTTTTTTTTTTTTCGAGACAGGGTTTCTCTGTGTAGCTTTGCGCCTTTCCTGGAACTCACTTGGTAGCCCAGGCTGGCCTCGAACTCACAGAGATCCGCCTGGCTCTGCCTCCCGAGTGCTGGGATTAAAGGCGTGCGCCACCACTGCCCGGCTCCCATGCTCCTTTCTAATGCATTCATCATAATTATAATTTTCTTAAAGTAACACCAACAGCTGAGATTCTAACCTGTGTATCATCTGAGAATGTTTGATGTCTTGGAATTCTTTGTAATAGCCTTTTTAAACATATGGAACTCAGAGACCTTATGGGATGTGTTGGGTAGGTGGGAGAATCCAGGCTGTCCTTTCCTAAAGCCAACAAGTTCTTAACTTCCATGCTTCTCAACCAGAGGGGAAATCATGGATACTAATTCCCATTTCTGGACAGAGTTAAGTTATTCCCAGACTAGAAAAGAGATCATAGAGCTTGGAAGAAGACATATGACTTTCCCATAGTGCATGGCATTCACAGCCTCTCCTGACCATCTGGGTTGTGTTAGCTAACTGTTTAGTGGATATCAGATGCAATGGCCACTCTTTCTAAAGCTGGCATGCTGACTTCAGGGCCATGCCTTCTGCATCTGTCAAGGTAGTAAATCTCACAGGAGCACCCTGAATACTGTGGCTCCTGAGAAAAAGCAGGAGTTACCCTGAAGCTCCCTGACAGCAGTGCAGAGGTAGACTCTTGGTCTGTTGGTCTTGACATTTCTCAGAAAAGGAATGTGAGAGCTAAATGTTTTGCATTCCTGTTGGTCTGACAATGTCTTTGTTCTGCTCCTTCCTTTGTTTTTTTTTTTTAATTTTTTTAATTTTTATTTTGCAATACAATTCAGTTCTACATATCTGCCACGGATTCCCTTGTTCTCCCCCCTCCCGCCCCCCTCATCTTCCCCCCAGCCCACCCCCCCATTCCCACCTCCTCCAGGGCAAAGCCTTCCCCGCGGACTGAGAACAACCTGGTAGACTCAGTCCAGGCAGGTCCAGTCCCCTCCTCCCAGGCCGAGCCAAGCGATCCTGCATAGGCCCCAGGTTTCAAACAGCTGACTCATGCAATGAGCACAGGACCCAGTCCCACTGCCTGGATGCCTCCCAAACAGATCAAGCCAATCAACTGTCTCACCCACTCAGAGGGCCTGATCCAGTTGGTGACCCCTCAGCCATTGGTTCATAGTTCATGTGTTTCCATTCGTTTGGCTATTTGTCCCTGTGCTTTATCCAACCTTGGTCTCAACAATTCTCGCTCATACAAACCCTCCTCATTCTCGCCAATTGGATTCCCAGAGATCCACCCGGGGCCTAGCCATGGATCTCTGCATCCAGATCCCTCAGTAGTTGGATGAGGTTTCTAGCACGACAATTAGGGTGTTTGGCCATCCCATCACCAGAGTAGGTCAGTTTGGGCTGTCTCTCAACCATTGCCAGCAGTCTGTTGTGGGGGTATCTTTGTGGATTTCTGTGGGCCTCTCCAGCACTTTGCTTCTTCCTATTCTCGTGTGGTCTTCATTTACCATGGTCTCGTATTCCTATTTCTCCTTCTCTGTTGTTGATCTAGCTGGGATCTCCCGCTCCCCCAAGCTCTCTCTCCCTTGACCCTCGCCCTTCACTACCTCCACTCATGTCCAGGCTGTTCATGTAGATCTCATTCCATTTCTCTGTCATTGGGCGATCCCCGTGTCCTTCCTAGGGTCCTGTTTTCCAGGTAGCCTCCCTGGTGATGTGAGTAGCAGTCCAGTCATCCTTGTTCCACATCTAGTATCCTGCTATGAGTGAGTACATACCATGTTTGTCTTTCTGAGTCTGGGTTACCTCACTCAGGATGATTTTCTCTAGATCCATCCATTTGTCTGCAAACCTCATTATGTCATTGTTTTTCTCTGCTGAGTAGTATTCCATTGTGTATATGTACCACATTTTGTTTATCCATTCTTCAGTTGAAGGGCATCTAGGTTGTTTCCAGGTTCTGACTATTACGAACAATGCTGATATGAACATAGCTGAACAAGTGCTCCTGTGGTGTGGTGGAGCATTCCTTGGGTATATGCCCAAGAGTGGTATAGCTGGATCTTGGGGGAGATGGATTCCCAATTTTCTAAGAAAGCGCCATATTGATTTCCAAAGTGGTTGTACAAGCTTGCATTCCCACCAGCAGTGGAGGAGAGTTCCCCTAGCTCCACATCCTCTCCAGCATAAGGTGTCTTCAGTGTTTTTGATCTTAGCCATTCTGACAGGCGTAAGGTGGTATCTCAGAGTTGTTTTGATTTGCATTTCCCTGATGATTAGGGATGTTGCTGCTCCTTCCTTTGAATGACAATTCATCTGTGAACAGAACTCTCCATGAAAAGTCGGTTTTCTTTGGAACTTTCTGAGCGTTCTCCTTGTTCCCGTGTAGATGAACTCCTGTTTCCCACGGTTGCACTAGTGCCTAGTCTCTTGAGTTGGCCCTGCACTCTCACTTTTCCCTTAAATCCTCTCCCACATTCTTGTCATTTTCCAGGACCTTTTAGGAGACTTCTGTTGTCCATTCCATTTGTTTGCTTGTTTGTTTTTAAAATTCTATTTCTAGTCCCTGAGAGTCCTTCCATATTCACCCTGCTTTTCTCCGTCCTCTCTACGACTTCCATGATTACTACTCTTCTGTGGCTGCATATCTTACTCTGTTTTCTGTCACCAGCTTCTCTGTAATGTCAGTCCCTTGGTGGTGTTTGATTATCTACTCATGTCTAAGGTCAAGGTCTGGACAGCTGTCATAGGAATCTTCCCAGTAATTTGAACTGCTTTGGTCTAGTTGCTGCCTCTCAGTGAAATCTGTGCTTAGAAGCATTGTGTAGAATAAAGTAGGCTCAGCCGGCGTCCTGGCAACCTTTGCTTTATGGGAACAGAGCCCTGAATCCCAAGGTAAGGTAGATTGTAATCTGGTGCCTGTACCCATTTCATAAGCCTTGGCTTTCTTAATAAGTTCAGTTGCTCAGCTGGTCGTTTGTCTTGTTTGAGTTTAGAGAGCTTTATTATAGATTCCTAAATGGGAGCCTAAGAGGGAGAAAAAGAAGCACGATGTTTGGGTTAGTTACGGAGGTCATTCACATGGCAGAGAAGCAGCCACGTGGAGTGCAAAGGCACTTTAGAGAAATGGTGAGAACATCAAAAATGTCAAAGAAAGCATACTCAGGCTCTGGCCAGCACCCAAAGGAAAAGTTAGCTGTCTGTAGGCAGGGTGTTCATTTAGAGGGAGACAAGGAAACAGCTCTCTTTGTCTTTGCTGACCAGAGAACAAAAAACATCCATGGAACTGGTAATTTGGGTGACCCTATCACCAAGTCTGCTTGTCCAGGTTCTAGCCCCTGTTCTCATCAGTCTCCCCTCTGAAGATTCCCTAACTGACATTTAGGCACTGTGGTCCATCTATCTTGTTTCTTCAAGTTCAATGGGGTTGTCAGATGTGGCTTTTGGGGTACCCCTCAAATGGGGCTGTCTAGGTAACTCTGAAAGTGAACCATTAGTCCCATTTGTCTAATGAGCTGGTGTAAAGAACAAAGGAAGTTGTTGGCTGGTGCCTGGATGAGGGGACATAAAGGCAGAGGGCATTTAGGAGAACTGAAGTTGGAGCCCTTTAGGCAAAGGAAAGTATTCATCATACTAGGGGTAGGCATGTGTTAATGCAGTGGCTTACCATTATAAGACTGAGGCAGAGAACCAGGAGATGCCAGAGCTTCTCAGATGTCTTAATTAAAGTCTATTAGGATCATTGGATGGGCTCGTAAGACATCTGTCTATCCATTGGGTTCATTCTCAGGGTATTTTTTCCTTCTGCTTCCAAGGTTACACTAGTCTGAGAGTAATAATCTACTTTCAGGTGCTTATTGGTAAAGTGGCTAGAATCACAGTGTGAAGTCCCTCTCAAATGGCATGAAGGGGATGGGGTGTGGGGGAGATTTACCCATCATTTGAGTTTTAAATTAAAACACCAGAGGGCATGTCTCTTGACTTCAAGTGGTTTGTAGATACCACAGTATTGGAATTGAGCCAAGGAAGTGATACCCTATGTCTGGGCAGCATTTTCCTTATCAAAAAGAGATTCACTAGTGAATGTGAATTTAAGCCTCTGTCTACAGAGTACAGTCCCTTTGGTTTTTAAAGATCATACCAATCTTTTTAATCCTTGGTTTTACTTTCCTGTTGAGAATTTAAAACCAGGTAATGTATGCGGTCAAAATTAACATTTCTCTCTTTTTTTTTTCTTTCTTTTTGCCTACCTGCCTGCCTCCCTTCCTCCTTTCCTTTCCTGTCAAAGTCATTTAAGGGTTTGATTTTCAGGTACCTCTTGGGCTTAGGAAGAACCCTTGGTTTCCTCTAGCCCTTTTGTTTGGTTAACCCTTGTTTCATCTACTGAGAATGTCACCTGCTATTTAATTTTTTGTTTTGTTTTTAAGAGAGAAATCGTAAGGACATTGGTTTTGTTAGGTGGGTAAGCTTGGCAGTCATTTCTCCAACTGCTAATGGGAGGACATTGGGGGTGGGCAATGAGACCAGTGCTGTGTGTCTCCCATGGATCTCTTTCATCGCTCTCAGCCTGTCCCTCACTTTCTATGCTAGCTTGACTCTGAAGTTGCTGCCCGGCTGGGTACCTTCCACCTTCCCCATGCCGCCTTCAATGGCTTTTTGGCATCTTAATGTTTTCCATCAACCTGTTTCTATCATTTTTATTTTTAAGATGCATTTTGATTATCTTAAATAATGTGTGTGTGTGTGTGTGTGTGTGTGTGTGTGTGTGTGTGTGTGTGCGCTCACGCTCTTGCTTGTGCAAGTGTCTGCAGAGGCTGCTGGATCCCCCTGGGGCTGGATTTATAGAGTTGTGAGTCTCCTAACATGTATCCTTGGAACTGAACTCTGGCACTTTACAAGAGCAGTCCAGCTCTGTCCATCCATCATCTTTTTTTTTTCTAGAACAGGAATTGGCAAACTCTTACATATGGACCACATTCATTTTGTAAATAAAGTTTTATTAGAATACAGGCATACTCATTTGTTTACACACTGCCAACTGTGGCTGGCCTCTATTGTTTTATATTAGCAGAATTAAGCAGATTAAAAAAAAGACCAGTAGCACAGTACATTTGCCATAAAGACTGTGTGGTATGCAAAGGTGAAATTACCTACCACTTGGTCCTTTGTGGCAAAGATTTACCAACCCATTCTGATATTTTGAGACTTTTCTTCTCCCCCACCCTTCATCCCTCTGTGTGTATGTCTGTCTGTCTGTTTCTCTTTTCTTTCTTCAAACCTACCTTTCTTTTCCTTCCTACTTCTTTCTCTTCATAGACATGGGCTTAATTCATTGTAAAGTCTTTAATTTCGTTAGATCTGAGGATATATGAGAGCTTCCCCCAGAACCCAAAGACTGTGGGCCGGCTCTGCCCCCTTGAATTGGAAAGACAGTTCTCCCTGTTGTGTACTGTGATACTCTGGGGGCCTCTGATCCATGCTTTCACCTGCAGTCTTTTGAAGTGTGAGAGCTGGGACTCTGTGTAGTTCTTCATACTTTAACACAAGGCCAAATGCATTGTTGTACTCCAAAAGGGCTTATTGATTCATGCTTTTTTGCTTTTTTAGTATTGAAGGAGAAATGGTTTTGCTTTTTTAGGCATACATTTTAAATTGCTTTTACCCACTGAGAAATCATCTATGTGTCTTAGGATTACATGAGCAATGGTTCATATTAGTAGAGATGAAGAGAAGCTGTGTTCTTTCGATGTGTAGGAGCCCTGATTTTCTAATTAACCACCTATTATTTTCTTTAAATGACTGGAGTAATAGGCTATATTTATACTTTTCCTTTCTGAGGTCATGCTACTTTACCTGTTACCAGGTTGCTGCTTAGAAAATTGTGTGTTTGTAGCTGAGTAGATGCTGGCAGAGTGACCTTGAAATGTTCAAGGAGCAAGTCTTTCAGGTATTTTTCAAATGTGACTTTTAGGGAAAGGTCTGGATGTATGAAATGATTGTGAAAGTTATTTTTAAACAAAAGAGTTGCAAACAGGCATACGAATAGATTGATTGATTGATGATTGATGTTTTTTTTTTTTTTTTGTGGTTTTTCGAGACAAGGTTTCTCTGTGTAGCTTTGCGCCTTTCTTGGAACTCGCTTTGGAGACCAGGCTGGCCTTGAACTCACAGAGATCCGCCTGGCTCTGCCTCCCGAGTGCTGGGATTAAAGGCGTGCGCCACCACCGCCCGGCGATTGATGGGTTTTATTTCACTTTGATATATTTGCATTTATTTTCTTCCTGACCATCTGATTCTTAGAACTTTCTGTTGTAAAAGTTAAGATAATATACTCTCACTTTGAAGAAATGCATAGATAGCAGACATTTCTTTTCCTCTACTGCAGTTAATGTATGGTTTTTTGTTTTTGTTTTTTGAGTCTTGTTATCTTTAATAGTGCCAATTTAAAATCTATAGCTACAGGTTACATGGAGTTGAGCCAGGACCTGCGTTATTTTGAAATTCAACACATGGTCTGGTTTAATATTTTATGTCTACAAAAGAAGTATAGATAAAGCATTTTTCATGGGTCTACATATTTCCTGTTAGAAAAGAAACCTAACTGGAGACTTGGAGTTGTGTTCTTGATAGTTAAAACTGCACTTGCTCCTCTTCTGTCCTTCAGATGAGTTGGTAAATGCTATTTGTCTCTTAATTTTGAGGGAAAGCTCAGTCTGAGCAGATGTTTAGAAGAGGACATAAGATTCCCTCAAAGGAAAGAATGAGAGTTTGTGTTATTGACACTTTGAGGCTATTGAACTTACGTGGCTGTGACGTGATAAATGTTGTTGACCTTTGACACATAATTTCACAGGGCTAAGTTTGAAGGGCATGGGTGTTGCTTCCCGTGGACACTTTTCTCAGTTTTCTCACACACTTCCTGTGTGTCTGTGATCTTCTGGATAAAAAACAAACAAACAAACAAACAACCTTTTTCTCAAGTATCTTGTATATTACCTTACTGCAGTTAAATGTTTTTGAAGACATTATTTTCAGTAGAATCATTGAGAACAAGGGTTGTGTGTTTTTACAGTGTCATCTGCAGAAGAGTGAAGGAGCCCATCAGAATTTGACAAGCAAGCAATACAGTGTAATAGCAGGGAGGCACGGTAGTAGGAGCATTCCAAGAGCTGCCTTGTAGAACATTGCAGAGGTCCTGGAACCGTTTTAATTACTGCCAAGTACTAAATTCCACTCATGTGAGGAGGAATGCAATATTTCACTATTTAAATATTTTAATGTAACATTCTTATTGCCTTTCAGTAATTATAGAGTAACGATTTAATTTTGTTCTAATTAATCTTTGGGTTCTCATTTCCTTTCAGGGAAGTACATGCAGATGATGAACATTCTTAAGCCAATCGCCTTTGATGTTATCCATTTTATGTCCCAGCTGTTTGATTATTACTTGTATGCAATATATACCTTTTTTGGTCGGAATGATTCAGTAAGTCAACTTTTGGAGGGAAAAAAAATCTCTTTTCAAATGCATTCATTTTCTCAAATGTGAAGTTTTTTATATTTAAGTTATATATGTATTTAATTACATATATATGTGTAAGTTTCATATTCTGTATAAGTGGGTAACACTATTGAGAATTATTCATAAATTTTGGAATTGTTGTCAGATGTCTGTCTGATTGTGTGGTTTATATATTAATTTTAATCTTTGATATGATAAATATTACATATTGTTCATATCTTTGGCAGAAAAAGTGAAACAGCCTTTTCTAATCTTGATATATTTTGGCAATGAAAAATGTGCAGACTTCTTTATGTAAACTTGGACCTATGTATAATTATTGCACTGCAATTGAGACAGCTTTTTAAGTATTGGCTCACAACAGTAGCATAGATATTTATTAAGGAATTAATTTTACTAACTGGTACATCTGCCTTCCTCAGAATTATGTCTCCTATACTTTCTTTTCATGTTTCAGGCTTTTCCTGAGTTTATCTCTTTCTACTTGAATGTTAGTGACTTATTTCATGCTGGAAAGTATTGCACAACCTGCCTGCATTTGTGCAAGTTTTCTGTGTGAGAGTGGACCCCTGATTCATAGAAAGAACTTTGTTATTGATGTGTTTCCTTTTTGAAGATGTGTGAACTTTAATGTATACTTACATCATTTCTATGAATATTTGCATCTTTGTCATGGCCACAAGTATACCAATGACATGATCCTTTAATATAGGTTCTGATGACCCATATTTTTAATTCTGGAATGTTTCCTGGAAAGGATGCCAGTGCAGTCAGAGACAAAGTATCAACAAACCATTGCCCCAGAATTTGTTACTTTCAAGTATACTAAGCGTCAGTCAGAATTTAGAAACTGGTGGCTGGAGAGATGGTTTAGCAGTTAAGAGTGTTTCCTTGAAGAAGCGTTCAGACTAAAGGGTAATGATGCCAGATGAAAACTTGATCTTCAGATCTGGACCACTAAGCATATCCCAATAGTTTTAAAGACTTGATTGTGCAGGATGCAATCTAATGACAGTGTAATTGGGTTGGAAATAACTAACAATAGGATAGCTAGGAAAACCCCAGATATTTGGAAATTAAATGACGTACGTCCAAATGAATGGCTCAGAGAAGAAATCACAAGGGAATTAGAAATTCTTTGAACTGAATGATGATGATGAAAGCATAACATACTGAATGTTGTGGGGCATCTCAACTAGGGCTTTGAGGGAAGTGCCTAGACTTAAATGTAACAAGCAAAAAAGAAAGTAGAAAAATGCAAATTAAACCCAAAAAAGAACAGAAGGAAGTCAATAGTAAAGAGAAATTGAAAGCAAGAGGACAGAAGTCCTTGAAACCAAAAGCTTGTTCTTATACAAAGTGGAACTTGATAAGATGCTGACCATACTGGTAAGGGTAGGGGCAGTGGGGAGAAATACTCCGTTCATGACTTGGGACAACTAGAGTTCATATTCTTCCCTTGTAGGAAAAAAAAAAAAAGACATAGCTAGTTTAGAAACTGCCATGGCAGTAACTTATAGAATTATAATTATATTTATTATGTGACCCCGAAATTTCACTTTTAGATATTTATCCAATAAATGAAAATAAATGTAACAGTCAGACAAAGACCAGATAGCATTATGCAAAAACCCAAACTGGTACTCAGATGTGCAGTTGGAGATTGTGTTATGTTTACAGTGTCAGCTAGAATTAAGCAACTCAAAGTACCAACTGTCTCACACCACAGATAATCTTAAAGGCATACTAAGTTTTAAAAAGTCAACAAAAATAAAATTCACTCTGAGTTTGTTTAGGAAAACACAAACCATAGCGATACAGGGAGGTCAGAGGTTAAGGATGGGGAGGAGATAAATGCATAGCCTGTGGTGGCATTTTTTTTTTTTTTTTTTTTTTTTTTTTGGTTTTTCGAGACAGGGTTTCTCTGTGTAGCTTTGAGCCTTTCCTGGAACTCACTTGGTAGCCCAGGCTGGCCTCGAACTCACAGAGATCCACCTGGCTCTGCCTCCCGAGTGCTGGGATTAAAGGCGTGCGCCACCACCGCCCGGCCTGTGGTGGCATTTTCAAGGGGAGAGAACTCTGCACGTTAGTTTAGTTGCACTGGTTGAAAGATCATAACAATTATTGAATATCACACACTTACATTGATGGATTTAGTTTCATATAAATTTTAAGAGGGGAGAGATGAATTAATGAAGCGTATAAAGCCTGAATAAGTAAATCAGCTCACACGGTGTGTCACGCATCTGCTTTAGTTTGAGCCTTTTAGTCTTGTACCTTGGGTGAGAGGAAAGTAAGAATAAACATGTGTGCATATTTGTGCATGTGTCTGTTCACATAATCACACACTCATTATTTCTGTGGCTATGTTAATGAGATTGTATTTTATAGTTTACTACTAAGAACATTTTTAGTTTCTTGGGTCACAGAGGATGGTGTAACTTTTTTCCAAATACCTGTATGTATTTATTATTATCTTTCAATTAAATTTAATTTCATCCATTGAGTTATTATACAAGGGACTGACTAACTTTATGTTTTAGCGTTCAGGCTTTCTCATTTATGTGCTATGGGATGGCGGCTGTGAGTGCTTTGACTCTTTGTAATGAACAGAATTCAGTGCTGTCAAATGTTTGATAGGCCCAAGAAGATTTCATTCCAAGTGACAATAGACTTCTTTAATTTGTGTATAAAAAAATAGCAATGCTTTGCTTTTGTTTCTATATAAACACCAGAGATAATACATATCAATGTGAACCATCTTTAAGAATCTAAAACCTTAACTTTTGTTACTCAAAATACTAACTTGTAGGAAAAAAATTCTGATGCACTCTCTCCTAATAATTCACAGGCTCCTTAGGTGTTATTGTGACTTTCAAGGCCATGGATAGTTTGTTGTTTCATTTTGAGCTAAGATTTGATTTTTTCTTTTGGATGTGTTGGCATTTAAACTTTAAATTCTAGAAACCCGCAGACGCTCAGTGTCTGAGCTAAAAAGCCCATTAATACTTCAGATCTTCTGCAGCAGCACCTGCAGAGCTGTGTGACGTGCTTTTCCTCATTTTCAGTTGGAATCCACAGGACTTGGCCTCAGTAGTAGCAGACTAAGAACAACGCTCAACAGAATACAAGAAAGCCTTATTGACCTGGTAAGTAATGAGTTGGAATTAATTCACTAGAGTTTGTGAAACAAATAGTCGTAAATCAACTGTATATAAATGTGCATCTCTACACCTGTGGAGTATCTGAGCTCTTTAGTGTTACAATGTTTAGTCTTATAGGAAGTAAGAATCTGTTGCTAATAGTCTGACTGATCTCTGATTGGATAGAAACCAAAGATCTATGTTCAGGAAGTGTCCTACTTCACTTACAGTCATCTTGAAATTCAAGAGCAAAGTTTGGGTGTGGTTTTCTTTGTAGCAGGAACTACTGGGTTTTGACTGGCATGTCAGATGGTGGAATGCATGGTTTAAGATTATATAGCAATGTGAAGGTGATCCTCAGTAGTTTTGAAGCTAAGCATAAGTATTGAAAACTAGAAAGAAACTTCTTTCTTCTGATTAGTCACTGTAGTAAGAAATATCTTGCCAAGACATCTGTCAGCCTCTACATTGACCCAGTATTATCTTAATTTTCTTTTTTTCCTTTAACTTACTCAAAACAAGTATTCACATTCCTCTTTTTTTTTTCATAATGTTAACATTGCATACATACTTATGTTATTGGAACTTTTATAAAGCAATGGTAATGTATCTTTTAAGAAATAATGACTAAGTGTGGTGTGGACATGCATGACTTCGATCCCAGTCCTTGGGAAGCTGAGTAAGGATTATTGAGAGTTCAAGGCCAACATGGACTATACAGTGAGACTCTGTCTTAGAAAGTATTTAGGTATATAAATGATGAAATAGTAAAACAAAATGGAAAAGAAAGTAAAGCTAAAATGTTATATGCCAAGCATTATTATTGTATTATGAATTTGTCAGTGTACAAAAGCAGCAATTCTTATCTCTTATTCTTAAATTGTATATTTTGTTGTCATGAGAAGGCATTTAGACAAAAAATATCCTGTAATATAGATAATATCATGTCAGGCCCTGATGAGTGCTATGATGAAATCAAATGGAGAGTGCTAAGATGGTGACCTGGAGCAGTGATGGAGTATCTGAGTGTTGCTGCCTCTGATAACCATTGCTAACAGTAGAAGAAATAAGTAGTGTCTACCTTTTTGGGATAATTTGGTCTCACACATCTGTATCCTGAAGTATTTGCAGGTCGTTAATTCCAGGATCCCACATATACCACCTGTGTTCACATCCCTTATGTAAAAATAGCATTATATTTGTATATAACCTACACATAACTATGTATTGTATATCATCTGTATTTGACATATATCCCTAACACAATGTAAATGTTTTATAAATGGTAGTATGTTGTGTCCTTTCGAAGTAATGACATTCAGTACAGATGTGTACCCTACCCCTCAAGTATGTTTGAACTGTGATTGGCTGACCTGTGAATATGGAGGGCTGACAGTGTAGCTGTAGTACTGCATTTACCTTGACTTCTCCTGGGAAGTGTGCATAGACTATCCTAGGGTCTTTGTATCCTGGTTTAGTTTGACTTCTTTAGGTTTTGCTATTCGTTAATCTTTAATCTTCATTTTCAGATAATGGCTCCTTTTTTTGACCCAGCATTTATTTCCTTCTTACCTGCTTGCCTTTGTTTTTAAAGTCAATTAGCTTTTGCCTACTTGAATAGTTTTCCATGTTTCATTATGCATTTTCTTTAGAATGGCTTTGGCCATCAGATCTTATTCTAGGTAGATCTTAGTACTCAACTAAAGTTTTTCTTGTTACTGATAGAATGCCTCAAGACCATTGATGGGTTAACTTCTTCATTAAAATCATTCTGTCATTTCTCTATCACTCCTGCTTATTTGCCATAAGGTGTATAATGGAATCACACAACCAAGTAAACAGTGGTCCCAAGCTAGTTCTTCTCTGAAACACATTGCTATTCATCTTCCTGACATTAAAATGCCCATGACATTTGCCTAATTCTTGTGGTGATAACTGAATGAATTTGTGTCCCACGTGGTGAAATTGTCAAATTTACAGTCTTATGTTAAAAAACAGTATGCCTCCCTTTCTTCCTAACTATTTTTTGAGCATATTTCCTTCTAACGTGTTGCTTTATCTTCGGCACAGTGACTGTGTCTTAATCTACGGCTGTTTCAGCCAGCAATTGTGACTCTGCAGTTAACGGCCGGCCTGCTTCTCTGGCAGTGGCCTGACCACTCAGGCCATAGCCTGGCAGTAATTCTGTTACCACAGGCACTGGCTTTGTTGCTGCTGCTACAGGTAGCTTTAACTAAATCTCTACCTTTCTATTTATAATTAAGGCTTGAGAGTCAAAGGCTGGGATGAAAACCTGCTAGTTTGGAGAGGCTGAGTAGCAACTAGCTGACCTTCTTCCCTTGCTGATATCTCCTAAAAGGGCCATTCTTCGGGCGGGGGCGGGGGGCGGGGGGGGGGAGCTGCACCACTTACTACCCCTCGTGTGTCTCTGTCTCTTCCAGATGTCCTCTGATGCTCTATGATTACTTTCTGTCAACTAGTTGCTCACCCAGCTTCCTGATGTAAGGTTAATTTTATTTAATTAATGCAAATGCTAAATGACTGAATATCCCCAACAAACATGTTCTAATTTTAAGTGCTAGCCTTACCATCTCTTAAATGAGCAGATTGGCTGTAGGATATGGAAACCATCAAGCCTTCATTTGGTCCTCAGTTTGTAAGGATTGTTCGTGAAGCTCTGCCTAGTTCCCACTTCAGGAAAGCACTTCCTAGAATACAGTTGAAGTTTTCAAGGCATTTTACATTTGTTTCTAGGTGGTATTTTTCTTTCCCTGTTAGTCTCTATATATTTTTGCACTGATAAGCCTTGATTTATTGTTTTAGAAAATCTGGTTTGCTCTTTAATATACCTTGATCTAAGATTGTTTTTAAGTTAGCATATGAACTTTAATTCACTTCCACAGCGACAGAAAATATAGTGGACATTGTTTAGATAGGCAAATAACAGCCCAATCAACGTGGAACTAAGTAGAACTGCTTTTTCTTATATTACGCCTCATGCCAGTTAAAACCTTAGACTTTTTAAATTTTATTTTCTCTATACATATTTTCTGATTTTCACTTTTAAATTATAAATGGCAAATAGAACCATTTTGATTCTTAAAAATGCTACCTGAAGTAATTTATCATAGTGTTGGAGATTATGGGGGTCCAGCCCCTTGATAGTCCCCTCCCAGGGTCTGGGAAGAATCTATAACCAGCTGATAATTAATCTTTGATGAGAAGAAATAAATCTATGTACATGAAACTCCTAAGTCCATACATTTTATTATTTTGTGATGGTTATCTCTCTCTACACAGCTTCTATTCTGCTCTCATGCCTAGCTCCTTTCTTGCTTGATTTCTCTCTCTATTAATTTACTGTTCCCTCTGAGTTCTGTCTTAATTCTCTCGTCTTAATTCTCTCGTCTTAATTCTGCCTCATCTAGGTCCTTTACATCTTATTCTTACCCAGCTAGTACTTCCCCATCTGACTTTTCCTCATCTTCCATCTTGTCCACACGTACTCTCTGGTCAAAATCCTCCTTATCCCTCTCCATTCTCCGTCTCTCTGTTCTCCACATTCCTCCTAAGTCTCTCAGGAATCCAGTTAGAAACCCAAGTAATAGCAGTCCCCTGGTCGAGCAAGATCACCAGGCTTGAATTCCTGTGTGGTCGTAAAGGCAGGTAAGAGTTTCCTCAGGTAGTGATTGTCAGGCTTCCAGGGTCATACGGAGGGGTGATAAGACTCACATAGAGGGACAGTAATTGTTAATTATCATTTGCAACCCAAAGGGGAAGTGACTAATGAATTCACTAAAGGCTAAATTTGAGTAATATCTAAGAAGAAGGATCTTATGTGCTCCACTATAGTCTTAAACGTGATTGGTAGAAAATGTTAAGAATCTACAAGTTGCTAGGTCAATGGGAGAAAATAAAACTGCCTTCTTTTTTCCTGTGGCTCCTCTGTCCAAACTATCTGCTGTTTTTCTGCAGAGTGGGGGAAAGTGTGTTCGGTCGCTAGGCAACCTGTGTACAGCTAGATGCCTCTGGTGATAGTTAAAGGGAGATCTGAAACTAGAGGTAAGATTTGGAAAAGGAGGAAGTTTAAGCTTAATTGGCACATCCACCAGGCCTTCTCAAACAGGTAGCCTGGACACTAAAGTCTGTTCTTAGGGAATACAGAGGTATCTCTGATATGGTGCTTAATTCCGTCTGGGGATGGACCTGGCCCGATGCTGCCAATGATGATAATTACAGGGAGGCTTGAACTGGGGTTCTGGCTGAGCATAGCTGTAAGAGCACAAGGTTTTCTAAATATTCTTTTAGTAGCGGGGAAATGGTGCCCAATAAATGATGAAGAAGCTACAATAGCACACAAGAAACTCATAGCAGAAAATGGCTGATAATCAAAAGCCAAATATCACCAGGGCTCCTTGAGCCTCAACTTGACCTCTGGAAGGCCCTTGGCTTCTTCCAGGTATTAGCTTTGTCATAATCAGCTGAAATTCTACTTTGTACATGTTTGTGGCTTGCAGCATCATAGAAATTCAATTTAAATTTTAGAAAATGTGTTTTCCACATCAAGGGAAAATCTGTAAGGTCTAATAGAGGAAAAGTTCATGGGGAAGTGGCTGCTGCTGATCCCTGGCCAGAAATAGGTCTTTTATCTTCTCTTCAGTGACTGTCTTAGTCACTCTTCTGTTGCTGTGAAGAGACACCATTATCAAGACAACTCTTATAAAAGAAAGCATTGAATTGGGACTTGCTTACAGTTACTTACAGAGGTTTAATCCATTCTCATCATGGTAGGGAGCATGGCAGTAGGCAGGCATAGGGCTGGAGAAATAGCTGAGACTTATATCCTGATCCACAAGTGGAGAGGGGGTGGGTGCAGAAAGACAGAGAGGGACAGAGAGACAGACACTGGCATAGGCTTTTGAAAACTGAAAGCCCACCCCCAATGACACACTTCCTCCAACAAGGCCACACCTCCTAATCCTTCTAATCCTAGCCAAGAGTTCCACTCCCTGGCATTCACATATGAGCCTGTGAAAGCCATTCTTATTTAAACCACCACAGTGATGATAACTAAATTTTTTAAAACCTGTGGCCAACTTCCATTGTTTGTTTGAGACAGAGCCTTGCCGTGTAGCCCAGGCTAGCTTCAGACTGTTGATCTCCTGCTTTAGCCTCTTAAATCTGAGATTACAGGTGTGCACTACGACATCCAGCTTGAACATTATTTAAAAACTTGAAAACACTATTTTCAATTTGCCCAGAAAATCTATTCGTTTAAGTTCTTTTTTTATAGTGGTAGGATAACAGCAGCAAAGGGTAAAAACAGGACTTCTGATGTGATTAGAGATTAAAATTTCTCTTCCTCTGCTCATGAGGCTGCTGTAAGCTAAACTGCAGCACTACGGCTCCCATGCATGATAAGCACTCCATTCATTTATGTCAGCCTGACCACTTCTGTGGGTCGATAGTGCAGTTGAGTGTATTTTCTTATGTGTAACTCATTGTAAACAAAAAATTGCCGAAAACTTGATGCCTAATACGTCGGCGATACCAGGAGCAAAGGAAAGCGCTAGCGTAAAAACTTTGCAGTGTTCTTTGCGTGTATCTGTGGCAGCTTTGTAACTAAAGGGTGAGACCGACACGTTTGTGTTGAGAGGACCAAGGAAGCAGTTAGGCAAGCACTTCAGCCTCTCCCCACAGTGCTTTGCCACTGCTCGTGGGCACAACCTATGTTCTATTAAACTCTCAATTTCTTTTCTAGGAGCTTTTTCAAAATATAATAAATGCATGTTGTTACAAAGTCATTGTGAGAAAAGGTGCTATAAGCCAGGCAAAGGTTATAATTGATTAATATCAGTAGCATTGTTGGGCATTATTTGTGAGCTATGGAGTTTTTTTTAATGCAATTGTAATGTTGCCCCCTTGAGTCCCCCTCAAAAAGGGCAAATGAATTTATCTTTCTTTGACATTGACTGTAGTGACTACTTAAGTGACTGGTGTGAGGACAATATTCTCTGCAGCAGTTTTTCATGGTTGTTTCATAAAGCTTCTCCACCCAGATGTAACTCTATTCAACTATTTGGAGTGATAAGGACTCAGAATGGCCAACTTCTGGTCTCCAGGTACTCCAAGTTGCCAGTCAAGCACCCTAGCTAAGATCTCAAGGCACTCTCACCTCTAGACCGCTTATGATATGAAATACATTTTTGTGATGTTCAGGAATGTGTGTAACGTGTACCCTGCTTACTCCTTGCCTGGCACCTGAGTGCTGGCAAAGATCATTTAGTGATGAGAAGATTGCATGTGAGCCTGGTGTCAGGTGAAGGTGAAAAGGATTTGAACTTGAGCATTTTCCTGACCACTGAACTGTCAGTGCTGTTGGCTACATGGCCGTTTATCTGTTTCAGTGCCGCTCTTCTCAACAGTGCCAAGGAGTGCAGCATTTCCATCCACATCTCTCACCTAGATTCACACTGACCATCTTTGTTCTCATAAAAATCTGAACCAGATGTATACAGTGCAGTTAGTTTTGTTCAAGTTTATAACTGCATTCTAGTCCTGCCTTCATGAGATTATACCAAGATTACCTTGGTTAAGCTTTGATTGTGAAATGGTTACTCAAACCATACATCACAGTGTTATCACTAGTTGTTAAGGATCAGTCCCTTGCCTTCCAGATTTTGAGAGATATTTCTCTGTGAAACAGCTGTTAGTTAATGAAGATTCCCTGCATTGGCCAACTTTGAGTCATGTACATATTGTGCCATGCAGTGTTGGGTGATCTGTGTCATCATTTTAGTTTAGTATAAAAAGAAAAATTCTAGTAGTTGCAAAATATAACAATAAGAAAGAAGGGCTAAAGCTCAGTGTGTATCCAATGCATGCGTGTGCCTGTGAGTGTGCTCACTATAGTTCCGTCATCAGAGCCATGCTTTAGCACTAGTAGACTTGCTGTTTCAGGTGTTGTGTGTGTGTGTTGTCTTTCTAGGAGGTTTCAGCTGATCCTACTGCCACACTCACAGCAGCAGAAGAAAGAAAGGAGAAGGTACCCAGCCCACACCTCAATCAACTAGTGATTTTGACATCTGGGGATACATTATATGGGTTGGCAGAGAGAGTGGTAGCCACAGAATCCTTGTAAGTTGTTGAAAGCAAGTTACTTTGCCATAACTATTTAAGGAAAATTATTAAAAGTAAGCCTTGTGTAATTATACTTATTGCTATATAATACTACTACTCCTAAACCACTTAAGCATTATTGTGAAATATATGTTAGCATAAACTACTAATTCAGTTTTTTTAATTGCATGGGAGTGTGTGTGTGTGTGTGTGTGTGTGTGTGTGTTTGTGTGTGTGTGTCCATCCATCCATGTGTATGGAAGTGTTCATATTTGTGCAAGTATGTGTCTTTGTACATATAAGAGCCAGATAACTCTCTTGGGTATCATTCTTCTGATGCTGTTAACCTGGGTTTTGAGACAGGGTTTCTCATTGGCCTAGAGATTGCCAAGTATGGTAGATCAGGAGAAGAGTGAGCCCCAGAGATCCCCCTGCCTCTGCCTTACCAGACTGGGATTACAGTGCACCACCAACCTTAGCTTTTTGTGGTTGGCTTTAACTGTATAAATGAACGTAAGGGAATATGTTACATTGTGATAGTTAACAAGATGATCCTTGTTAAGTGAAACTTTAAGAAGTGAATGGTATATTTCTATTCCCTGTTGGCCAGAGAATCTATAATAACTGTAGTCCATTGTTAACTGTTAACATAGAATTTACTTTTGGCATCAGCAAGAATGCTCGCTGATCTTTCTAAACCCCCAAGTTAGTTAAAGCATATAACCTGTTCATAAAGTGCAGCCCAATGTAAGGTAAATATTCTCTTGTGCATAACAGAAAGCCAAGAAGAGCGTTTTTCAGTGGTAGTGCATCTGCAGGCAATAAATAGTCCAGGTGCACTTACCACCTGCCACTCCTGCACCCAGAATAGATGTGCCTGCCTCTGAGGAGCCTGTGTGCTGTGTTAGTAATGTTTGGTTACTTAAGACAAGTATCCGTTTTGAATCAAGTCTTTTGTATATATTTATCGAATGGAATCTTTGAAAGAAATCCTCTAAAAGGCAAGCCACGGACTGGAGAGTTAGCCCAGTGGTTAAGAGCTCTTGTTACTTTTGCAGAGGACCCAGGTTCAATTCCCAGCATTGATATGGTGGCTCGAAATCATCTATAACCCCAGTCTCAGGGGATCCAATGCCCTGTTATGACCTTGCTGGGCACCAGGCATGTACATAGCATACATGCACATATACAGGCATAACACTCATACATAAAATAAACCTTTTTTTAAAAACCAGCTTTATTTCATTTTTAGGGTTTTTGTTTGTTTGTTTTCTTTTTTATGTTACACAAGCTCATATCTTAGATGAGAAAGGGCATATCTCCATGACTTGGAGCCTGATTGTGTCCCTTGAAGTGACTCTTCCACTAACTGATAAGTGTGGTGTTAAAGAAACTTGTCCAGCTCCTAGAACAAAGTCACTAAAGTGAAAGCATTTTCAGTTGGGTTTTGGTCATAACAGATTCATTGCACAGCAACAATGACAGGTTCTAAATCCTGCAGTTTGTTTACGCCATGGTTATTTATCCTCTTTAGGGTGTTTCTGGCTGAACAGTTTGAGTTCCTTCAGCCACATCTGGATGCTGTGATGCCTGCAGCCAAAAAGCCCTTTCTTCAGCAATTTTACTCTCAGGTCAGAGATGGTATGGTCTGTCATTTCAACTGTGAACAAGGCAGAGCCGGCATCATTAAAGTTGATAGTTTATCACTAGAGATCAAGTTCCAGGGGAGCTGGATAAAATATCCTATTTATTTATGGCTTCCTATGTTAAATAAACATCTTAGTGAGCATTACAAGTTTTAGTCTGGTGAGATAGATTAGATAGATAGATAGATAGATAGATAGATAGATAGATAGATAGATAGATAGATAGAGTGAGCCAATTAGAATTTAGAACACTGTTGAAAGTGCTTTGAAGATCAGTAGCTGGAGATAAGTTTAACTCAGACTGGAAGTGAGCTGAGTTGGGAGAAGGTTGCCTAGCAAGGCTGTCAGGAGGAAGTGTGTCTGTGTCATGTTTAAACTGGACCCAGCTGGGTAGGGAGCAAGTTGGAGAGACAGTGAGAAGAGAGCATGATGCGTGTGAGTCCGAGGAAAACTACAGTTGTCAGAGCAGGGAAGAGGAGGGTGGTTGGAGTGATGAGCAGAAGCCTTGTTGCCTAAAGTGCTCCACCCTAGAATTAGACTTTATTCTAAGGGTACCAGGGGGGTCTTGGAATGATTGAAAAGAGGTGAAAAGCTTGGCTGCATGTGTGTTTTGGAAGGAATCTTTGGAGGTTTATGAAGAATGTTAAGTGGTATCCTAGGGGCGCGCGGGGGTGGGGGGGGGTGGGGGGGGGGTAGGCTGTGAGTGAGGATGGAATTCCAAAATAAGGTACTGGTACCAGGAGAGATTGGGGAAGTAGGAACAAGGCCTTTATCTCATGTTAAAATATTTTCTTAATTGAAATCTCCAAATATATAATTTATATTTTTGTATGTGGTACATAGAAAAGGACAAAGTATTCTTTTTAGGTGTAGCACTTTTAGAAGTAATTGTTTTTGTTTCTGTGGACCATTTCAGACAGTCTCAACTGCCAGTGAACTCCGCAAACCCATTTACTGGATTGTGGCTGGTAAAGCTATTGATTATGAACAGATGCTGCTCCTGATGACTAACGTGAAATGGGATGTCAAAGAGATCATGTCACAGCACAACGTATATGTAGATGCATTGCTGAAGGCAAGTGTTCTGGGAACTGTCTGCTAATGATCACTTTGTTGAGAGGTGGGCGGGCTCTAAAATGTGAGATTCTGGTTAATGACTGCTCATTTCTGGGATGGGGCATGGGGTTCAATTGAGGTACGTGGGCTCTGAATTCTGTTCTTGTTTTCAGTTGTGATACTTACAGATTTGTGGGTTTTTTTAATTTTTATTTTTTTGACTTTACTCCCTAATTTCTAATGTTAAATTTGTTTGAATATTGCATGCCATGGCTGCCTTCCTGATAGGACCCCAGTAGCCACAGCTCTAACCCAAGAAGGTGTTTCTACTTCGAGTCATTCCTACAGCTCTGTGTGTATTCTTTTTGACAGGATCGTGTTCCTCACTCCAGGTTGTGTTTTCTAGAAATCACATCACTTTTACAAGGTCTTAGGTGATGAGCTGTGTGGGGGTGATGCCTGCTTTTGTATGTTCCCTAAAGAGAATTGCAGTTGACCTTTTTGTCTTTGTGAATCAGTCGATACTTATGACCACCTGACATGTACCTGAGCTGATAGAAATCTGCCAGTACAGTTGTCAGTCAAGGAACCTGTGTGACTTTGAGGGATATCCTAGTCAGTGTAGAGAGAGGGCCCACAGATGAGTGTGTAATATCCAGGGTATATAATGCTTGCATCGGACAAAGCAACCAAGAGGGGAACGATAGGAAGTAGGTGGGAGAGGAATATCACCTGATTGCTCTGGTCACAGGAGCCTACTCACGGAAGAAAGAAAAGGTACCATGTGGAATATCTAATAAAGAGTATCCAGGAAAAGCAACTTTCAGAAAGATTGTTTTCATTCCTGTCAGCATAGAGAAATTGACCCATAGAATCCTGGTTTTAATCTCATTTAAAATCATTCTTAGTAGCTGGGGTACCTGAGAACCAATGAAGCCATAGTTTAGAACATGGGTTAGGTAGGATTGGTCTGCTGTGCCTTACCACAGCTTACAGCACCCTTCTGTAGGGCTATCAGGCTGTCTCCAGACTGGAAGGCTGTGCTTAGTTGTATCTAGGAGTGCCATTGGGATCCAAGGGGTGAGCAACAAGTGTAAGTCTTCTGGCTTTGTTCTCCGGAAACTGAGATTCTTGTCTTTGAGATTTCAGTTGCCACTTTAAATTTGGAATGTAAAACATAAGTGCGATTTTAAATAATGATGTTTCCTCATTTCAAAACAATATGGTTTTTATTCTGTTTTTATGACGTATTTCCTTGGTTTATTGAGACAATACACAGGGTAGGGTAGGTGGGTTTTTTTTGTTGTTGTTGTGTTGTGTTTTGTTTGTCAGAGTTCAGATGCCTAGAAAGTCTAGTGTCAAGGCTCAGACAGATTAGCTGAGTGGGCTGGGCTGAATTTTCACAGATCTCATCTTCCTGTTGCATGCTCATGTGATGAAAAAAGGGGTATCTTTTATAAAAGCATCAATCTCCAGGCATACCTCATACCCAGTTACTTTCCAAAGCCCCCACTTCCAACACTTTCATCCTGGGGGGTTGGGATTTCACAAGATGAACTTGAGGTAACAAAACATACCAAACATCAGACGCATAGGAAAAGGAAAAGACTTCTTGCTCAGAAGTACAGTGCTAGAAGGTACTACTTGATTTCACATCTTAATTCCTTAATTCCTTGAAAAATGATTATTCTAAAGCAGAGCCAATGTCATTCAGATTATTAATCTGAACCCATCCTTTTTAGTGGCCCAAGGCCATCTTTAAATTTACAGGTTGTCTGATACTTTCTATTCTTTGCATTACTTTACTGAATTTAAATTGTGCAAAAACAAAACCTGATGTTGTTGCTTTTACATGTTCCTGAGTAAAATTCGGTGGTTTATTTAACAAGCTGTACTTGTGAATGCTGAACTTAGCAAAAAATATTGTTTGTGTATTAAGGCTATAGCTTTCTAAAGTAAAATATTAATGAAAATGACCAAACTATGACTTGAAATCCGAGGTAGTTTACTGTAGCAAATGCATGAATAAATACCACGGCCAGTGCTGCTGCTCTGTGAGGTCTATGAAATGAAACAGCTGATGGAGAGCAATTACTTATTGAGCTTTGATTTCAAAAAGTCAGCTTAGTGGATTGGAGACCCATTTCTTAAAAGAAATAATTAAAAGCAATGAACTGTTAAAAAATAAATCAGCAAGGAAAGCTGTGACTTGGGAAGTAGCCAAGAAGTAACAGGCAGGACAGCTGTCAGCCACACAGCGCACCTGGCCTGACCCAGTGATTTCCTCCTATGTCTCGTTAGGACCTCTGAACACATGTTGCACCCAACTTGCTAAACATCATGTCATTTCTCTGTTCAGAAAAATCCCACCTTAATCATTCTTCAATTTATGTGACATACATTGCCAGGGAAGAGTCAATGGCATTCCTTTTGTATGTGAACATTCAGTTGAGAGTAGTCCAAAGAGGCCGTCCACTGAAAGATGAATTATTTACTGCTGTTGTGAAGTCACTCGTGTTTCCTAAATTAGTTCTTTATGTTTTCAGCTTTAATATAATCTTGTTGTGAAAGTTAAGACAATAAAAATGCTTAGTTTTTCAGTAGCTAATAAAAATGTTTAATGGTGGTTTTCCTTTGTACTAAAGTTTTGTGACTATGACATAACTTTCAAGTTGTTTTGCATGTAATAGTGTATTTAATGTTAAATAATGATTAGGAACGAAAACAACTTATCAGATTATTTTCTAGGGAGTGTAAATACCGACACACTATGAATAATTAATTTTGAGTTGAAAGCTTGTTAAGATAGATTTTAAAACTATGTCTCCAGATTAAGTCAGTTAGCTTTTTTTAGTCCACAGTAGACAATCAGAAAATTTTGAGATGTAAAAGTATTTAATCATGGTTAAAGTTGTTTAGTCAATTGATGATGGTTATTTTTCTTTAGATAAATGTAATATGTTCTGTGCTATAACATAGTTTATGTTTTTCTTAAAATGTTTGTTCATTTATTTACTTATTGTGTGTGTATGAGAGGAGAAGAAGAAAGATCTGCATGGGCATGAGGTCAGTTTGAGTCGGTGTTCCGCAGCCAGGGCTTCACCTGCTGAGCCATTTTGCCAGCCCTGTTGTTTTTTGTTGTTTGTTTTGTTTTGTTTTTTAACCTTTATACTAAGTCTATATTGTCTGTGACATTAATCTCCCCCCCCCCTTTTTTTTTTTTTTTTTTGCTTCATTTAGTTAAAATCTACATGTTTGGATCTTTTTTTTTTTTAATCTTTTTTATTTGTGTGTGTGTGTGTGTGTGTGTGTGTGTGTGTGTGTGTGTGTGTGTGTGAAAATACTGTGGCATTAAAATTATAGCCATAACTTTTGTCCCTCCTAGGAATTTGAGCAGTTTAACAAGCGGTTAAATGAAGTTTCTAAGAGAGTTCGGATACCCTTGCCTGTGTCAAATATACTTTGGGAACATTGTATACGATTAGCTAACAGAACTATTGTGGAAGGGTAAGTGTTAAAAAGCATTCCTTGTGTCTTAAATTCTAATGTAGTATATGAATGACATATTTGGTTACTAGATAGAGATAATGATCAGTAGCTGACATGCTTGAAACCAAGTTGGAGAGGGAGCCATAGGTCACACTGTGCCCATCCCTGTGGGTTGTTTTGTGGATTTTGATATTGGACAAGAGAGCAGATGAGTGAGGAATACAGAGCCATTAGATTATCTGAAAGTGAAACTAATAATTATTATCTAATAAGTTTTATGAGTATTCCTAACATTTACTGAATATTATTTACTAAGCCAAAGATTTCACAGATTTTGTTGGCAAATCCTGACTTGCCTCTGTTTATAATTGTCACTGGGAAATCTTGGGTCAGAAAGTCTGAGTAACTTGGCCAGGTGCGCTGTGTTCAGCAGCAGAGAGGGCTCCTGAACTCCTGGTGCTCCATGGCAAAGTCAGTCTTCAGATCGTCTGTGTCATCGCCCGTTCTGTCTTCATCTCCCGTAGAGTCCCAGTTTGTGCATGGTAGTGCTCCCAGTTTGTGCGTGGTAGTGCTCCCACTACTCTGACGCCATCCCTACTCTGTCCTACATCATCTGACACAAAGAAGACAATTTGCTCAATTGGCAAACAGCTATTTTTAAGACCATGTACACATTGAATTTTATATCTTCTTTCATCTGATATCTCTTTCCTTTTTCCTTCTTATGAAAAGAATGCCTTGGAAAGTGGGAAAGTCATGTGGATGGCCTATTAGAAGCACCATGCTTTATATAAGATGGCCGTATCAACAGCCACGGCTTAGAAGTATTAGAAATAAATTAGTTTAAATAAAAAATGGTAAATATGTGTTGTTTCCACACAAACCACTTTATTTAAAAAATAAAATACAAAAATCCATTGATTACTAAATAATCTGTGATTTTTTTTTTCTGGTCAATTTCTTTGAGAAAATGGCTCACTTCCTAACATTGAATATATCACTGACTTAATAAAATATTGTTTGTAGGGTTAATATATCCATTATTATTAGACATCCACCTTAAAACCCAGTATTTCAGTAATGAGGTGTATCAGAATACATCTATGAATTATTTTATTATGGAAAGTATGTACAATGTTGATGGGAGAATTATTTCATTTGTTCCTTTTTCATTGAATTGCTATAATATTGAAATGTTTTCTAACTTGTATGACTTTGGAGTATTTGAGCATAGTTTTAAAAATAATTCTTGGTAGCCAGAGCACCTAGTTGTCTTTCAGACGACTGTGTTAACTGAATGCAGAAAACTATAGTCCATAGGGCAAAGAAGAACCTTTGAGTGGCTTACTTTCTGTGTTTTGCAAGTGGGGAAAGCAAAGGGTAGCGAGGACTAGCACTAAAGACTAAACAGATAGGCACGAGCACAGCCCATTCCTGGGACACAAGGCTGCTGTACTGGTTTTCTCAGCATCTCATCACTTGTTATGTTATCGTGTGTCTCTTAGATACGCCAATGTCAAGAAGTGCAGTAATGAGGGTCGTGCCTTGATGCAATTGGATTTTCAACAGTTTTTAATGAAGCTTGAGAAACTAACTGATATTAGACCCATTCCTGATAAAGAATTTGTGGAAACATATATCAAAGCCTACTACCTGACTGAGAGTGACATGGAGCGCTGGATCCGAGAACACAGGGTGAGAGCAGGGTCAGATTGGGTTCTTTTCCATCGTGCTGTTCTTGTCTGACTCAAGAGAGTAATACGAAGGAACGCTGCTTAGGTTGGCTTCACCGTACTCACACTAGCTATGTGATGTCTTACCTCATCTCATCCTTTTGAGTCCTAGAATTAGAACATGAGCTCTGGTTTTCCTGTGCTGCGTCACAGGTTGAGACTGAACGTGGTTGGTATCAAAATAAATTGAGTGAAGTAACGCTGAAATGATTCATAAGCTGTAGAACCTAAGTTTTGTACCCTTAAACAGTAAAATGATAACATCCTCATCATAGTGGCCTGTAGGGATGATTTGAAAATAATAGTACATATGGCTAGACTCTTACCAAGCATTAGATTTTGCCTTTAATATAAGTTTGATTGTTTTTCTTCAGTTATTTAAATGCTGAATTTCTGCAGCTTAATCGAACGAACACACACACATACACACACACACACACACACACACACACACACACACACAGCAGAGAGCACTTCTGTGTGATCCTTGGATCATTTGTTAGATAGACAGTGTGTGAAGGAGTCTTGAGGAAAATGTGGAGAGGATTAAGGGAACCTGCAACCAACCAGGGGTTTCCTAAGTTCAGAACTAGCCTTGGCTTCATAGTGAATTTAGGGCCACCTTGGTCTACATAAGATTCTGTCTCAAATAGGACAAAATAAAAGCAACCAAACTAAACAAGAAAGAAAAGAAGGAAGGAATGAAAGGGAAAGAAAAGAAAAGAAAATCACCGAATATTAATACTTGTAATAACTCCAGTGTTCAGTTGATACTAAACATGGGAAAAAGCTGAGTAATGTTTTATTTCATTTGGGTAAGGAAGTAGTTGTCACTTGTATTTACCTTATTTGGTTTATCCTTTTGAGTTTTAACATTGTAAAAAGATGAAATAATTTTTGTAAATGCCTAGTGCTTGTTAGAAGCGAGTTGAGATGTACATGCTACTTTTAAGGACTTTTTGATAAATAAGCCAAAATTGAGAAAAACTTAGCACTCTTTTCCCCACTGATATTTGAGAGCCAAAACCATTATATGCAGATGGGCTGTTAAATGTTCACTTGGTTAGCAGAGTGAGCTGCTGATGTTCAGTGTTGGTGCTGAGGGAGGGTTGTGAGCATGTACAGAGTGCCTATGGAGGGACAGAAAGGAAGCACAGCTCTTGCCTGTCTATTGCTTGATGCAGAAATGATGCCACCTTTAGGGTTTATTCTTTTAATGCTGTAAGTAAACTTTGTAGCTTGGCGTTTTAGAAACTTCAACTAGACAGTATTTGCAGTTCAGTGACATTTTCCCAGCAGCAGTAGGGAATTTCTTATAGGCTCTTTCCAGCTGAAAAGCTGGGAGCTCCTAGAACTACTCATTGCCAGAGCAAGTCCAGTGCTCAGTGATGATGGATACTGAGTGCTGACCAGACAGAGGAGATGCCTTGCCAGGTGTACATGTGAAGTCATCTGCTGAGGTTTAGAATGAGCTCTTCCTCGTACTTTACCATGCTGCTCTCTTTAACAATGTCTTTACTATAAACAGGCCTTCTTGTCTCTTTTCAGGTGAAAGTGCACAATTGTCCCTCCCTATCTTAACTCCTGTTGTTCTAGAAGAAAAACACTATGCAGCATTTCTGAGGAACCCTCTACCCATCCTCCCAATCTCCTCTTGAACACATAAACTAGATAGACTTGGACAGTGAAAGATATTTCATCTTCATTTTACTAATTGCCTAATAGTTATAATATGAGAAGTTGAAAAAGAGTGACTTTGGGCTGGAGAGGTGACCCCCCAGTTAAGAGCACTGTCTGCTCTTGCAGATTTGACTCCCAGCACCCACATGGTGGCTCACAAACATCAGTAACTCAGGTCTAGGGACTCCAACACCCTCTTCTAACCTTTGCAGACACCAAGCACATGTATACTACACATGCTTATATAAAGGCAAAATACTCATATACATAAAAATAAAATAAATAAATCTTTTAAGTCTTCTAGGGTGTCTTTCTGCTTCACTGCCTTGTCTTCATATCATAAAGGAATCATTGTTCTGTTGGAGATACCAACTGAAGTATAAAATGTAGAGTGCATTTTAAAATTTGAACTGGCAGTATATTTTGATAACATAAAGACTACCACAGAAACAAGTATAAAGCATGAGTGCCCTTTAAAGCAATAAACAGCATGTTACATCACTTTGTAGTATTAAAACAGATTCTGTTGCTGCCTCCTCCAGTGTATTCTGCCCTAGCTCCCACCTTCCCAGCACAGTAGACAGTTGCCTTTGGTGCTCCAGCTATAACGTCATCCGTCCACTGTTCACCCTGGCTTACAGTGCTCAGAACCACTCACCGGCATCTGATATCTGCCTGCTCTCCGCTTGTACTCATCAGATGCATCAATTTTCGTAGATTGGGTGTTGAACTTGAATTTGCTTTCTTTGGGCAGGAATATTCAACAAAGCAGCTGACCAACCTGGTGAATGTTTGCCTGGGATCTCATATCAATAAGAAAGCAAGACAAAAGCTCCTAGCAGCCATAGATGATGTGGACAGACCTAAAAGATAATGGCCACAGCTCTCTTTCCTCAGAGGCACTGATGATCTGCCAGCGGATAAGACATGAAAGGCCGTTTTCATGCATTCCTGACAATTCTCTGCTAAGAAAACTTTGAGCATGTCCTTTTGAACTGGAAAATGAAAATACTCAAGTGTGTGTGGTGTTCTCAAGTGACTTTTATATGCCCCAGTCTCTTCAAATTTTGCTCTTTTTTGTTGTAACCTTTTCCTGAAATTATCTTATTGTCATACTTATTATTATGTGGCCACAGTTATACATTTTACAGAAGAGTGTATTATAAATACATAGTCAGAAGGAACAGTAACTATTGTGTCTATGAATAGTTTTTAGAGAGTGTCTTAATAAACATGAGAGGATGAATGTACAGTATTTCCTAATTATGAGCATTGCATGAGAATCTCAAAAGAACATGTAAGTAAAATAGTTGAAAATCAGTATGTTCTCTGTTTTTAACTGTCAGAGCTTCTGCCAGGGTTGATTTGGTTATAACAGTGATCATAAATGATGAAATTTAATAAATGTTACACTCAAATGATCGGCTGTGTGAACTGCATTTTGATATTTCTACCTGACAGGAAGATTTCAAGAAACAGTAATGTCATTTTTTTACTGTGCTCTCATTTTAGTTCTCTTCTGTCCTGAAACACCTAGTGGGAGGGCATTTCATTGCACGTACTTTTCCAGTGCACAAGCAGCGTGTTGAATGACTGTTATAAATTTCCATACACACACACACACACACACACACACACACACACACACACACACACAAGCTTTGCTCTCTCTGAATTCAACTTTTAGGACAGCAAAATCTGGGTTGAATGGCTGAAGGTAGAGCTGTTGTTAGTCATGTATAAGTATGGGTCACACATATGCCTTCCTTAAATATTTTTTTGTAACCCAGTGAAATCTTTGAGTGTATCAATGCGGAGCTTTAGAACCCAACTAATTGCTGTGTGTTGCTACTCTGACCTTTTGGAGTCGAGCATCTTCTGATAATGAAAGTCAATGTTGAATGTGTATTCTTTCTCACTAGGAGTAGAGCTATCTAAGCTGGGTGGTGTTGGGCCAGGGATTACTGTGTAGGATCCTGACATCAGTGGCCCCCAGGACTCTGAGGAACTTCATTAGAAATTGGCCTTGTGTCTAGGGATGAGGTGAGGAGCACTGGTTGGCATATGGTTGGGCATGGGGCTGGTAAGAAGACAGTTGCCACTTATTTCCCTCAGCCAAGAGACAGAACAGTGTGATGTGAAACCCTTTCAGCATTGGCTGGGTGGGGAGGGGGAGGGAGGTATCACTGATGCGTTTTATTTGAATCCAGCCTTAGGCTCTACAGTTCATCTGTCATCCATTTAAAATTTTTTTCTTGTAACAAGAGTTTGGTGCGCTATGATCTCCTTGTGATAGGAAGTTGGGTACTTACAAGGTAAATTCCCCTTTAGCCTTCATTTATTTGCAACTAGTTAAAAACAAACATGAGATCACCTTGGTCTTGATGTTTAAATGGCATATTCAGTTAGGCACATAAAGAGCTGATCAGTCTTATTTATTTCTTAATTGACTAGGAACTGCTAATTTTTTTAAAATAGGGATTTTCAGCCAGGCGGTGGTAGTGCACGCCTTTAATCCCAGCACTCGGGAGGCAGAGCCAGGTGGATCTCTGTGAGTTCGAGGCCAGCCTGGGCTACCAAGTGAGTCCCAGGAAAGGCGCAAAGCTACACAGAGAAACCCTGTCTCGAAAAACCAAAAAATAAAAATTAAAAATAAAAATAGGGATTTTATTTTTAATTTCCATTCATTTCTACTTTAGCTACTGCTGGGTAAAATGAACAACAATGACCTGCCTGTTAGAGTCTGGTTCTTTCCAGGACTAGATAGAAAAGAAATGCTTCCTTTGAGACGAGAGACTCAGCTGCATGCTCTGCAGACTTGTACGTCCACCCTTGCTTTACTCTTTCCATCTTCAGAATCAAAGTGGGAGCTTTTCTTCTTTGTGCTTTTTGAAAAAGGTTTGTTTTGTTTTTGCATTGAAAGGCACCATAATAAGCTCAACATCAAAACAGTAACAGGAGACTCGAATCACAAAATTACCTAATAACAGGAGAGCTACCAGACATTTCTGGAATACATTATTTGGTGACATTGAGTGACAACACTATAATATTTTGTGAACTATGGTAAACAGAACTGAAAAGCTGAGAAATTAAATGGAATTAATTTGTTCTAAAAAATGACTGCAGGTAGCCCCTACCCAGAGTCTATAAATTTTTCTTAATTCAGAGATTGTATGTGAAAGTGTCTTGCAGAATTCAGAATCTTAACTTCATATGGGAGCCTGGTATCCTTTGAGAAATTATAATTACACAAATATATTGCATCACATTTCAAAGCGCTAGGAAGATACACATCAGATCAAATGAACTAATTGGTATCCATTTATTTAGAAAGACCTGCAGAGCACTCATGTTCACCTTAATCATCTCATTTAATCCTCTTACAAATGAAATTTCTGTTGAGGAAAAGCCTGTGTAGTTTACCAAATCTTTAGGAAGAATCTCCTTTTAATTTTTTTTTTATTTAACTGAATGCTAAAGTGAAACTTTAAATAGCTTTCTTGCACTTACCTACTGAAAAGTAGTCATAAAAAGGCTTATGATTCAATTCGCTTTGAAAACATAGTTATTTTCTGTAATAAAAAAAATTGAACCTGAATATGAATTCCATTCGTATCCAAAGCCAACAGAAGTGGTAGAGGGGTAGGGAGACATAAACATGTATCATATTACTTTGAAAATTAACTTTGATATAGATTTTATAGTTGATTTAATGGCATTTAGCTCTTGACAGTGATTAATGATTAGTGAATTATTATTACTCTGGTGTAATCATTGTAAATGTTAAGACTAGTTCAGCTTCTAATGGATTTTTTTCCTTATGGAAAATATTTCAGTTCTAATGGTCCACAGATTTTTTTGAAGGCTATCAGAAAGTTCATTTTTAGATTACATCTTTTACTATGCAGCCCAAGAAAGCTTCCAACTGAGGCCCCTCCTGCTTCTGCCTCCCCAGTGCTGGCATTACAAGTGAACATTTTCATTTTGGCAAAGCTCAATTCTAGAGCCTACACAAGTGTACTATCGTGTATCAGAAGACATTTTTTTTTGGGGGGGGGGTCCCTGCTGTCTACCTCACTTTATTTCTGTTGTCTTGTGTTACTAATAAAGCCCCTGACCAAAATGTGTCATTTCTATGAAACTTACCTTCTCAAGGACAGGTGTGATGGAATAAGGTGGGTCAGGAGCATTGGAGGACACTAGGGCAATCCACTTTTAATGTGTGTGGGGAGTCTTGGGAAAGGAGCTGAATGGCTGCCCCTGGGAAGTTGGGTAGATTGTGGTAGGCTGAGAGAACATGATCGGGATGCTGTGGAGGGAAGAGCAAAGGGGCCCTGTGGCTGGCACAGTAAGAGAATGAGCAGACAGGCTGTGACGAGAAGGATCCCATGTGAAACTTTGTAGAGAACAGAAACAGATTGAGATTTGACTCAAATACGAAACACCTGACCAAAGAGGTGGTGACTTCAGTTTTTAGCAAATCACTGTTTTTAAGGAGGCCATACAAGGGTCCCCAGCAAAGCGAGATTACCATAGGAGTGTAAGGCTGAGTATGGCCACAGTGGTAGTGGTGGGTGTGGTGAGATGCTGTCAGACTTCAGAGGACTTTGGAAGTCAGCAACAGTAGAATCTGTTGATGCCCGAGGGGAAGAATTAAACTTGGTTTAAGATTTGCTTGAGAAAATAGAAGTCTTTTGAGAGCTCAGTTTTTGAAAATCAAGCGGGTGTGGAAGCTTGAGATACTTAAGGTGGAGGTGTTGAGGCGGCTGAAGACACCTGAGACAGTTGACAGAAGATGGAAGAGCTGCCAATGCAAAGGTGAGTTCGAATGTGGCCCAAAGCCAGCATGAATGGGGCCAATGTGCTGCAGCCAGGAATGCGAGTGGAGCTGGCCAAGGCGCTGCTTCTGAGTTAATGATTGCCTGCCAGGCAACTGATCAGGAAGAACTCCACATCACACAGGAGTGGGTAAGCAAAAGTCATTCTTGGGGGAAATGGTCGGGGGGGGGGAAGGTAGGAGGGTGGAGACAGAAAATGAGGAGAAGGGAGAGCTGGAGGGAGGATTTTTTTGTTTGTTTTTAAAGCAAATATGAGAGAGAGCAGTTCACCACCTAAGGCCCACCTGGAGTCTCGGGCCTTGTAGCTCTTTCACTAGGAAGAAGCCATTGTGTCTCTGGGTAGACGTGTTTTGCCATCCAGGCAACCAGGTGAGGTCCAGAGGCAGCTACACTAGAGCATCTGCCGTCAGGTACTATCTGGATTGAATTGCTCTTGCATTTGGACAGCTTCTGCCCTTGGTGCCTAAATCTGGTAGGATAAGCAGGTACAATCCCCATTACATTAGGTCATATATCAAAGTGCCAGCTGTAACTCAGGAATGCTGCCATTCAGGTGGAGCCTGGGGACAAATGGTGAAAAGACTGAGCAAAAACAAACAAACAAAACAAAAGTAAAAAGTGTGCTTGAGGATCAGAAAGGCCAGTACCTTGGCCCAAGAAAGAGGCCGGGGTGGGGGTGG
This sequence comes from Peromyscus eremicus, assembly GCF_949786415.1. Taxonomy (NCBI): domain Eukaryota; kingdom Metazoa; phylum Chordata; class Mammalia; order Rodentia; family Cricetidae; genus Peromyscus; species Peromyscus eremicus. Next base: position 17,843,018 of record NC_081418.1, read on the forward strand.
GTGAGGGCTGTATTGAGAACGTGTTGTGCAGCCAAGGAGGAAGCATAGGTCTGTAAACAGCAGATGTAGGCCAGTACTGAGTGACAGGCATGCATTTGGAGAAGTGGACAGTGCAGGCCAGGCAATATCTAAAGCACTGAATTGCCACTTAGAACTGCATCAGCAGATGGGACCACTTCTGCTGGCCTGTCAGCTGGTGTGCTGGCGGGAGCCGTGCATAGAGGAGAATGGCCTAGAGCTCCCATGTGTGTGTCAAGGTACAGCCTAAACAGCATCTATCTAGACAGAATCTTACTTCACTCAAAACTCTAGGACGGATGAAATGCAAGCACCCAGGCCCTTGGACAGGAGTTCCTTCCTACCTGGCTTGAGCAGCTGGTCTGTTCCTTTGGGGTAGGATGGTCAGGTACATACTTATCTTCCAGAGCACCTGTCCTGGATCTAACAATGATTGGACTCTTATTTATTGACTTCTCAACATTGTGAAAAAAAAAAAAAGATTGATCCTCTCATGCCCATTGAAGATAGACATACATACACACATATGTGTGTATGCAATTTAAGATGAAATATTGGCAATTTAAAAGAAACAATAACTAACTTCACTTCCTTAATTTTTAAAATCACCTATGGTCTGCAGACTGTGAAACTTGACTTGTTTTAATAGACTGTCCTAGACCAGTGGTTCTCAAAAGCAATAACCCAACAGTTTCAGATTACCTGTGAACTTGTTAGACATGCAGATTCTTGTGCCCTGCCTAGTTCTGTGGGAAGAAGCTCGGCACTGTTTTATCAAGCCCTAGGGTACACCAAAGTTTGAGAACCATTGCATTTGGCTTCACCACTTGTGCTGACCAGTCCCTTTTCTGTCACTTTGACATAATACCTAAATTAAATAAAGGAGGAAATTAAGGCCCAAACCACACCACCATAACCCACCCCCACCTATCTTCACCCTTGCTGCCTGATGGACGTGTTGCAAGTTGTTTGCCTGGAACCTCCCTCTGATGACAAAAGTGCAGTCCAGATACTTCATCAGACTGCTGCTAGACTTTTCTTTCCATTTTTAGACAACAATTATTTCTCTTTTGCCTAGTTCAGTATAATAAATGTAGTTCTTTCCACTAGATGAATCGTAGAACACTGACCTGTGTTTAGACTGGCTGCCATGTGCACAGACTACAGCTGAATGGGAAAGATGCTTCTTGGGGGAGTTCTAACTGATGCCTGAGTTATGAGTGATGTGACAAGTGGAGCCGTGAGGACAGCTAATGTGAAGTATCATACTTTACAGCAATTCAGTCTTTGATTCGCTGATTAAGTGAATCAGACAGAGACAGAAACTATGATTTGGTGGAGGTAGCTAACCACCCAGATGGCCATTGTCTGAGAATCAGCTGGTTGCAAATTTTCAGTTTCCTAGTAGTCCCTCACATATAGGAAGGACTCAAACATCTGGCAGGATTGGTTCATCCACAACTGTCCTTACAAATCCTGCAGCATTTGAGGAGGCACCTGTTTCTATTCCAAAGCCACAGCTGGGCTCTGCAGGAGGCATGCGTGCTCCATTGAAGTACTATTCACTCCTTAAATAAAAAAGTTGGGTTGCTAAACTAAAGATATTCTAAGAGTTCCCTAAAGCTCTATGAACATGTGTGCATGCGGGCACACAAGCACACAACACATAGATACTGTTAGGATTTTTTTTTTTCCTAACAGAGTATATCAGGATGACCATCTTCACCAGTGCATCAGCCAAAATTCCACAGATGAAAGAGTCATGGGGACAAGTGACTTCTGAAAATGCCTGAAGTATGCCCTTGGTTTTGTGTTCATATTCTCCTTCCCTCTGAAGCAAATTGGAAGAACTATAATTTCTGAGGAGTTTTAAATATGTATCCCTTTTCCAAAAGAATATGTATGCACTTATAATTGATAGTAACAATCAAAATGTAAGCTGACAGTCACTAAGACTATTTGGTATTCCTTGTCACCAATCTATTTGACCCTAAAATCTGCGTGGTATGACCACTGTTGTCTTCCCCAGATTCTACGAGGGAAGAAACTAGGAGAGCCACTTACTTCTGCTTAATTCTTACAGAATGAGTTAAATGCAGAGGTGGACTTAGGTAAGATATGTAGGAGTCTATTTTGATTTCATAACCTATGTGTTTGCCTACTACCCTATAAAGCATTCCAAGTATGTGAATTTTGTTTGGTTAATTTAGGAAAATATATATCTTATCCTATGCAGTTAATGTGGATTTTCTCCTAATATGGATTTGCTCCTGCCTCTAGCTTACTGAGAGCTGGGTGTGTGTTGATGGCATTCTTAGGTCCTTACCTGGTTTCTGGTCACCTTTTTAATGCCATCATGTGAGAGAGCATTTTATTTGCTCTAAAATGGGAAGGATAGTACCTGCTTCCTAGGGGTGAGAAAGGAAATATGAAAACATCTTAGAAGAGGGCTTAGTATATAAGTAAATGATATGCATCATCAACTTTATTTGTGGACAATGAAATCACAGCTGGAGTGTTATTCGTTTTCCAAAGTCACTCAGCAAATGTGGAACCAGAGCTTAAATCCAGTGTTCTTCCTGTCTGCATCTATTGCCACGTGACTCAGAAATTGCCCACTGTCAGGCCTCATCACATTTCCACAGGGCACCTGGTGTGCTTGAATTTCATGGCCATATCCATTTCCTGGCTGGGTCTTTGTCTTCTTCCCAAAGGGCTAGTTAGCACAGTGCACAATGCCTGTGGATCCTTGGTGAGATCCCTTCAATTTTGTGTGCCTCTACATTTAATATTAGAGCCTATTGCTAGCAAAAAAATAACAGGCCTTGCTTTGTAAATGTAAGAATCCATGGTTACACCATGTACAGGCGAGTGCTCGAGAGTATTGTCTTTTATGCATTCTTGTGGAAAATTCCCTGAAGGACCCTCTTCTGACTGCTAAGAAATTCATGTGACACTGTCACTGTTGCCAGCCATACCAGCTCCAAAGGAAATTCTAACTGGTATGCTCAGTTCTACCTCAGTTGTGGAGAAAATATTCTCTTTAAGGTATACTCCTCTCCCAACCTTCATTCAGGGGGGTGAAGCATGGGCTGCTGAGTGAAAGGAGACCTGCAGGAAATAGAAATGTCATACTGGGGCAGCTCAGCAATGAGTTCCTTCCATGCTGTCCCCTTGCTCCATGGTGGCTTGTCCCCAGTTCCTGCTACGTTTCTTCTGTTCCTTCTTCTTCCCAGACATCTTACTGCGTTCTGTGCTTCTATCCCCAACCCTATCTGATGATCAAAGCCACAGAAGAAGCGGGTGGTGTGAGAACATATTTTAGCTCACACTTAGAACAACAGTGTCTCAGATTCATTGTTTCAAATTTTTTGAAAGTTGGACCAAATGACACTGAATGCCAGGGAGAAGCAAAGAAAATGAAAATGTGCAAAAAGTCAGCAGTTGCGTTCATGTGATGGGGAAACGATGCTGGTGTTGATCAATGTCTGTCACTGTTTTCAGTAGGAGTCTTCATAGTTGGAGATTTATAACTCAAAGGACTCGATATTTCCCCCTCCAGTCTGATATGTCTACACATACATCCCTCCTTCTCCCTGCTTCACTGACTAAACAAACAAATGTGCCACCTGCTATCTGTTTCTATAGATAATGGGGTGGTTATTTGAAAATTTATTTAGGCTGAGGTGCATCAGTTACCTCTTCTGAGTCATTAATCTTTGCAACAAGGCTTGTTGTAAGCAAAATAACTGCAATTCATGTCATTGAGATTTAAGTGTGTGTCAATAAAATTCTAAATGAGATTATAACTAGTGACCATCCACAGATGCAGCGTTGGCAGCACCTGATGCACTCAGAGAGTACCTTACCACTGGAAACTGACATACTCAGTAAGTTGTACCTTATTGGAAGCTGACATAGTAAGTACTTTATTGTTATAAAATATTTTATTGAGTGGCCATTTAATGCTTCTCAGAACACTTTGGAAATAAACCTATTATGATTTTTATAATTTAAATTTCATCAATCACTTGGAGCATAGTAAAGAATTATATGTGTCTTTTAAGTGTGAGATGTTTGACTAGTATTTAATCACACTGATAAGAATTTGGATCTTAGGTTTAAAATGCTTAAAGCATCTTTGTAATTTAAAAAAAAATTAAGCCCAGATACGTTTTGTCAACTCTTTTCTTTTCCTTTGCCCCCTTCCAATCACCCCTGCCTTCAGAATTTAAGTTTATATTAAGGATTTGATGAAAAGGAATTTTGGAAAAAAAAAAAAGATGATGTCATATAAGGCTTTGTACCAGAGAGGAAGCATGTAGGCTATGACTGTTTGCACTCTTGTTTTCTATGCTTTGGGGACAATGTGTAAATGTGTGTAGAAGGCACAGGTTTAGCAGTGATACTACTGTACTAAAATTGTCTGCTTGTAGACAGTAAATAGTATTTTACTCAAATCAGATATTCTTGTGAATATAGAAAAGGACAAGATCTCTTCTCCTCTCCATGCTGTGGGAGCTCCATGATGGATATTCATATAGGAGGGAGTGGTGAAGGGCAGGTGGTGTTGGCTGTCTTTTGTGAAGCAAAAGTTCAATATCATAACATTCATCAGCATCAAGTAATGACAGAGACAGCTAAAATAGGCAGTTGTCAGGGGGACAAGATACAGTGCTGGGAAGCTTCTAGACAAAAATAGGTTTTGAAGCAGGTAGGAAACTTAGCAATCAGATATCCCATGTCCATAGACCTGTATGGCCAGGAAGAAAAGTATTTTCTGCAGGAACCCCAGATACTTTCTGAGGATTTCCAGTGATAGTAAACTTGCTTCTTTTCAACATGAGGGTTTTTCAGGGATAGCCCTAATCATCAGAGGGCATAAAGTCGCACCTCATAGTCCCAACACTAATTGGCTGTGTTCTAGCCTCTGTCCAGAAGTATCTCCCTTCCATTAATGCTATCTACAAATGTAATGACTGTTGGCCAACAAATCACATACAGAATTTTAGCCATTTTGAGCATGTGGTCAACTACACATCTTAAATTAAGTTAATCAGAGCTGTGAAAAATCTATCTCTTTTGCTGTTTATTTGTAGAGTGGATTACCTTAAATTTATATTTAAAGTAATTTCCTTCTAAATATCATTTTGTTTTTTGAGTGGTTAAACTTCATTGTCAACCTGATTGGATTTGGAGTAACCTGGGAGTTGATAATATTGGAGAGAATTTTAGCTGAAACAAGATGACCTTCAGCATGAGCAGCTGAGGTCCTAGACTAGGGAAAAAAGACTCAGCAGGCTGAGCACCAGCGTTCATCTCTCTTTGTTTCCTGACTGTGGGTGCAGTGCAGTCAGCTGCCTCTACTCCCACCGTTATGCGTTTCCTGCCATGACAAACTGTACAAACCAAACTGTAAGCCAAAGTCAGCACTTCCTCCTTTAAGTTGCCTTTGTGGAGTATCTGGTCAAAGTGATGGAAAAGATAACTGCTTTTGTCAGGTTGCAGACTATCTAGGATTTTTTAAATTTAAATTGCATCATTCAAAATATGAAATATGTCCCATTTTTATTCCTAGGTCTTCATTCAAGTGGATAAAAATTATTTACTTAAAATAAAGTACTAACAACACCTTCAATATAGAAAGTGGAAATATTTTTGTGAGGTTTGTTGGAGGGCTGCAGAGATTTTTGAGAGAAATCTCAGTGTACAGCTCAGGCTGGCCTGAAACAAAAGATCTTCTTGTCTCTGCCTCCTGAGTGTCGAGATCACAAGTATGGGCTCCTGTGCCTCACCTAATATTCTGACATTCTTATTACTTGACAGCATGTTCACTTTTCAGTGTTGACTGTGTGTCTTTATACATGCTCATGAACTATTCTTTAATATTTGACTTTTAAAGTCTGCCAAGTATTCCATGAGAAGGTAACAAGGTAGTTGGACAGGAAGTCTAATTCCTCTTAATAAATTGAACATTATTCATTAATCCCAAATTTGGGGGAAGTCTCTTCCATTCATATAATTTGCAGAAGTTTCTGCTAGCCCTCATTTCTAGTTCTTTTATAAGTACAAGGAGATTTGAATTCATGTAAAGTAGCCAACAGTTTATTAACTTAATGAAATGGTGTTAACATCTGACTTTCATTTATCTTAATTGCATTTTATTCCCTTTCTAATTGTGAGTATTCATTTTAAAAAAAAACCTAACTGATATGAGTTCATAAACCTTCAGCTATGACTTATTTTTCTCCATTTTTCCTTCTTGGGGTGCATGCAACCCCCTGAGAACTGTGCTGACTTCCTGTATCATAGACAGTTCTATACATTCTATCCCCTTGGAGGGTCTCTGCCACTCATTTGTGTTTCACATGGACTCCAGGTACACACTTCTGGTGCTTTCTTGTCTTTCCAAGGGAGGTAAGCTGTGCAGACATTCTGTCCTCTGCTGATTCTTCTGATTTAGAGTGATTGTATGGAACCCTTTATGTAGAAGTGTGTGTGTATGTGTGTATGTGTGTGTGTGTGTGTGTGTGTGTGTGTGTGTGAGAGAGAGAGAGAGAGAGAGAGAGAAGAGAGAGCGAATGAGAGTGTGAATATGTGTGAATGTGTGTGCATGTATGTGAATGTGTGTGCATGTGTTAGAGTGTGTGTGTGAGAGAGTGAATGAGTGTGAATATGTGTGAGTGTGTGTGCATGTGCGAGTGTGTGTGTGTGTGCGTGCGTGTGTGTGTGTGTGTGTGTGTGTGTGTGTGTGTGTGTGTGTGTTTCATTAGGACCTGAATTCTTTTTTTTTTTTCAGGTCCCAACTGATTTATTTATTTATTTAATGAAGAAAAAAATTTTAATTTATTTTACATACCAATCAAAGATCCCCCTCTTTCCTTCTCCCACCCCTCCAGCCTCCTTGTCCTAACCCACCCCATCCCCTCCTACAAGAAGGTAAGACTTCCCATGGGGAGGTACATTTAGTAGAGGCAGGTCCAAGCCCTTCCCCCTGCCTCAAGGCTGTGTGAGGTGTCCCATCGTAGGTAGTGGGCCCCAAAAAGCCTGCTCATGCACCAGGGATGGATTCTGATCCCACTGCCAGGGGCCCCTTAAGCAGGTCAAGCTGCACAACTGTCTTCTTAAGGAAAAGCCTTGGCCTGAATCTGACACTTAACTATTATTTGTGTCACTCTGGGAATTTTACTTTTGTAAGTGTTCCTAAGCATACTTCTTACATCTGTAATGTGAGAATTATAACATCTGCATCGAAGACCTTGAGCCAATGTATGTGAAAGTACTCTAGGCAGCTCCTCACACCAGCCATGCTCTGTTCAGTAACTGCAGACAGCTCTCTATCCTGTAGTTTGGTGGTTAATACATGAATGCGCCAGTTGAAACTGATTTCCTTTTATCCAGTGCTCCTTGTTTGGCATTGTCTGAACACCCAATGCCACTTTTCCCATGCTTGTAGACCTTTTTCTCTACAGAGGGACCTGCCTCTCACTGTTTTCTCTTCACCTGTCTCTCCCCTCCCAGGTGCAGTGTGACTTCAGTCACGGCTTCCTGTCTTTCCTCACCTGCCAAGACTGGTGCGTGTCCGAGGCGTCTTAGCGATTTCAGTTCCACCGAGAGTTATTGAGAACCTCATTTCTTCAGGTCGATCACAGTGGAGCTCTGTGAAGAGCATGGTGGTTTGGTGGTTTTGCTGTAGTAGAGTGCTGAGAGCAGGCTGTGACCTGCTCTAAGTTACTCCACATTTGTACAGCCTGGGTATATGATATCCATCAGGGATCCATAGGCATAGCGTGACGAAAAAGGGCCTCACTGCATAGATAAAAACCCTTATGAGTCTGGACATCTTCACTGACATAGACTGTTGGACAGAAATACAAGAGGCAGACTTACAGATGTACCAAGAGTTAACCTTGTTCTCTCCAAAAATAGATGGCTGGAAAGAAAATCTTTTTACCTTGTTAAGGTAACTGTACCATGTGTGTTTTTTTATGTAATTGTTTTTTATGTAATTCTTTGTATGTCATTCTATGTTGACACAGAATGTACAAACCTCAGTCTGCCCCCCAAATTCCCTGACGTAGCTGAGTAACAAAACCTGTGACCACTTCTGTTCTTCCCATTCGTTCTGTCTTATGCTGAAATTGTTACTTTTTATTTTTTATTTCTTAGCATGCCTGTTTTATGCATGTGTGTAGGCATGTACGTGTGAATGTGAATATTTTGAGGATACACATATTAAAAGACCTATGGTAACATAGTTATAAACTTAGATACTCCTAATGTCTTAAAACCTATTGAAATGGGACTTGGAGTTTCTTAGGTGTTTTATGAAACCTTAAAATGCTATTTGCTTATATAAAACAGCGCTCATTGGAGTCAAAAGTAAGTTTCCCTAAGTCCTGAAATGTTACAACTGCTACATAGGTTTTGATAAGGATTTCCTTCCAAACAAGTTCTGAGACAATTAATTTAAAACATGTTTAATCTTTTAAAGTCAAGAGTAACAGAAGAGCAATTCCTTAAATGTCTTTCAGCCATTTGAGTTTCCTCTGTTGAGAATTCTCTGTTTAGTTCTATAGCCCATTTCTTAATTGGACTGTTGGGCATTTTGATGTCTAATTTCTTGAGTTCCTTATATATTCTGGATATCAGTCCTCTGTCAGATGTGAGGTTGGTGAAGACCTTTTCCCATTCTGTAGGCTGTTGCTTTGCCTTGTTGACTGTATCCTTTGCTCTACAAAAGCTTCTCAGTTTCAAGAGGTCCCATTGATTGATTGTTTCTCTCAGTGTCTGTGCTACTGGTGTTATATTTAGGAAGTGATCTCCTATGCCAATGAGTTCAAGACTACTTCCTACTTTCACTTCTAGCAGGTTCAGAGTAGCTGGATTTATGTTGAGGTAATGGATAGATCTAGAAAAAAATCATCCTGAGTGAGGTAACCCAGACTCAGAAAGACAAACATGGTATGTACTCACTCATAGGGGGATACTAGATGTGGAACAAGGATGACTGGACTGCTACTCACATCACCAGAGAGGCTACCTGGAAAACAGGACCCCAAGAAAGACACGAGGATCTCCCAATGACAGAGAAATGGATGAGATCTACATGAACAGCCTGGACATGAGTGGGGGTAATGAAGGGCGAGGGTAGAGGGAAAGAGAGCTTGGGGGAGAGGGAGATCCCAACTGGATCAAGTACAGAGAGGGAGAACAAGGAATAGGAGACCATGGTAAATGAAGACCACATGATAATAGGAAGAAGCAAAGTGCTAGAGAGGCCCACAGAAATCCACAAAGATACCCCCACAATAGGCTGCTGGCAATGGTCGAGAGACAGCCGGAACTGACCTACTCTGGTGATGGGATGGCCAAACACCCTAATTTTCATGCTAGAAACCCCATCCAATGACTGAGGGATCTGGATGCAGAGATCCACTGCTGGGCCCTGGGTGGAGCTCCAGGAGTCCAATTAGCGAGAAAGAGGAGGGTTTATATGAGCGAGAATTGTTAGGACCCAGGTTGGATAAAGCACAGGGACAAATAGCCAAACGAATGGAAACACATGAACTATGAACCAATGGCTGAGGGGCCCCCAACTGGATCAGGCCCTCTGAATGGTGAGACAGTTGATTGGTTTGATTTGTTTGGGAGGCACCCAGGCAGTGGGACTGGGTCCTGTGCTCATTGCATGAGTTGGCTGTTTGAAACCTGGGGCTTATGCAGGGTCTCTTGGCTCGGCCTGGGAGGAGGGGACTGGACCTGCCTGGACTGAGTCTACCAGGTTGATCTCACTCCTCGGGGAAGGCTTTGCCCTGGAGGAGATGGGAATGGGGGTGGGCTGGGGGAAAGGTGGGGGGGGGGGGAGGAGAACAAGGGAATCCGTGGCTGATATGTAGAACTGGATTGTATTGTAAAATAAAATAAAATAAAGAGTAACAGAAGAGTAATTTGGTGTTAAAATATTTTGTACCAATCAAATTACCTAGAAGTAACATACGTGAAAAATCTTGTATTAGATTAATTGCTATGGATTTCTTTTTACAAAACCAGACTCATCCTGATACCCAAACCACATAAAGATACAATGAAAAAAGAAAATTACAGACCAATCTTCCTGATAAATACAGATGCAAAATTTTTTTTCTTTCTTTTTTTTTGTTTTTGTTTTATGTTTTTTGAGTCAGAGTCTCTCTGTGTAACAACCCTGACTGTCCTAGAACTCACTTTGTTGACTAGACTGGCTTTAGATTCATAGAGATCCAACTGTTTCTGCCTCCTGAGTGCTGGGATTAAAGGAGTGTGCCACTATGCCCAGTTCAGGTGCAAAAATTCTTAATAAAATACTTGCAACAGAATTCAAGATAACATTAAAAAGATCATTCATTGTGTCCAATTAGGCTCCATTCCAGAGATGTAGAGGTGGTTTGACATATATAAATTAATAAATGTAATTTGGTACATAAACAGACACAAGGACAAAATTTACATGATCATCTTAACAGATGTAGAAAAGGCCTTTGACAGAATCCAATATCCCCTTAAGATCAAAGTCCTTAAGAGGCTAGGGATGGAAGTAACACACCTGAACACAGTAAAAGCTATATGTTATGAACCTATGGCCAACATCATGCAAATGAAGAAAAAGTTGAAGCATTTCCACAAAGATAGGACAAGACTTTATTGAGATGATCATGTGCTTTTTGTCTGCACATCTGTTTATGTAAGGAATTATATTTGTGTTCAACACAGTGCTTTAAGTCTTAGCTGGATAATAAATCAAGAGAAGGAAATAATAGGCAAAAGGGAAAAGAAGTTGAAATATCCCTATTTGCAGACTTTGTGATTCGAATAATAAGAGACTCTAAACATGCCACTGAAAACATTTAGAACTGATAAACCTCTTGCAAAGTAGCAGGATACAATGTCAACAGACTGAAATCAGTAGCCTCCCTATACACCAATGACATACTGAAAAAGAAATATGTAAAACAATGCCATTCACAATGGCCACACAGACATAGACAGACACAGGCATACAAACAAACAAACACACACACGCACAGACACAGACACACATAAGCACACAAACACACACACAAATACACACACAGAGACACAGGCACACACACACACACACACACACACACACACACACACACACACACACCTCTGAAATAAAGATAACTAAGGAAGTTAAAGAACTCTACAATAAAAACTTTAAGGTGCTGAAGTAAGAATTTGAGGAAGATACAAGAAGGCAGAAAGATGTCCCACACTCATTGATTGAATTGATATTGTAAAAATAGCCATCCTGCCAGAAGCAATCCACAGATTCAATGTGATTCCAATGAAAATTGCAGTTATTCTCTATGGATACAGAAAATAACAATCTCAAATTTTATACAGATCCACCAAAGCTCATGGATCACCAAACAATTCTGAGCAAAAGAACAGTGCAGGCAGTATCTCCATATCTGATTTCCAGATACTAGAGTCATAGTAGTACAAACAGCAGGGCACTGGCAGGTCACCAGACACAGATTGGTGGAAGAGAGAACTCAGATCAAACTCCACACAACTACCGCTACTTGATTTTTGAAGATGACGAAAGATGCCTTGGAAAAAAAAGAGCCCTTTCAACAAACAGTGCTGAGAAACCTGGATTTTAACATGCGGCCAAATGAAACTAGAACCTATCCTTCACCATCCATGAAACTGAACTCCAGTTGGAGCAAGGACCTCAAAACAAGACCTGATACCATGAAAGTGCACAAGGTAAAAGTAGGAATCATGTGTCGACTTACAGTTCCAGTAAGGACTTTCTGAGCAAGACTCCAGGGCACAGGAAATAAGACCCAGTAATTAACAAATGGGATCTCATGAAATAAATAAGCTCTGGACAGCAAAGGAGACTTGTCCACTGAGCGAAAAGGCAATACACACAATAAGAAAGCAACACTTTGCCAGTTAGTTAAACATCTGACAGAGAAATGGTGGTGTTGCTGTTATCAGGATAACTGGCTACTCTCTGATTACACTGGAGACCCACTCCATAGGCGAGAATCCATGCTTGGATCTGCTCCCTCTGGATCTGGTCCTGCCCTCCATCCCTGCAGCCTCTATGGTCCTACATCCAGCATTGAGTATTTCACTTGGCGCTGATGCTCAGCTCAACTCTCACTCTGCAACTTGGCTCTGGTGGTGTCTCCAGCAGACTCCCAGAAAGATTTGCTATTTGATCTGTCCAGAGGTTCCCTTCATATCTCTGTCAGCTTCTCACTTCTGCTTCTCAGAAAGGCCTCACTGGAACGCCATGGACTCTTTCTGAAGACTATCTCTTGAAGGCATGCTTTAACCTATGTATGTGTGGACAGCTAGGGATGCAGTAGGTGGGTAGACAGATGATAAACATGATAAACGTGAGTAGATAAACTCGTTTGCTGAGTGATGTGCAAAAAGGTTTGGAGGAAAAACTTCCTCAGGTTTATGACACAGTTTGTTTCTGGCAAGGGAGGGCCTGTAGTCCTCACATGACTTCCTATTAAGTTTATTGAAATATTGCATCCCTGGAATAAGCCCTTCTTTATTATCATACACAATTTCTCCCACTCTTTGCCAAGCTGATTTGGTAATATTTTTAGGGGTCTTTTATTTATATTCTAGAGGAATATTGATTGGTTTGTATTTTTTCTTTCCTGAGCTCTGAACAGTTCTGGTATCAGTTAATAGCTTAATAAAATGAAGTGGGGACTTTTTTCTTTTATTTTCTAGAAGAGCTTGCTTCTAGAAGAGTTGGTATGAACTCTCCTTTAAGCATTTGGTACAGTGCTTACAGTCAGAAACAAACTGGCTCTCAGGATTTCTTTTTTGCCACAACTTTAACATTACAAATTCAGTTTTCTTCTTCTTCTTTTTTTTTGGTTTTTCGAGACAGGGTTTCTCTGTGTAGCTTTGCGCCTTTCCTGGAACTCACTTGGTAGCCCAGGCTGGCCTCGAACTCACAGAGATCCGCCTGGCTCTGCCTCCCGAGTGCTGGGATTAAAGGCGTGCGCCACCACCGCCCGGCTCCAGTTTTCTTCTTAATGCACAGAGGGATTTCAAATAATTTAATCATGTAGAATCATTTGTGATATCGTCTATCCTTTTACGACTACAAGGTCTGTACTAGTACCCATTTTCTTTGTAGTGTTACCAGCATACTTGGCTAGCTTTTCTCTTGTTTTGTAATCCTTGCTAGAGCTTTGTCAGCCCCATTGAGCCAGTCTTGCCAGGAATCTTAGTTTTGTTGTATTGACTTTCTCAATCACCTTAATGCATTCAATTTTGTTGATTTTTGCTCTAATTTTAATATTCCATCTTTTATTTCTTTGATCTTCTGTTTTGTTGGGCACAAACATTATTACCATGAGATGCTGCCTCCTTTTTGATGGAGGCAGTTAGTGTTGTAAGCTTCACTCAGCACCAATTTACCTTCTATCCATGAGTTTTATTATGTCCGATTTTCACTTTCACTCAGTTCAATTTGTCTTCTGATTTTCCTCGAAGCTTCTTCTTTGATCTATAGATTGTTTATAAGTGTGCTGCTTAGCTTCCAAGTGGTTAGAGATACCTCTATTCTTGTCTGCTATTGATCCGCTTGGTATCAGTTCAGCACAGAGAGAAGAATGCCAGAAAAGCAATTTAAAAAAAAAAAGTCAACACCCATTCATGACAGAAACACTCACAGAAGGAAGTAGAAGGAACCTACTCAAGTTGACCTTAAAAATGCTACCAGTGATGCTGGTGTTGACTGTGACAGGTTGAGTTTGTTTTCCCTTAAGACTGGGGAGAAAGCAAGGATGTTGGCCCTAAACACTCTTACTCACCGTTATCCTGGGATTTATTTAAATAGTCATCAAGATGGTTTGGTAGTATTGTCAGGGTGGGCATATAGACCACTGAAACATAATTGAAAGTACAGAGATAGGCCCACATATATGTACTCAATGGGTTTTCAACAGAGCACAAAGATAATTTATTGCAGAAAGAATGAAACCCTTTACAAGTGTTCAGAGAAAGTGGATATCTCTACACAAAGAGAACATACACAAAGATTGCCTAACATACCCCAAAACAAAAGTAATCAGGCTTAATCCGCAGTGTATATCACATACAAAAATTCACTCTAAAGAAAAGTCCTAAGCCAAGTTCAAAACAGGAAATATTTATACATTTTCTTCCCTAAAAAACTTCTGCTTTCTAAAAAACAAATGAAGAAAAAGGCCATGTGTTTGATAAGGAATTTCAATTAGAGTCATATAGAAGCAGGTTCTCTAATCAGGGGAGCCAAAATCCAATTAAATCAGCAAACTATTTGAATAAACTGTAGTTCACTCTAAAAGATCTACTGACTGACAACGGGGCCATAGAAAGACACTTAACATCTGTCCTGTCTTCAGCCCGCCCCTCCACTAAGAACCTGGAAGAATTATAAGGGTCTTCAGGGCTCCTGCAAATGAATGAGGGACTTGTCTCTACTGTTCACTTTGAATTTCATCAATACAGACTCTGATGCAGAATTCACAACTGTGCCTTATACTAGAGTTACCTCAGAGACAATCTGTTTGCTGTCCTTTATGAATTCAAGAGGCTTAGAGTTCTCCTGAGTGTCACAGGGCTCCACGGGCACCAACCCAAGGCCCTCTGCTGTGTTTTACCATTTTGTGTCCTGCATAAAAACAGGCTCTATGCAGAGGCAATACCCAGTAACTTCTACATCAGTTGTGATACACAAAACCTTGAAGAATCTCCTTGGGGAAGGGCAGCCACTCTTTGCAGAACATTACTCCCACACTTTGTTGGCATTTTCTTTAGGACAAAGCACACAGAGCCTCTGAGTGGCACGTGCTACTGTCACAAAACATCCCATTTGATATCATGCTGTCCTCTATGGCTTGACTCAAGCTTCATTTCTAGGCCTGTTGATGATTTTTCACAGAATATTTCTAAATTCTCAGTCCAGGCTGGAAAGATGGCTTAGCAATGAAGAGCATTTGCTGCTCTTGCAGAGGACCTGGATTCTGTTCTCAGAACCCATATTGGTCAATCCACAGCCACCTATAACTTCAGTTCAAAGGGATCATCCCATTGGCATACACACACACACACACACACACACACACACACACACATGCACACACACAATAAAAAATATATAAATTTTAAAATAAAATTCATTCAGTCCAGCCAATTCCTGCCATTAGTAAATAGCAGGGTTAATGGAGATTGTCTTTGTGTCTTCTGTTTGACAGTGATTGAAGACTACATTCTCAGAATTAATTCTTAGTATTCAAACCTGTCAGTTGCAATACAAGAGATCAACTGTGTCTGTTTTCTCTTGGGGGCTGGTATTTTAACTAAGTGTTATGATCTGTGCTTCTCTAAATGTACCTGTTTCTCCCAAAGAATGAGGTGGACGAAGATAGGGGTGATGGTTGAGATTTCGTCATTATTCTCGAGCGGTCAGCTGGGGTGTAGTCTATTTGATCTTTAATGGAGGAGGTTTATGATATAGTTCCTTAATGTCAGACACAATATAAAGGGAATCCGTAATAATATCAATAATATCAATAAATCCTAATTGTGCAAAATGTCCCGAGGCACGACTCAGAGCACGTACATAGACTCACAGCACAGAACTACTGTTTTCAGTTTGATTCCTGGTCCTCTGAGGATGCCATGAGTGGATACTGATTAGATGAGCAAGGGAAATCTTCTGCTTTGGAATCATCATCAAATAATTGATTTGGGTGATTGATTTAAGGTATATTTGTATTTAGAAATATCATGCTTAATTTTCTCTGTCAATTTTATCGATTTTCCTAGGTGGGGGTTGGGTGTCCAGACATCTTGTCAAACAGTATTTTTGACATTTCTGGGTGAGATTAACATTGAAATCAGCCAACTGTATAAAAAATATTACCCACTTTACTGTGTTTGAGTCTTGCCCTATCAGTTGTAGCCCTAACTAGAACAAATTGCTTAACTGTCCTCAAGGCAGGATTTCTCATGCCTGATTGCCTTTGAGCTAAGGCAACAGCTTTTCCTGACTTCAGATCTGAACTAAAATATTAGTTAGACCTGCAGCCATTCTGAGTGTAGCAATACCACCAGCTCTCCTCGCTTTCCAGCTTATCAACCAGCCCTACAAATCTTAGGATTTGACAACCTACCATAACTGCACAAGCCAGTTCCTTGTAATAAATTAGCCTGTCTCTTTCTCTGTCTCTATGTTTGTCTCTCTGTCTCTGTTTCTGTGTATTCTCTCTCTGTATGTCTCTGTCTGTGTCTCTCCATGTCTCTCTGTGTCTCCCCTCTCTCTCAAACACACACACACACACACACACACACACACACACACACACACATGCACACATTTTCCATTGTCTTTGTTTCTCAGGAAAGGCACAATTCTACATTTCCTTAGTGTGAATATGCCTTCTAGACCCTGTAGAGAGATGAACATGGGTTAGATTTTCTGGTGTCATTGTTCCTGCTGAGCTCAACAATTTTAGATTCTATGAAATTTGCTGTTTCAGGAACAGACCCGTGATTTTAAAAAGCCCTGCTCTGACTAAAGCCTTGCCTCCATGCTGCTCCAGGAAAATCTTGCTGTTCAGAAGAAAACTCAACCCCCAGATGAGTAAACCTGAAAAACAGGACATATTTTCAATCCAAAAGGAGTTATACTGTATGTCTAATCAAATTGATAGCCCCCCCCAATTCTACTGCTGACAGTGAGCATTTATTCCTATATCAGTTTATAAGTAAAATAATACAAAACTGAGCATGGTTTGAAGCTCCCGGACTGACAAATCAGCTAGAGCCAGTTGGACAGTGCCAGATGTTCTAGACAAAATATGTCGGAAGGTGTATTCTAAAATAAATGCACAGGTTTGGAGAGAAAAATGTCCTATGTGGTAGATTTGTGTAAAAATGTCTATTGTAGATTTGTGGTAAATGGATGTCTGAAATGAGTGGTTAAAGTCAGAAGGAAAAAGAAATCATGACTCCTAAGAGTAGATCTGAAGTCACTGTGGGGGCACAAGAAAGTCATTGAAAGCTTATGTTCAGTGCTGAGTATCCTCCAGAGCCCCCAGACTGTGGAATCCTAAGCTTTCAGAAGGACACCCATAAGAAATCCCAGCACAAGCCCTCAACGAAAGCAGCCCCCACAACCAATTTGAGTTCCTAATTCAGTTAGATTTTCAGTTTATTCCCACTTCTTAGAATTGAAGACCACACATTTTCAAGTGGAAAACACGGCTTTTCCATGCATTTTCCACACCATTTCTTATGCAATAGCATTGTTAAAAAAGATGGACATAAGCAGAAGAATTTCATAATGCCACAGGATGTTTAGAAAAGAGGATCTTCATATCGAGTGCAGTACAGCCTTTAGTGTTTACTACTCCCCAAATTGTGGGGTTTCATGGTATCATCCAGTCACCATTTCTGGGTTGACATATAATAACTCACCCAAGATGGCACCTACTTTGAGCTAAACTGACTAAAATCCATTGCTAGGGTTGTAAACACTGAATCCAAAGAAGACTAACATATATCCTTTCTTGGATGAGTTGGGAGAACAGACTGAGAGTGGTAGATGCCCATGGTTCCACTCCAGAGGAGTCTAGTCTGGCAAGGAAGCCAGCATCTCAAAGGAGTAGTATAGAGTTGGATGGAGAGATAGCCTTTGTTAGTCTGAGGCCCTGAAGCCCAGCTGCTCTGTAGCTTGTGTTTAATTTTGTGAATCAAAAATCTCCCTTGGTTTCAGTTAGAGCTGGGATCACTACATGTAGTCAAAGGTGTCTGCCCACATTTGATCGACGTCTGCAAGGGTTTTGTGTGTTTGTTTGTTTCTTGTCCTCTTTTTTCCAGTGATAATACTTTGAGTTTATAGTTAGGGATTGTCCCACTTCATTCTCAGTCCTTGCAAAGGAAACCTTGAGTGTCACAAACTCACTCTGTCTAAGCCAGTTCTATGTCAGCCTTTTCAGCTGTGTGAGCCAATACTCTGTGTTGATATTTTATCTGTGTACCCCAATAAAGCTTATCTGAGGATTAGAGGAAAAAGCCAGCCACTGTAGTAAACATAGAAGTCAGGCAGTGGTAGCACATGCCTTTAATTCCAGAATTCAGGAGGTAGAGATCCATCTGGATCTCTGTGAGTTCAAGGCCACACTGGGAACAGAGCCAGGCATGGTGGCATATGCCTTTAATTCCAACACTAGTTAACCATAAAGGTCTGGAGGTCTGTACAGACAGACAGGAAGTGGCAGAGTTGGGCAGAAAGAGGAAGTGATGTAGCTGGGCAGAGAGAGGAAGTGAGATGGCAGGGACAGAAAAGCATATAGGTGTGGGTATACAGGAAGTAGGTCTCTTTGGAGGCTGAGGAGTCGGTAAGGTGGGGTTGGCTGTGGCTTGTCCTATTCCTCTGATCTCTCGGTTTTCACCCCAATATCTGGCTCCGAGTTTTTTTTTTTTTTAATTAGTAAGATCATTTAGCAGTATGTCTTCCAGTGCACTCCTTTTCTAACCTTAAACTGGCTTGCTTTTCTGTACTTGCAACTAAGTCTCTCACTTAATAATGTGGTCCAAACTACTCCTGTTGTATTCAGTGTTGCTGAAGAGAAAAACCACATGGCATCTTTATACTTCATATATAAATTTAGGAATTTTCTTATTCTTGCTAAACCTCAAATCAAGCCATTGCAAGGTAGAAAAAACAGATTTAAATACATTGTAGTTCAACAGGAAATATTTTTGATTGGTGTTTTCTCAGAGATGCTTTGTGAAGGTTAGTTTTTGTCTACTTGACACAAACTATTTACCTGGGAAGAGGGAACCTCAATTGTGAAATTGCCTCCATCAGATTGGCCTGTAGGCATGTGTCTTAGAGTTTACTATTGCTGTGAAGAGACACCATTACCACAGCAACTCTTATAAAGAAAACATTTAATTGAGGGTGGCTCGCTTACAGTTTCAGAGGTTCAGTCTATTATGATCATAAAGGGGAACATGGCAGCATGCAGGCAGACATGGTGCTGGAGCTGAGAGTGCTATAACTTGCAGGCAACAGGAAGTCGACTGACTGTCACACTGAGGGAAGCTAGAGAGAAAGAGACCTCAAAGCTGGCCCCCCACAGTGACACACTTCCTCCAGCAAGGCCACACCTCCCAATAGTGCCATGCTCTTTGGGGACCATTTTCTTTCAAACCACCACAGTATGTCTGTGGGCATTTTCTTGATTGATTGGTGTGGGGAGGGTTCACTCCACTGTGAGCAGTGCCAGCATCTTGGGCAGGTGGTTCTGGGTTGATAAGAAAGTAAGCTGAACAGCTGGGTGGTGTGGTAGAAACCTTTGATCACAGCACTCAGGAAGCAGAGGTAGGCAGCTCTCTGAGTTCAAGGCCAGCCGAGTTTACAGAGCTGGTTCCAGGACAGCCTGGGATACACAGAGAAACCCTGTCTCTAACCACACCACTCAAAAAAGGCAGAAAAAAATGAATGAAGCAAGTTGAGGTTGAGGAAGCTATGGAAGCAAAGCCATAAGGAACATTCTTCTGTAGTCTCTGCATTAGTTCCTGCCTCAAAATTCCTGCCTCTTAGTTCCTGCTGTGGGTTCCCTTGATGGAGAATTATAACCTATGTAGGTTCCCTTGATGGAGAACTGTAACCTACATGGCTTTCCTTGATGAAGAATTATAACTGTAAGTCTAACAAACCCTTTCCTCCCCAAGTTGCTTTTGTTCAGTGTTTTTATCACAGCAGTAATATGTAACTAGAACATGCTTTCCACCTTCCTCAATAGGAGTGTCAACAGTAAGCCACTTACAATCACAGTGTGCTACCTAATGCATCCCTGGGAAGGATAAAGTAATTATCAATTACATCATTTGTGTTAAAGGCATGAGTTATCTTACTGTCTATGCAAGGCAATAATTGGTGTTGGTTTCTTTTATTTTCATTGATCTAACACTTTGTAATGAAGACTGAATATTCTCAGAAAATTTAGATGAAAATGAGACAATATTTCAGTTAAATGATGTGAATCTATTTTTGTTTTGTTTTGTTTTCAGGACTTAAACAGTAATTATTTAAAAAGAAAAAAGAAAAGAAAAGTCTGTTTCAGAGAAATTTAGACAAACATTTGATTGACATTTTATCTCCTGAATATTTCCTTTACTCTAAAATGCTGTACATAAATATGCCCAGTCCAACAGAAGGAATAACTGACAAATATTTTAAGACCCAACAATTAGAGTTTTTCCTTGTTACAGCATAACTTCTTATTTTGATAGTTTAATGACAGAATACTTCTTCACTTTTGGGATAATAACATTTTATTTTGTTGGACTGAACTCAATCTGCGTTCCTCTGATGCCTAGGATAACAGGGCTTTTATTTTTTTTAAATTTTTTATATAAATCATGAAGGATACATACATTTTGAGTTTATGATATTTTTCAGAAATTATTTTATTGTTTACTTCACATTTCCTACATGCCCTAAAATTATATGTACCTCTATAATTCAAATTATCAGAACAGAAAATTCACCCTTTGACATGACACATTTGAGAACATATTTTTATTAACAAAATAATGTAGCTTGCAAATGCTTTGTTACTTGATGTGTGTCAAAGCAAAAGGTTAATAATTATAATGCCTTGTAATCCTGTTTGTTTTCAAAGCGATCTGTAGGAACTTATTATGTAAATAGATTTAGCCTGGCATTTTCTACATGGGGTGTTTTGCAAATAGAGTAACTTGGAGAATTTTGCTTTTAAAAGTATTTTTTTTTTATTCCTTACTTACAAAATTTCCATCATGTTCAGATTAAAAATGGAAACACTAAAAATGTTGAAATAATATGGAACTTTCTAGGGCGGCAGTTCTCAGCTTGTGGATCCAGACCCCTTTGGGGAACCCCTGTCTCCAACAATATTGACTTATAGCAGTAGCAAAATTATAGTTATAAAGCAGCAAAGAAAATAGTTTTATGGTTGGGGGTCACCACAACATGAGGAACTGCATTCAAGGGTCCTATCATTAGAAAGGTTGAGAACCACTGCTCTAGAGGGATAAACCTGAGGAACAGAAACATAATTGGTATTATTAGTAGATAGAAGATTATATTCAAATCTTGAATGGAAGATGAATGTTTGTGGCATTAAAAAAAGTACAGTCCAAGGGCTTTCATCACAGCTGCCGAAGGGAGGGTATCTGTTTTGTCTTACCACAGCAACATATTCAGTCTGGCCACCTTATTAACTTCAAGTTGCAGGGAAAATGGAAGGAGGTCAGAGATAAGTACCAGCTATGACAAAGCACCTACACAGACAGACACAGCAAAAAGCCAGTGTCCAGTTTGGAAAGAGCTGGGTCACAGGAGGAAACACGTGGTGACATCAACATGTTCGACAGAAGTAGCTTCATTAGCAAGTGGAGAATTGAGCTCAGTGGGATTGTGGGAAGGGCAAGACAGCAATTAAACATGGAGAATGAAACTTAGGAGTACACATTACAGACACATTGGCCTTCCCTATACCTGATGCCAAGTAAACAACTTCAACATGTACCCAGGGCCAGAATCTTAGCTTCTTTCACTTGTGATATAAAATTTTTTTCATTGTAATGAAGGATTTGCTTTATTTTACTCTCTGCTCAATTTTCAGAAGCATAAGCTCTTCCTTTCTTCCAGGACCAGTTCCCACAAAGATTTCAGTTCTAAGAAATCATGCAAAGGACAGGCAATTTCTGCCCCTTACCCCCTGAACAGGCACACTTTCCTAGTTGGCTCAAGGACCTGTATGTGTTGATGACCCTGATGAATAGGGCCAGCTCAGTTATGTTCCAAAGGTCATACTTGTCTATAGATTTTTGTGTACAATCTTTTTGACCAAAACCAAGAAAGCTATCACAGCATTTGAATGTGTATTCATTTCATATCTTTGTTTAATTTATAAAAAAAGTATCTGAGGTAATTTTAGTCTAAAATTAACCATTTTAAAGGCCTGAAATATCACACTGTATTAATATGTGAGATATTATAACCAAAAATTTAGTTCTAAAATACTGGGAAAACAGTCCAGTAATAAATAGAATCATTTGCAGAGAAACAAAATAAAAAATGCAGTCAATTCTTTATCTCAGTGATATGCAACCAGATAGGTAAGTTTCTCTGTTTGTCTTGGATCATGAACCCTTAGAGTTTCTTAGGAGTAAAATAGAAAAATTGTCCTAGTTTCATAAATGTCTTGGTCAAGGGGGTGGGAAGGAATAAGGAGACATAGGAGGAAATTAGTAAAGAGAAAAATTCTTGAGCCAATCATCACTCTCAGGTGCCTACAGGAATGACACTTTGTCTAGTAGATTTTTACCCAAGAGATTTGTAGGAGACAAATATAAGAACTGACGGTTTAAAAACAGCCAGAGAGCTTTCTGGAAAAGTGACCTTTCCACTTAGGAATAAAGACTTCCTAGAACTATAGGATTCCTTGTCTGATGACTACGGCCTGCTTCAACAAGGTGAGGGATGACTTATTTCGTAGGATTTTAAACACTTCATTCACTTTAATGCATAAAAACTAATAAGTATGCTGAGTTAAACCAATGTTTCAAGCCAGGAAAATACCTGTGCACAGCAAAGGTGATAGAGTCAGCATCTTGTCATAGATGTCTGTTTTTATTTATAGATTATAAACCTTGTGTCTATAGAAGTACATGATGGATGTGGCTTGTATAAAACAGGCATTCAAATACTATGGAGGATGCAAAGATGGTGACATGCATTTCCTATGTCCACAAAAGGCAGGGTCTTTTCCCAGAGGCATGACTTATTTAAACCAGTATCTAAACCATGCCCCTTTCTCCTTTAACTTTCTGGACTAGACATATAAGTAAACAGAAACTCTTGTGTTATTAGATCTTGTGTTATTAACTCTGGGCTTTGGGGGATTTTTGGGGTCTGGTTTCATCAGGACCCCAACTGTTGAAATGTCTGCCTATAAGTAAAGATAGGAATTCACATGCAGTCCTCACAGCCTTTAAGAGAGTCAGTGGGGAAGTATTTAGAAGTAGTAGAGTATTCCCTGAGTTCTTCAAAGGGGCCAACTCTCAACTCTGGTTACTATAGCAGAAGGAGCAGAATGGTTTCACTGTATAGACAGCAAAGTCAGGGAGAGAAGGCATGCAGCTTACCTGGGAAGCAGCAGGAGAGGGGCTCCTGAGGCATGGAATACTGTCCCTGGAGCTAATGAGTGCATCAGAGCACTTCCTACAGGCAGATGCTAGCTCTGTTTTTGACCCAGGGTTAAAAACCCAAGAGAAAATACATAAAAATGTTTGCTGGATAAATTAAGGTTGATGAATGTGGTCATAGGAACAGTCATGATAACAGTTTTCAGCCTGAAGATGAATAGGAATCTGACTGAGGCTGTGGAATCAAAGTATGGACTCAGACACAAAAGATAAGCATAGTGGCTAGTTTTATGAATCTTGTCTGTGCCATAACATATTGTATGGACAAGCACTAGCCTAGTTGTCTGTGTGAACACATGTTTAAAGAGAAGATTGTTATGGAATAACCTTTTTGTACACTGTGAAGATGTGTCTTTGATAAGCTGCTTTCTGATTGGTTTAAATAAAAGAGCTGACTGGCCAATAGCTAGAGAGGAAGAGGTTAGGCAGGAGAGCCAAACTGAGGGGATGTTGGAAAGAAGAAGGATGGAGTCATGGGGAGTTGCCAGGAGACTTGGAAAGAAGCAAGATGAACATGCCTTGCTGAAAAAAGGTGCCACTACATGGCAGAGCACAGATGAGAAATATGGGTTAATTTCAAATGTAAGATCTAGCTAGTAACAAGCCTAAGTTATCAGCTGAGTATTTATAATTATTAATAAGTTTCTGCATGGTTATTTTGGGAGCTTGCTAGTGGTCCCAATAAAAGACTCCACCTACAGGAGATTAATATTTAAATCATTGAAATGTTGAATAAAAGATTATCACTTTCCATAATGTGCAGGGCCTTATCTAATTGGTGGAAAGCTTTAAGAGAAAGACATGAAGTTCCATTAAGGAAGATAGAATTGACCTCCAATCTGCCTTGGACTTGCAGTACAACATGATCACTAGATTTCTAACCTACCACATGAGGGTCAAACAGTGAGTCAAATCACAGAAAGCAGATTTTTCCTATCTTGTTTCTTAGTTGTTTTTCTTTTTTCTATTTCATGGCTTTTGTTTGTTTGTTTTGGTTTGGTTTTCTTTTCTTTTCTTTTTTGTCCCTAATTTCTTTATCAACACTGAGGGGACTCTTGACTTTTTTTTCTTCTTCTTTCCTTCTTATATTTTTTTCTTTTCCATTTTTCAAGACTGTGTTTCTCTGTATAACAGTCCTGACTGTCCTAGAACTCACTCTGTAGTCCAGGCTGGCCTCAAACTCACAGAGATCTGTCTGCCTCTGTATCCAAAGTGTTGGGATTAAAGGCATGCATCACTGTCACCACTGGCCAGCTCTATTTTTCTTTTATTGAAAATTGATTTTTTTTCTGATTACGGTTTCCCTTCCACTAACTTCTACCCTCCCATCTGAATCAACACTCTTTTTGTCTCTCATTAGGAAGCAAGCAGGCATATAAAAAATAATAGTAAAATAAAATAAGATAAAACAAATAAACTTGAATAGGACAAAACAAACAAACAAAAGAAAATGAGCCAATGAAAAAGCATGAGAAAAACGTATAGGTACAAAGACACACATATTTATACACACAGGGATCCCATAAAAAGACAAAACCAAAAGCCATAATATATATGTAAAGGACTGTAAGTTAAAAAAAAAAAAGAAAAGAAAATGCCCTAGAACACATAATGAGACAATCTCCAAAGATGTCACTGAGTTCGTTTTGGGTTGGACATCTACTGCTAGGTATGAGACCTGCTCTTAAGAGTGGTCTGTATCTTCATCAGACTGTTGGCAAGAACTAATGTTTTATTTGTGAGTAGATATCAATTGGAGATGGCTTATGGATTAGGGAATGGGGTCATGTGTCCATTTTTCTACTCAGTGCTGGGACCCTGTCTGATACAGACCCATGGGGGCCCTAAGCATGCTGCCACAGTCTCTATGAGTTCATATGTGCCATGGTCCTGCTGTGTTCCTCGGTGTCCTCCATCCCCTCTGGCTCTTACAATTTTTCCACCTACTCTTTCGAAGTATTCCCTGAGTCCAGAAGGGAGAGATTTGATGGAGATATTCCATTAGGACTAAGTGTTCTAAGATCTCTCATTCTTGGTACATTGTCCAGCTGGGGTTCTGTATTGTTCCCATCTACTGAACAAGAAAGCTTCTCTGATGATGGATGAGCAAGGCACTAGATCTATGAGTACAGCAGAATGTCATTAGGAGTCATTTTATGGCTATGTTCTTTTAGCAGAACACTAGTATTTGGTTTTCCCTTAGGACACTGGCCTATATGGTCTCAGGTTCTTGGCCACCCGAGCAGTGTCAGGGATGGGTTCCGTCTCATGGAGTGGACCTTACATCCAATCAGAGAGTGGTTGTTACTCTCACAAACTTTATGCCACTATTGCACTAGCTCATCTTCCAGGCAGGTCAGCACTGTAGATCGAAGAGTTGTTGCGGGGTTGGTGCTTTTTGATAATGTGCAGAATGTCTTCAATGAACACTAGTCCACAGGGAGGAAGGCTTTAGGCAGGCACCAGCTCAACTTCTCTGTGTTCAATGAGTTGTGTGGGTGTTGTCTTCAGCAAAAGGGTCTTATCATCAGTTTGTGTAGAGCAACCAATTAGCCTCGGCAATAGCCAGATTGTTGACTCTTTATTTTCTAGGTCCCCATATAATATATAGTTGGTGACTTTGTGCAGTGGTATGGTACATTAAAATTTTTTAAGCTTTTTTGAGATTTATTTATTAGTTGAAAATCGATTTTTTATACAATATATTCTGATTATATTTTCCCTCTTCACTTCCCAACCCACCCATATCCACATCTTTTCTTTCTCTTCTCATCAGAAGACAATCAAGGCATCTAAAAATAATATTAATAAAAAATAAAACCAAGCCAGAATAGGACAAAACAAACAAGAAAAAACAAAAAGAGACAAAGAAAAGCACACAAGAAACACATACAGACACCGAGAAACACATATTCATACGCACAAAAATACAACAAAATTTGAAACTACAATATATAAACAAAAGACATTAAATTTTTTGACATAATTATAGATTGGCATGCAGTTGTAAGGAATAATATGGGGGTTCTGTGTATACCTGACCATTTTTTCCAATGTTAGCATCTTAAAAATTTTAATTATATTAACTGACAAAATGTAACTGTATTACATTTATGGTTAGTGTCAACATATGTATACAATGTTGAATGATTAATAAGCAAATTAACAGATGCTTTATCTCATTTACTGGACATTTTTTGTAATGATACATTTAAATTTTACTCAGCTATTTTAAAATGTACTATTGATATTGATTGTAGTCATCCTTCTGTGAAAAATCTCACAAAACTGTTCCCCCTATCTAGCTGAAACTTTCCATGGCTTAAACTAATAACGTCACAGAGCCTCCTTCCTGCTCCCAAGTATGCTATGAGTTTTACTGATTCACATTCTACACTCAGATGAGACAGTGTGGAAGCTGCATTTTTTTGTGACTGGCACTTATTCTTGTGTCCTCAAGGTTCATCCATCTTCTTCCAAATGACAGAACTGCATTCTCTTGAAAGTCTGGCTAATTTTCCATGGTGTATTTGTACCACACTTTCTCATGTATTCAGCTGCTGAGGGACCCTTCCTTTGAATTCATGTCTTGGTTGTTGTAGACAATGCTGAATGAGTAGGAGAATCCCATTGACCACAACTGATTTCAATTCCTCTGTATTCTAAGATGTAGGACTGCTGGATCATAGAATATTCTTTTTTATATTTTTATTTTATAATTAATTTAATTTTACATATCAGCCACAGATACCCCTGTCCTTCCTCCTCCCACCCCGCAGCCTCTCCCCCAGTCAGCCCCCTCTCCCCCATTCCCACCTCCTCCAAGGCAAGGTCTCCCCTGAGGACTCAGCCCAGCCTGGTAGATTCAGCTGAGGCAGGTCCAGTCCCCTCCTCCCTACACCAAGGCTGAGCAAAGTGTCTCATCATAGGCTGTAGGTTCCAAAAAGCCAGCTCATGCACCAAGGACAGGTCCTGGTCCTATTGCCTGGGGGCCTCCTAAACAGTTCAAGCTCATCAACTGTCTCACTTATCCAGAGGGCCTGATCCAGTTACATGGGGGCTCCTCAGCTATTGGTTCATAGTTCATGAGTTTCCACTAGTTTAGCTCTTTGTCCCTGTGCTTTTTCCAATCATGGTCTTGATATCTCTTGCTCATACAATCCCTCCTCTCTCTCATTGACTGGACTCCTGGAGCTCCACCTGGGGCTTGGCCGTGGATCTCTGCATCTGCTTCCACCAGTCACTGGATGAGAGTTCTATCATGACAGTTAGGGTGTTTGGCCATCCCATCACCAGAGTAGGTCAGCTCAGGCTTTCTCTTGACCATTGCCAGTAGTCTATAGTGGAGATATCTTTGTGGATTTCTGGGGAGCTCTCTAGCACTCTGCTTCTTCCTATTCCCATGGGGTCTTCATTTATCATGGTATCTCTTTCCTTGTTCTCTCACTCTGTTCCTGATCCAGCTGGGATCTCCCGCTCCCCTAAGCTCTCTTTCCCCCTGCCCTTGCCCTCCATTACCGCACCTCACCCCCAGTTTGCTCATGTAGATCTCATCCATTTCTCTGTCATTGGGCGATCCCTGTGTCTTTCTTAGGGTCCTCTTTATTAGGTAGCCTCCCTGGAGCTGTGAGTTGCAGTCTGGTTATCCTTTGCTTTATATCTAGTATCTACTTATGAGTGAGTACATACCATGTTTGTCTTTCTGAGTCTGGGTTACCTCACTCAGGATGATATTTTCTAGTTCCATCCATTTGCCTGCAAACCTCATGATGTCATTGTTTTTCTCTTCTGAGTAGTACTCCATTGTGTATATGTACCACATTTTATTTACCCATTCTTCAGTTGAAGGGCATCTAGGTTGTTTCCAGGTTCTGGCTATTACAAATAATGCTGCTATGAACATAGTTGAGCATGTGTCCTTTTGGTATGATTGAGCATTCCTTGGGTATATGCCCAAGAATGGTATAGCTGGGTCTTGAGGGAGGTTGATTTCCAATTTTCTAAGAAAGCGCCATATTGATTTCCAAAGTGGCTGTACAAGTTTGCATTCTAATCAACAGTGGAGGAGTGTTCCCCTTGCTCCACATCCTCTCCAACATAAGCTGTCTTCAATGTTTTTGATCTTAGCCATTCTGACAGGTGTAAGATAGTATCTCAGAGTCATTTTGATTTGCATTTCCCAGATGATTAAGGATGTTGAGCAATTCCTTAAATGTCTTTCAGTCATTTGAGCTTCTTCTGTTGAGAATTCTCTGTTTAGCTCTATAGCCCATTTTTTAATTGGACTGTTGGGTATTTTGATGTCTAATTTCTTGTGTCCTTTATATATTCTGGATATCAGGCCTCTGTCAGATGTTGGGCTGATGAAGATCTTTTCTCATTCTGTAGGCTGTCATTTTGTCTTGTTGACCATGTCCTCATGCAGCCTATAAACACCTTCAGTAATGTAGCAGGATACAAGATTAACTCAAAAAAATCAGTAGCCCTCATATATACAAATGACAAACAGGCTGAGAAAGAAATCAGAGATACATCACCCTGTACAATAGCCACAAATGATATAAAATACCTTGACGTAACTCTAACTAAGGACCTGTATGACAAGAACTTTAAGTCCCTGAAGAAAGAAATTGAAGAAGATGTCAGAAAATGGAAAGATTTCCCATGCTCATGGATAGGTAGCATTAACATAGTAAAAATGGCAATCTTACCAAAAAGCAATCTACAGATTCCATGCAATCCCCATCAAAATCCCAACACAATTCTTCACAGACCTGGAAAGAACAATACTCAACTTCATATGGAAAAACAAACAAACAAAAAACCCCCAGGATAGCCAAAAGAATCCTGTACAATAAAACAACCTCTGGAGGCATCATGATCCCTGACTTTAAGCTCTACTATAGAGCTACAGTAATAAAAACAGCTTGGTACTGGCATAAAAACATGTGGACCAATGGAACCAACCTTAAGACCCTGACATTAATCCGCACACCTATGAACATGATTTTTGACAAAGAAGCCAAAACTGTACAATGGAAAAAAGAAAGCATCTTCAACAAATGGTGTTGGCATAACTGGATGTCAATGTGTAGAAGACTGCAAATAGATCCATATCTGTCACTGTGCACAAAACTTAAGTCCAAGTGGATCAAAGACCTCAACATAAATCAAGTTACTCTGAATCTTATGGAAGAGAAAGTAGGAAGCAGTCTTGAATGAATTGGCACCGGATATCACTTCCTAAATATAACACCAGTAGCACAGACACTGAGAGAAACAATTAATAAATGGGACCTCCTGAAACTGAGAAGCTTTTGTAGGGCAAAGGACATGGTCAACAAGACAAAAAGACAGCCTTTTTTTTTTTTTGAGAAAAGTCCATGTGGTTTTCTACAATGCTTTACTAATGTACATTTCAACAGACAGTACCAAGTTCTTCTTTTCTCCATATACTTTCTAAGCTTTGTTTTCTATCATCTTCTTTAAAATATATATATTCTGAGGCGAGATTTTCCCTTTAATCTTAATTTGCATCTTTCCTAATGATGCTGGACATTTTTAAACGAACTTGTTGGACATTATTATGTCTTCTTTTAAAGAGTTGTCAGCTCTGATATTTTGTTGACTTTAGTTGTGTTGTTTTCTTGCTTTTTGGTTGTTTAAGCTCCTTATATATTTCAAATATTAACATTCTCTCAGATGTATCCTTTGCAAATACTTCTCTCCTATATAGTTTGCCTCTTTTCTCAGCTGAATGTTTATTTTGCTATGAAAAAGCATCCCCACACTGTGTTTTTACTTTTGTCACTTGAATTTTGAGGGTCATTTCCCAAGCAAAGTTTTCTCAGACCAATATTGTGAGGCTGCCCCACTATGTTTTGGTCTTATGTGTAAGCTGTCGTCTGTTTTGAGTTACTATACCTGCTCTGATACAATGTTCTACTTTCATTATTCTGAAAATAAATAGCCACTTTTCTCATCAACATTCATTGACTTAGTGACAGTTGTATATTGTATGTCTTAGTGCCTTTGTCAAAAATCAATTGGATATAAACATGTAGGTTTCTATTGTTCCATGTCCATCCCTTGATGATTTTTTAAAATGTCACTTCCATGTTGTTTTGCTTATAATTACTTTGTGTTTTGAATCAGGTATTGTGATACTTTCAACTTTGTTCTGGTTTGATTTTACTACTTGTAGTATTTGTAATGTCATGCAGATTTAAATACTGTTTTACTATTTCTGTGAAAAATCGCTTTGGAATTATAATTAAGATTGCACTAAATATGAAGCTAACTGTGAGTAGTATGGATGAACATTTAAAGAATATTAATTCTTTCAATCCATGAACAAGAACTATCTTGTCATTTATTTGTGTTTTTAAACCAATATTTGTATTTCTCAGTATAAAAGTTTTTCACTGTTAGTTAAATTTAGATTTAATTATTTTATTTGTAGTTTTTATGATAAGTGGGATTGTGTTATAAACATCTCAGTTATACTTTTTGGATAGTTTGCTATAAATATATAGAAATCACACAGAGTTTTGTATTGATTTTATATCCAATAATTTTATTGAATTTGTTTACTGGTTCTCTCTCTGTCTCTGTCTCTGTGTCTCTGTCTCTCTCTCTCTCTCTGTATATGTGTGTGTATGTAGGATTTTCTATGTAGAAGATTATGTCACAGAGATAATTTTACTTCTTTGTTTTCTCTTGGGTAGTATTTTATTAATTACAGAGGGAATAAGCTACTCAAAATATCCCACTAAAGTGATTAACTGAAAAGATTGAAATCACTAAACTTTCAATCTTGATACTCATATGATGATACCAGGGAAAAGGCCAGAGGGACAGACAAGAACGTCAGCCTTGGTAGTCCTTGATTGATGGCTAGGTGTTAAGAACTACAACCTAGGCTGGATGTGCTAGCACATGCTGTTAATCCTAGCTCTTGGGAGGCAGAGGCAGGAGGATCTTTGTGAGTTCTAGGCCAGCCTGGTCTCTATAGTAAGGTCCAGGACAGCCAGGACTACGTAGAGAGACCCTGTCTCAAAAATAAAATCACACATCAATCAAATGGTAGGTTTAGATTTGGGGAAGGATGGAATAGAATTGGGGCTATGAACTGTGACAGTTCCCCTGCTTTGATTAACAGAAATACAAGGGCTATTAAGTCTGAAGTGCATTCATCTCCTAAGAGTGAACATTATGTTTTGGAAAGATAATACAGTGTGCCTATATGTCTCCTTCATTATGGTAAAAAGCAAATAGCTATATTTAACTTTAATTTCTTTATTTCTACAGTGCTTTTATTGGCAGACCTTGACATTAAAAAACCCCATTTAGACCTAACAGAATTGACTTAAGCTATGATGAGTTATTTGAAAATTACTCTGGGTTATTGCATCTGGGTAGACTGTTGAAGGAGACAGCTCTGAGGTGGCACCCTTGTCGATGGTACCATTGAAGAGGAAGCCAGCACTATGTTATGCATTGGGTTCTTTTCTTCCTTACTTAGTTTATATAACAAGCCACGTGGACTTCAGGACATGTATACAGACATACAGAAACACAGACAGACAGACAGACAGACAGACAGACACACACACACACACACACACACACACACACGGGGAGGTGAAGAGAGAGAGAGACAGACAGGCAGGCAGACAGAAGACCAACAGCAAAATGCTATAATCAAGAGAAAATGGAGAACAGCATACATTACTCCATTTGTAATGCACTGAATCCAGCTCATGAAGTATTTGTTTGTTTTAAAGATTACTTTATTTATATGTTTGAGTGTTTTGCCTACATGTATGTCTGTGCACTGTGTGCATGTGTGGAGCTCAGGAAGATCAGAAGAAGTTTTGGATTCTGTGGAACTGGAGTTACAAGTGGTTGTAAGTCACCATGTGGGTGCTAGGAACTGAGCGAAGGTCCCTTGCAAGAGCAGCAGGTGCTTTTAACTGCTGACACATCTCTCCAACCCCAGGAGGGATTATTAAGGGACTGAAAAGAGGCTGAATTATCTTCGAATGAAAACTTTATCAGCATTGTTAGCAAATTTACAGATGAAGACAGGACAACCAATTTGTAAGTCCCATGAGTAATCCCCCTTGCTTTGCAGGTAACATAAAGCAACTTTTATCTTAAATTTGCTGAGTGTGAGAAGAAATTAAAAATATTTCCTAAAAGAATAATATCTTCAGGTGATCAGTCTAAAGTGAGTAACCAACTATAAACAGAAGCTACAAATCCAACTGGTAACTAGTAATTGAGGGAGAGTCTTAGAGTTGAAGCAATATTTGAAATTTTTTTAAAAAAGGAAAAGTTATAGATAATTTTAGTCATTTTACAATATGTTTTATTTTATAATTTTGATGGGAAATGAAATCATTCCCGGTCCAAACAATAAAACAATTGAGTTGATCTTGGAAGGTGCTTACTGCTGATGCTCGGGCAGTACCTTTTTGCTTACCCTTACTTCAGAACGGTAGAATCTGAGATACCCCACTGCTTGCCAGGATTTAGAAATATTAACAGTTGTATGCTGAAAAGGTGTGATGATCCTGAACACCAGAGGCAACACTCAGGGGCTCTGTGAGAGCTAACCAGGTGGTGTACTCATTGGTAATGTAATGCAGGCCTTGTGGGTGGATGTGGGCTTCTCTGCCCTGGTCAGCCCACAATGGAAGATGTGATGTTTCTGACTGAGATGTCCGTTATCTTTGGTACAGCATATAGGTAGTCCTCTTATCCCTAAGGTTTAGT
Organism: Peromyscus eremicus; assembly: GCF_949786415.1. Classification (NCBI taxonomy): domain Eukaryota; kingdom Metazoa; phylum Chordata; class Mammalia; order Rodentia; family Cricetidae; genus Peromyscus; species Peromyscus eremicus. Next base: position 17,876,123 of record NC_081418.1, read on the forward strand.
GATTATTTTGAAGATTAAATGGCAGATTTTGTTGCTTGGGATAACTTGTGGACAGAGCTGCATTTTGATGATCTGGTTTGAGTCTTGACTTTCTTACTTTACTACAACATCATCTTTACATTTTCTCGGAGTTATGTTCTTACTCTTCTTACCACTGAGGGACATTCTGTATACCCAGCAGGAGGATGGGGGCAGTGGAAAATTCACACTGAACTCATCAAGAAAATGAGAGAGAAGATCCATGTAGCATAACACAATTGTCTTGTATTTGAGGCTTCAAAAATAAGATTTCAGTTGCCTTTGTTATATATGATGATGTATATATTAATTTGTTTCACTTTTATAACCACTTTATTATCTGTATGTGTCCCATTAGATCATCTTAGAAGCCTCCAAAACATACAAATAAAGATTATTTTTAAAAAGACAAATAATATGCTTTTATATTCTCTATAAAAAAAAAAGTGGGACCCAGAAGCTAGCTGAGATTCAGGTATGTTCCTTCTCTATTCTTAAGAATTTCAGAGGCTTCAGAATTCATCATAAGGTTATAGCAACTAATACCAAATTTCTGGGCTTGATAACATTTCTTCTATTCATTTATTAATGAGTCTGTCAGGAAATGTTGGAAATATATTGAATTTTTTTCTTTACCTGGAGAGAGAAATTGTATCTGTCTGGGATATTTCACTTGAGTGACAATCCATGTCACAACTAAAAATTAAACGTATAGACAAAAATTTTGTATTCTGATTACTCTTATAAAAGAAGTCTTACTAGTTGAAAAATCTCTTGGGAATTTCCTGAGGAATTAAAGATTCTTTAAAAGTAATACTGTTTGTCTTACTCTTTTCTTTGTCTTACTTTTTTCTTTCCCCCAAGGAAAAAATGGATGAGAGTGTAAGAAGTCAAAAGTCAATCTGTAGCATGAATCTTAAAAGTTCTTATTAATAAAATCAAACCTGAGGCCAGTTATTGGGGTGAATGCTGGATGGTCAGAGAGACAGAACAAGCCACAGCTAACCTCACCTGGCCAACTTCTCAGCTGATCTTGTTTCCTCAGACTGGAAGCTTCTGTGTCCTCATCCCAATGGCTCTCAGCTGAACTGTGCTCGAAACCTAAAAGCTTAACCAGCCAAATGCTTCTAGTTTCTGGTCTCCACACCTTATATATTATCTTTCTGTTTTTGCCATCACTCCCTGGGATTAAAGGCTGGCTTTCTGGGATTAAAGGTGTGAGTCACCATGCTTGGCTGTATCCTTGAACAGATGGATTTCTGCCTCTGGAATGCTAGGATTAAAGGCGTGTGCTACCACTGCCTAACTTCTATGTTTAATATTGTGGTTGTTCTGTCTCTGACCCCAGATAAGTTTATTAGCATGCACAATATTTTGGGGAATACAATATCACATTTCCTCTCTTTTTGTCTAAAATTAAAAAAGGCTTATAACTAATACAATAAAAACTATCCAATAAGTATATACAATATATACAGCCAAAATTACATTAATGATGTCTAGTCCATTAACATTTGACAGATTCAGATAAAAAATTCCATTAATATATAATAATGTCCAGTCCAGTAACATCTGATAAACTCACACCAAAAAATTTTCATTACTTATCTTATTTAAAACAAGTAGTTCCTTTTTAAAAGTAGATTTCATAATCTCCCTTTTTATCTTATCATATCCATATTCTCTCTTTTTTCTTTTCATAATACATTCAGTAGTCTACCTTTTGTCATTTTTATATCTTCCCCTTTTTCTTCAGTGTAGATTCAGTGATCTACCTATTTATCCTATTATTTCTTTATCTTTTTTCTCAGAGTAGATTCAATGATCTAACTCATATCTTATTCTCTTTTTCTTTTTGCTTTCTAGGGGTGAAGATATCTTTAGGGAATCTTGAAAAGAAAATTTTTGGGTTAATTGTCAAGTCCTGTATCATTTGTCCAGTCTCTGCATAAAAGGAAAGTTCAGGGCTTGTCACAAGTCCCTGTTCGAGTAGTCTGTCAGGCTGGATCATCTCAGCTAGTCATCTCGAAATTGTCCTGACCAGTTTGTAGTCCAAAGTCGATTTTTCCATGGTGTTAATTGGCTTAATGGCTTTACCATAGTCCATGTGGAATCATCATTGTGGGGTCCCATCATCCTTTTGAAGATTTCAAAGTCACTGTTAGGCTTGGTCATGGTTCACTGCAGACTTTTTTTTTGTGTGTGTGCCTCCTCTGTGGTTTGGAGCAATCACAGTCTGATAAATGTCTGTCTCTCAGAACCATGAACATTCTTCCCTAGAACAGAAAATCTTCACAGCAATTTCTCCCCACCATTTGTCTTGCCAAACTTTTCCAAACTGACCTTTGATGATGTTTTCTTGTAACACAATGGTCCTGGCAATTCTTCTCTGAACCAGCAGAAGTAAACCCTTCATCCCAGGGAGCAGCATCACTGCAGTCACCAAAATGAGAAGGAGCTGGCAATGTAGAGTAGTAGCCACTGCCTCCATGGTCCCACTGCTGTTTTTGGTTCAGTCCTGGGCAGAAACTTCTCCTTAGCAAGCCTCCTAGGCCGGCCTCAAACTCGGGATCCTCCTGCCTGTCTCCTTCAGCAAATCCTACCAGCGTGTGCCACCACAACTGGCCGAGGGTAGCTCAGGCCTGAGCCTGGGGCCCACAATGCTCCAGACAAGAGGCTTCTTCATGAATTCGTACCACGAATGCTGAGTGCTAGATGTAGCATGCCTCATGGACTATTACATAATCCTAAAATTTTCTTTGTGTCCCCATAAGATATAGCGCCCCCCTCCAGCAGGAAGTAGTAAAAGAAGCTATGCCCAAATTCCCAAATTATATGTAATTTTACTTTGTTAAGGTTAAAACCTTCCTTTTTGAAAAAAAAAAGAAAAAGAAAAAATAAAAGGGGAAGTGCTGTGGGATGGTCTGTGTGTCAAGTGTGTTGCTAATTGGTCAATAAATAAATCACTGATTGGCCAGTGGCCAGGCAGGAAGTATAGGCGGGACAAGGGGGAGAATAAAGCTGGGAAGTGGAAGGCTGAATCAGAGAGACACTGCCAGCCACCACAATGACAAACAGCATATGAAGATGCCAGTAAGCCACAAGCCACGTGGCAAGGTATAGATTTATAGAAATGGATTAATTTAAGCTGTAAGAACAGTTAGCAAGAAGCCTGCCACGGCCATACAGTTTGTAACCAATATAAGTGTGTTTACTTGGTTGGGTTTGAGTGGCTGTGGGACTGGCAGGTGAGAGAGATTTGTCCTGACTATGGGCCAGGCAGGAAAACTCTAGCTACACAATCATTTGAGGATAGTGTATTAATTTAAAGGAATCTGTTCATTGATTGACTTAGGATGATATAATTGCCCATGGAATGAGGGCAGAAGTTGTGCATTCTAGAATATTCTTGCAGATATGTAGTTATAGTCATGTTTATTAATCAATCTCTTATTAATAGAAATGTGGTAGACCTTGATGTGATAGACTTTATGTGAAATATTTTGATCATTCTTAAGCAACTCAAAAGATCTAAAATGTGTGATTTTACACAGGCATTGTAAGAGTAGATGATGGAGAGGCTTTCTCAGCTATCTGAGATATTGTAGAAATATGATGGGGAAAAGGCAGGTAGAGTTAGTTACTGGAATCTAGGAGATCAAAGGAGAGATAGCCTATCTTACCTTCAGAGCTGATGCTTGCCCTTCTGAGGTGAGGACCTCACAGTTCTTATATCTTGGTGTAGAAACACACAGTAAGAGGTGTTATTGGTGTGACTGAAGCCTAAGCTGCTTAGTACTTAGACTTTGCTGCAGAGCATCTGGTTGATAGTTCTGATGGGGCTCAGTGCAGATGGTTCTGAGAGAGCTGAGAGAATCTAGAATAAACAGGATGAACATTGATGTTGTCATCCATAACTCACAGGAGGATGCTGAAAGTATTCACTGACCATTCAACCACCAGCCAGAATTCTCATGGGAACCTAGCTATGAAGGAAATTTGGGATACGTGTGGTAGTGCCCAGAGTTTCTGATTTATCATCTAAAAGCAGAATAGAGGGTTGGCATCAAGAGACATCTATCCACAGACCTTCATCTACCCAGTCTTCAGAAATGTTGGCTTGACCAAGTTGTCCAAATTCATAGCTGGGAGTAGAAAGGTTGGGAGTCTTTGCAGGGACATAGAGGTGGACACCTTATTCCCCTTCCATTATTGTAATCTGTTTGCAAACAAAGTGAACATTCTGGTTTTGATATATTCTCATTAAAAGAAGTGTTAAAGATGCAATAAGATATTCCAAATGATAAATAACATTTTACTGAATGAATCAAATAGGGGAGAAAGTGTTCAGAGATAGCATATAGCTTACACTATTGAAAGAACTGTGACTTGATTTCTTTTTCAAATTTGAAACAACATATTCAGAATGGAGGGGAAATACGTGGTTACTATGAAAATTCAGAAACAAAAGAAATTAAAGAAAATAAAAATCACTGAATAGTATATTCTATCATCCAGAGTTAGCATTAGTTAATCTCTGGTAATAATCATTTCTGCATAGACTACTACAAAATAAAAACAATTGCTACACTTACAATTTCAAAATTCTGATCACTATTAAATAAACTCTCCATGTTGCCTGGACTGTAAAGCCAGAATAGGCCTAATTTTAGCTGTGGCAATGAACACATGGCATGCCACAGGGTCAGAACATTATTGTTTGAACACCAAACTCAAGATCCTTCCAGCAGGTTCTCTTTCACCTCTGGTTTAGTGACCATTGCTTTCTTGTTGTGTTAAAAGAAAATAAAAGAAAATTTTATAATCTACAATAAAAAATAAGAGACTAAATTTCAATTTTATTTTCCCAGTGCTGTTCAGTTTTCTGAAAACAATTCAAGTGACAGCCAGACTCCAAAGGCAGTCTGCAGGATCCTAGATTTCGCTGACTGAAAAACAGATGAATGCTCATTGTGTAGTACCATTTTAAGTTAATAGCAGACACTCAATTAATTTGCCAGTTTCAGTAAGAGTTGCCATGAATACTGAAATTACCATATTCAAGATGTTTTTCTGTGAGAGTACATTATAAAGTTAAATGCATTCCTTAACTGTTTGCCAACTAATAATTAATGTAACTGAAGTAGAAGTTTTTTTGTTAAATTGAAAATTACTTTTAGTTGTACTATTGTGTAAGAAAAACGATTTGAAAACATCTGGATTCTGTTTTCTTAGCTCATGGTCCTAGTTTATTATGTTGCTTTTTCCTTTTTTAGATGAAAAGATAGTGATTTAAATAGGATAAAATGTAAAAGTGACTCTTCATTTTCCATAATTACTAAAAGAAAAGAGAATTTATAAGATTTTTTGTAAAGGCTGACTTACTCAGCAACTATGTAAATGTTTAGGGTTCTTTTGTGTAAAATTAGTTGAAGATGTGTTGCGTTTGTTTATGCTGTGGAACATTTGTTTAAAGATGCAAAGATGTGTTGCATTCTTTTATGTTGCATTTGTTTAACTCTGTGAAGCTATGTTACTTTGCCTGTCTAAAAATACCTGATTGGTCTAATAAAGAGCTGACCAGTGAGTGGATAGCTAGGCAGGAGAAAGGATAGGCAGGGCTGGAAGACAGAGTAAATAGGAGGAGAAATCTGGGAAGAGAAAATCCGGGAGCAAGAAAAGAAGGAGAGAGGACATCAGGGCCAGCCACCCAGCTACACAGCAAGCCATGGAGTAAGAAGTAAAGAAAGGTATATAGAATAGAGAAAGATAAAAGCCCAGAGGCAAAAGGTAGATAGGCTAATTTAAGTTAAGAAAAGATGGCCAGAAATAAGCCAAACTAAGGTCAGGCATTTATAAGTAAGAATAAGACTCCATGTATTTATTTGGGAACTGGGTGGCAGGCCCCCCAAAGAACAAAGAGTAAGAAAAAAAACAACAATAGGATTCATCCCAGTAATACTTTTGATGTTGCATCTTGTGGCTAATGTAATATGTATACTTTACTCATGAACATTCAAAATCTTACAACATTATGAATTAACATGACAGAACCTCACACATGAAAAGTATTTCTATTAAGAAGGATAACAAGCCGGGCGGTGGTGGCACACGCCTTTAATCCTAGCACTCGGGAGGCAGAGCCAGGTGGATCTCTGTGAGTTCGAGGCCAGCCTGGGCTACCAAGTGAGTTCCAGGAAAGGCGCAAAGCTACACAGAGAAACCCTGTCTCGAAAACCAAAAAAAAAAAAAAAAAAAAAAAAGGATAAAAAAGGATAACAATATGCCTTTAGTAACTGACGTGTGTCACAGGCTTACCTCACCAAGAGTCTGCTGAGAAGACTAAGAATTTACCACTGTTCATTCTGTTGTTTTCATTCCTTTTGGGGGAAACATCCCAGAGTTGCATAGTCCTCATGAAGCTTCCTTCTATTTAGTCTGTTCTCAAAATCTTAATTAGAAACTGATGCCTTATCTAATTATTCTTTATCAATAAATAATTGGGAGTCAAATATCAGGTTAAGAACCTGAAAGATCAGAGAAGCAGGGGAGCAGCCATGACTTCCTACCTCTTCCATCCCTTCCTCCAAAAAAGGGCCGAGATCATCTCCCAGACATAATTTACTACTTCTTGTCTCCTATCTGTCTACAGTCCTCCAAACCTCTATGGTTAATTTTGGTCAGCTAGTGGCTAGCTCTGCCCTTTGACTCCAAGCAAACTTTGTTTGTCAGAACACAATCAAAATATCACACAACATTTCCCCTTCTCCATCTAAATAAAAAAGTGAAGGTTTTAACTAACATAGTAAAATGATATACAATAAATACAATAACCATATACAAATATATATAGGTAAGAATTACATTAACAATGTCCAGCCCATTTGCATTTGGCAAATTCAGAGAAAATACTCCATTATCTATCCTATCTTGGTGAGTCCAAAGTTTTTGTACTTAATTCACTTTCTATCCTAACTTGTATTACCAACCCCAAACCATCCTTTTATGTCTCTCAACCTTATATACTTCATACTTCTTTAGTGAGTTTCTTTTCTGAATACAGTGACAAGAAAAACTATAACTATCTAGTCTTCAACTCCATCAGAGACCTGAGAAGGTTATAATATTACCTGAGTAAACAGTTAATACAGATCAAACAACTTCCAAAACTAAGAAATGACAGAAACAGCTGGCTGCCTAGACAGTCACCCAAGGTTCCTCTGTAACATTAGGGGCAATCATCTTTGGTCTGTAGGTCTAAAATATCTGACAGACTTTTCTGTGATGCAGGATTTTTTGACTTGTCTTGGCAAAGTTCGGCAGTCACTTTCTTTTGTGTCCTGCTTGTTCAATTTGGACAGCATACTGCCAGCAGTCAAGGCAAAGGCAGTTTCTTGCTAGGGAGTCTAACTTTTACCACAAAGAAAATAAACTCCATATGGAGTTTCTTCGATACCATTATCTGCTTTGAAGTAGATTGGTGCTACCAGGAGCATTCATATCTCATTGCCTTATGCTATTAAAATATCTTAAATGCCACATTCTGTAGATTTCTGAAGTGTTTGAAGACCACCTGTCTATCTAAAATACATCTCTGACCTTGAAAATATACCTAACATGACTATAAGTTTGATTGTAATAGGTGACTAATTATTAACCTTCATTTCTTTATTATCCTAATAGTCTGTAATAATAACTTTCAAGGACTAGAAATTTACATTACATTGTTAGATGAGCTGTATAGGTACAATATCTTGAACAAGAGTAGAAACATATGTTCAGTAGGTTCTAACAAAAATAACCTTAAATTTGTATCAAAATACAAAAATATCTTACACAAGGGTAGAAACATATAGACAGTATAAAAAATAACCTAAAAATTGTATTAATATACAAAAATCCATACCAATGTAAAAGATTTAAGACTAGTAGTTGCTTTTTTTGGTTTAAAAGTAGATTCAATAATCTAGCCTTTTATACTGTCATTTCTATATTCCCCCCCTTTTTCTTTTCATGACAGGATCCCTGAATCTAATCTCCTTTTTTCCTGACCATTACCAATAACAACTTGTAACCAACCCCTCTAAATAATGACAAATATCCCTAATCCACTGAATGACCAAAACCTGCCCACCCTACCTCTTGAGAATGTGGGCCATGTTCTTAAAATTATTTCTTATTTTCTGGGGATGATGACATCTTTAGTAGATCCTGAAAAAAATTAGGATAATTTTCAAGTCCTGGGAGAGGTAGCTGTATCATTTTTTGTCCAGTCTCTGTGTAATGGGAAAGTGCAGGGCTTATCCCAAGTCCTGGCTAGAGTAGTCTATGAGGCTAGACCATCTCAGCTAGCCAACTTGAAATTGTTCTGAGCAGTTTGTAGTCTAAAGCTGACCTTTGGGTGGTGTTTGCCAGCTTAGTGGTATTACCACAATCTGTGTGAAATCATTGTTGTGGGGTCCCTTCATCCTTTTGGAGACATCAAAGTTTGCTGTTAGGCATGGTCATGGTTCACTGCAGAAAACTTAAATATTTTAAACGTCATATGCAGCAGATCTTGAAAAGATTAAAGGACCATAATTCATTACATTCCTCCAGAGTACAAAAATTTAATTTTTAGGTACCTGACAGAGACTCAAACCTGTTTAGCCGGAAGGTTTCTCCAGTCCCACCCAGCCCTGCGATCCTGCAGCTGCTTATAAAATGATCATTCAGAGGCCTATATTATTTAAAAACTGTATGAGCTAATGCCTCAGACTTCTTGCTAGCTATCTATTTGTGAGACTAAAGTTTCATATCTAATTTATCTTTTATCATAACAAAGGAGAATTATAATTATACTATTTAGTCTTCAACTACATTAAGGACCCTAGAAAGATATCATATCACCTAAATAAACAGGAAGTGTGTTGTAAGCAACTTCCAAAAATCTAGAATGACAGAGACAGCTGGCTGCCTGGACAGCCACCCAACGTTTCTCTGCAATGTTGGGGCATCCATCTTCAGCCTATAGGCCTAGAGTTTATTAGTCACTTCTCCCTGTGTCCTGTAGACAATCTGGCAGTTTCCTCTGTGAAGCAGAATCCTGAAGGACCATCTTGCCTTGTTTTGGCAAAATTTAGTGGTCATTTTTCAATGGGTCCTGCATGTCCAGTCTATACAACATTTTGTCAATCAGTCCAGACAAGAACAGTTTCTTGCCCAAGTGGCTATTTTTGCCAAGAAGATAAACTCCATATGGAGTATCTTCAATGCTCATCCTCCTCTTCAAAGTAAATCAGTGCTGCCAGGAGCAGACATGTCTTATTGTCCAAGAAAATCTAGGTTTTGAAAACATTTTAAATGCCATATTCTGTAGGTTTTTGAAGTGTTTGAAGATAACCTATCTAATTGAAATATATCTATGTATACCTAGAAAACTTAACTAACATGACTATAAGTTTGATTACCATAGATGACTAATTATCAATCTGTATTTCTTAATTATACATTACAATTTCTAATGAGCTATACAAACATAATAGATTAAAAAGAGTAGAAATATACATAAAGTATAACAAAATTAACTCTAAATCTGTATCAATAAACTAAAATCCATAGCAATGTAAAACATTTTAAATAAGTCATTGCTTTTTAAAAGTAGATTCAATAATCTACCCTTTATCAATTATTTCTACATCTTTTTTTAAGTAGATTCAATAATCTACTTATCTATATCCTCCTTTTTTTTCAAACAAGAACCCTGAATCTAATTTCCTTTATTTACCCTTTTCCTGACCATTAACAATTAACAACATGTGACCAACCATCCTAAGCAATGACAACTATCCATAATCCATTGAATGACCAAAAACCACCCACCGCACCTATTGGGAATGTGGGTGTCATGTTCTTAAAATAATTTCCTGCTCTCTGGGGTGAAGGCATCTTTAGGGGATTCTGAAAAGAAAAAAATTGGGTTAATTGTCAAGTCCTGGGAGAGGTAGCGGTATTATTTGTTGTCCAGTCTCTGCATAATTTCAAAAGTGCAGGGCTTATCTCAAGTCCTTGCTCGAGTAGTCTGTGAGGCTGGATCATCTCAGCTAGCCATCTCAAAATTGTCCTGAGCAGTTTGTAGTCAACAGCTGATCTTTGGGGGGTGTTTGTCAGCTTAGTGGTATTACCATATGATGGAATCGTTGTTGTGAGGCCCCATCATCTTTTTGGAGACCTCAAATTTGCTGTTAGGCATGGCCATAATTCCCTGCATAAAACTGATATAGACTCAAACATGAAAACATGTACAGTCAGCTAGATGAAGCCTGTTTTCTAGATTTAGTTAGTACTTTATATGAGTATTAATATCATGACAAAAGAAGAAAAGCAGAGGCAAAGAGACTCTAGGCCACTGCCAAAGGAGCAAAAAGATGTCAGCCTATGAAGCATTAGACTCACAAATATAGGATAGATGATAGAATATTTTCTTTAATTTTCCCAAATACAAATAGACTACATATTGTAACTATAATTCTTTCTTGATAACTTTATTATATATAATTTTACTATATTAAAGATAAAACCTTCCTTTCAGATTAGATAGAAAATGGGAAGTGCTGGGGATGTCTTTCTGTACACTGTGAATATATGTTGTTCCCATTGGTTAATAAATAAGCTGCTTTGGCCTATGGCAAGGCAGCTTAGAGGCAGATGGGAAATCCAAGGAAAGAGACAGGAAAGAAGAAAGGCAGAAGCAGAGAGATGCCAGCTTGCTGCCCAAGAAGCAAGATGTCAGCAGACTGGTTAATGCCATGGCTATGTGGCAACTTATAGATTAATAGAAATGGGTTAAGTTATAAGGGCTAGCTAGTAAGAAGCCTGAGCCATTAGGCCATACAGTTTGTAATTAATATAAGCCTCTGTGTGTTTATTTGGGTCTAAGTGACTGTAGGACTGTGGGTGAGAGAAATTTGTCTGGACCACTGGGGCTGGGCAGGACCTGAGAAACTTCTGACTACAAACCTGAAATCATGTACAAGAAGCTAGATGAAGTCTTTTTCTATAATTATTTATTATTCTATATCACCATTAATATCATGACGAAAAGTTGAAAATATCTATTAATTTTATAAATTTTGAGATAATTTTTATACCTTAAGAAAAATTTTAAAGAGTCAAAATAAAACCAAAGAATTATGAGATTAGTAGCAATAGAATAGTCCCTTAATTTTGGCTTTTCTTTTGTCCCATGTCAGGTGGCTCTTCTGACATGAAACAGATTTTGGATTTTCCTTTAACAAGCGTGCTTGGGTTTAGAGAAGGAGACAGCCATGTTCCAACTCCAAAGCCAGCTTTAATTTTTAATTGAACTAGAACTACAAAAAGACCATTTGCATTATGTGTCTGTGGAGAACCACAGAAACAAACATTTGGGGAGATATATGAAATTTTATCTTGTTGAAAATGTGAGATTCCAATAGGCCAATTTACTCTTCTTCTTGGGACATTTTCTCTGGATGATTTGTCCTTTTCCTTCAGATGTGCCATTTGTCCAGTGGTCTTCAGATTCCTTAGTTGGATGTCTTCATGCTCCTGGAAAGACAAAAAAACAAAACAAAACAAAACAAAACAACAACAACAAAAAGCAAACAAACAAAACAAAACAAAACAACAAAAACTCTGCCACACCCCTAACTTTAGAGAGGTTCCCTTTTGACAAGTTATATCTGATCAAATGAAAAGAATTTGTTAGTCTTGTAGATTAGTTCAGATTGAATGGTCATGCTGTTTGACGAACTATTGCCTCTTCTAATCAAGAGGTCTCTCTTGTTTGAATATAATCTTTATCAATTTTGAAGGTATTCATAGCTTTTCTTCTCCTGTGGAAACAAAAGCAAAACCTCTTCTCTAATGAAACACATAACCTGAACAAGCAGAACATTTCCTTGGCTTGTCGTCAAGTGATGGAAAATCTTTCTTCAAACCCTTGCTATTAACATGGTATTTCTTATGAAATTCTGAGGCTTCTAGCACATTTCCTACCAATAGTTGATCAATTTCATCATTGCCTTGTGCTAGAGGGCCTGGTAGACCTGTACAGGATCTGATATGGTTTATATATAAGGGATGATTTCTATTTCTAATTATTTCTTGTAATTAAACAAACACCAAAGTCAATTCTGAATCATCTGGAATAAGTTCAGCAGTTTCACTATGTAAAACAACTCTGTCTGCATATTGAGAGTCAGTAACTATATTAAGTAGTTCTGGAAAATGTAATAATACCATGAGAATAGCATATAATTCTGACTTTTGAACAGAATCATCAGGGCTTTGAGCCACTTTACTTAGATTTCCTGATTTATAATCTGCTTTTCCTGATTTATTTGCATCAGTATTGAATGTAGGGCTCTAGATATTGGTGTTTCCCATACAATGTGAGGAAGGACTTACTCAATTAGTTCTTTTTATAAATTGAAGTCTCTTGCCTTTGGGATATTTGTTAATATCTCCCCAAAAATTACTGCAAGATCTTTGCCAATGTTCATTTTCTGCTCATAAAGAGGAAATTGCAGCATTAGTAAAAGGTACTACAATTTCTGTTGGGTCCATTCATGCTTAATTGAAGAAGTCTCAATTTTCCTTTTAGAATCAACTCAGAAACCTTTTCTACATAGGTATTTAATTTTTTTGCTTTGTTTGTGTGGCAAAAATATCCATTCTGAGATATTATTTTCTCTCTGCATTGAAATTCCTGTAGGAGAATGAGTAGAAGGTAAAATAACCAAAATACAACCAAGCTTTGGATCCAAACAATCCACATTAGCATTCTGTAATTTCTTTTCTACTAAAGCCAATTCTCTCTCAGCCTCAGCTGATAATTTTCTTGGACTATTTAAGTCCTTATCACTTTTTAAGGTTTGAACTAAATTTCTTAATTCTTGAGTTGTCAATCCAATTGTGGTCCACAGCTAGTTAATATCTCCCAGAGATTTTTGAAAATCATGATGAGTTTGTAATTAATCTTCTGATTTGTACTTTCTGTGGTTGAATCTTTTGTAAACCTATCTTATATCCTAGGTAATTAATAGAATCTCTCTTTGTATATTTTCAGGAGCAATTGTCATCCCCTAAAAGGCAAAATTTTCTTTACTTTTTCAAACATTTTCTCTAAGGTATCTGCATCTGAATCTGCTAGTAAGATACCATACATATAATGGTAAATTATAGATTGAGGAAACTGATCAGAAATTATTTCCAATGGCTGTTGTACAAAATATTGACACAATGTAGGGCTGTTTAACATTCCTTGTGGAAGAATTTTCCACCAATATCATCTAATAGCCTGGGAATTATTATAAGTAGGCACTGTGAAGGCAAAGTTTTCTCTATCCTGTTCTTGCAAAGGTATAGTAAAAAAGCAAGCTTTTAAATCAATCACTATAATAGACCATTATTTAGGTAATAGAAAAGGCAAGGGAATTCCAGGCTGTAAAGAGCCCATTGGCTGAATCACCTTATTAATAGCTCTTAGAGCTCTAACCACCCTCCATTTTCCAGATTTCTTTTAATAACAAATACAGAAGAATTCTAAGGACTGGTCAATTCTTCAATATGTTCAGCATTAGCTTCTCCTGTACCAGATGTTCTAAGGCCTGCAGTTTCTCTTTTGTTAAAGGCCATTGTTCCACCCAGATAGATTTGTCAGTTAATTGTCTTAAAGGTAGGGCTGTTGGTCCTTTGAAAGATCAACAGCTGTTGTGTCTTGTTTATGTACAACTTGAATCATTGATGACTGTTTTTTATAAAGCCTTTTAATATTTTTCTCAGAAGCATACGTTAGTCTATAGTTTGTTTCTGAGATTGGAGGAATGTTAATCTAGGTATTCCATTGCTATTACAAATCACGTCCCCATAAATTCCTTGCTATGTTAGCCACATACAGCTTTAGTTTTCCTCTCTGTCTTTCTGGCCCTATATATTTGACCCATATTGTACTTTGTTTTATCTGAGACAAAGTTCCAATCCCTAAAAGCTGAACATTTACCTCATAAAGAGGCCAGTTTGGATGCCAGGATTTTGGTGCAATTATTGTTACATCTGCCCCTGTGTCTACTGACTCCTCAATTACAATGACATTTATTTACATTTTTAGCTTTGGTCTTTGATCATTTGTAGAAGTTTGCCAAAATATTTGCTTTATGGTTTCTCCTGAAATTTTTGTTTTATTTTCTAAAGTTGTTCTATCATCCAGAGCAGTATGTTGTTTTTTACAATAGGAATTAGGTCCTTTAATTGCTCTGTGGAGGAGTTTCCCCCATGGTGACAGGGAATGATTGAACAAAATTTGACATGGGGGCCTGTAAGAGGCTCCCTAAGGCATTTTCCAATGGCAAAGAGTTACCTTGTCTGTCCCTTGTTGATCTGCATTTACTGGTCCAATGTCTGCTTTTGCAGCACCTTCTACATATTCCAGAACACAGGGGCCTTCTGTTTGGATTATCTCTAGAAAAAATATTGTTTCTAGGAATGACCTGCCTACAATCCCTTTCTAGATGATCTTGTTTACCACAATTAAAACATCTGAAATTTTGATTTTTCTTCAAGCCTTTGGAAATTACCTCTCCTATCCAAGTATCATCATGGCTATGAGATTCAATATTAACTGTATCTTGGATCCATTCCTCTATGGGTGCTGACCTTGCCTTTAAAGACCTAGTTACCCTTTGGCATTGTGAATTAGCATTTTCAAAGGTTGAAGATTCAATTAGTATTTTTCTAGCTTCTGGATTTGGTATCATTCTATTTAAAGCTTAGGTCAATCATTGTAAAAAAAAAAATCAGTGAAGTTTTCTTTTGGGCCCTGTATAACTTTGGTAAATAACTCTTTCCAACTTCAACTCTGTCTCAAGCATTCAAAGCTGCTGTATTGCATAGAGGCAATGTGTGTTCATCATATATAGACTATCTTTGTATATCAGTATAATCGCCCTTTCCAAGAAGTTGGTCTTGGGAAATTTCAATATATCTAGGCCTACTTTGTTGTCCAATGGTCCTAGCCTCATCTTTCCATCAGGTTTCCCACTGTAATTGAGGACCAGGTTCCAATACTGCTGTAACCAAGTCTTCCTAATCTTGTGGGATAATTCTGTTACTAGTTGCCCATGGATTTAACATGTGCCTCACAAAAGGTGAATGCATGCCATATGAGACTATCTCTTCCTTAAATCTCCTCAAATCTAACATTTCCACAGGAATTCAGTGAGCTTTCCATAGCCTTGGGGATATCTGCCATTTGGCGGTTGTTCCTATATGATGACTTGATAAATTAAGGTTGGTGTTTTAATATCCTTGAGATACTCCTCTCTAATTTCATAATGTAATGGTGAGGTTGGTTCTCCTTTAAATTCCTCTGTCTGTGTCTGAATATCTCAACGATCTGTTCTAGTAAGTATTTTCTAAGGCTTGTAACTTATCAGTCAAAATTGCATTTTTTTTTAGTAATTAGTTGTAGGGATTGCATATTACCAGTAGTAACATTTTCTAAGACCTGTATTTTATGAATAGCAAGTTTTTTTTTTTAAGGTTTATAACTTATCAATCAATTTCTTGTATTTGGCACTGATGTCAACTAAATTTTTAGGGATAAAACAAGAATCACCAAAGTGATAATGATTATAATTGATATTACATAAATCCCAGCTAAGTTAATTATCCCCTCATTTAATTTCATTTTCAAACCATTCATTGCAGAATCATACCAAGACCTAAGTGCCTCCATCACAGTATTGTTTCCCATTTTTAATGTGGGAAAAAAACCTCTTTTCTTTTCTTTTGTTTTTTTTTTTTTAACTAATTTCCTTCTTTAAGATTTCCCAGCCAGGCGGTGGTGGCGCACGCCTTTAATCCCAGCACTCGGGAGGCAGAGCCAGGCGGATCTCTGTGAGTTCGAGGCCAGCCTGGACTACCAAGTGAGTTCCAGGAAAGGCGCAAAGCTACACAGAGAAACCCTGTCTCGAAAAACCAAAAAAAAAAAAAAAACCAAAAAAAAAAAAAAAAAAAAACAAGATTTCCCAGTTGTCTCACCAAATCTGCTGATGATGACAGTGAAGTGTGAAGGTGGCTGTCTTTGAGTGGCACAGTTGGGCAGAGAACACAGACGGTGTACCACCTGACTGTGAGCTGAGAGTGTGTGGTGATTGCAACAATAGAATCCTGAGTGGCTGTCAAGACAGCTACCTAGTGTGGCAACAGCCTGAGGAGGGGGTCCATGGGATGCCTACAACCCACGGTAAGAGGGAGACAGCTGTCTGAAAAATGGATGCAGGGGATCTTTCAGAAGAAGCATGTGTGGCAGGAGCCAACCAGCTATGGGAAGATAAGTCTGGCAGCATTTGGAGCCAAGGTGCCTCTGGAATTTGGGGTCTGTGGAGTTTGAGTGGCAGCCGGAGACTATTGTAGAGAGACTGCAACAGGAAAATCCCAGACTTGTTCAGAGGGCTTGGAGAAAGAAAAGGAAAAGCTAGCTGGTAGTGTGGAGGCTCTAGAAGGTACAGCTCTCTTGCCTGTCAATGACTGCAAAGCTAGAGGCAAGCAGTTATCTTGTGAATTTGTGCCCCAAGTTGGATGCCAGATCTAATTATTCTTTATCATGATAGCAAACAAACAAGCAAACAAACAAAAACAAAAGCAAAAAACCAGGAGTTAAATATCAGGGTAAGTACCTGAAAGATCAGAGAAGCCTGGGAACAGCCACTAGTGACTTCCTACCTCTTCCATCCCTTCCTCCAAAAAGGTCTGAGATCCTCTCCCA
Organism: Peromyscus eremicus; assembly: GCF_949786415.1. NCBI lineage: Eukaryota > Metazoa > Chordata > Mammalia > Rodentia > Cricetidae > Peromyscus > Peromyscus eremicus. The sequence continues at coordinate 17,892,930 of NC_081418.1, forward strand.
GTCCCACTTTACTACTTCCTGTCTCCTATCTGTTTACAGTCCTCCAAATCTCTATGGTTAATTTTGGTCAGCTAGTGGCTAGCTCTGCCCTCTGACTCCAAGCAAACTTTATTTGTCAGAATAGAATCGAAACATCACACAACAAGAAACAAATAATTGCTTCTCCTCTAGTCACAGCACCTCATGCCACTTAGTGGTTGTTGAACAACAGTCAAGTTAGCTTAATTTTGTTACACACAAAAAAGAAACATTGCTTCCTTTGATGTAGTTTTTCAGAGGATTTAATGAAATGATAGCTCTAGAATGCTTAGCATAGCTTCTGACCAAAGTAAGAGCTCCATTTGTCATGATTGACTTGTCTGTGAAGCCATGTTCCTTTCTCTCTGTAAAATACTTTCAATACTCATGACATGCTAAAATATAGCCAAGAAGATTTGGTCAAGGAACAACAGCATTAGCATGACCCCGATGATCCCCTGGTGATAGAATGCCTGCTCCAGACTCGCTCATGAAGAACTTGCATTTTCACAGCATCTAGATGGTTCATCAGCATGCCCATGTTTAAGAAGCACTTGGATGAGTACACCTGTCTAAGAAGTATTTACTCTTGAGTCATTTGATACCTTTGCTATTGTAATTATAAAACTCAGTGACTGCCACGTGATGGTGCATGAAATATGCAGAGATATTACTGCATTAAATGTGAGATGGCTGTGAAGCTTGGAATAATGCTAAAATTTATAAGGATTTTTGTGCTCTTTTGAGTTTTTCTCATCTGTGAGTTAGCCGTTAGACTTTTTTTTTTTTTCTTCGAGACAGGGTTTCTATGTGCAGCTTTGTACCTTTCCTGGAACTCGCTTTGTAGACCAGGCTGGCCTCGAACTCACAGAGATCCTCCTGCCTCTGCCTCCCGAGTGCTGGGATTAAAGGCGTGTGCCACCACTGCCCGGCTAGACTTCTTTAAAGCAATTTAATGTTGTTTATGTACTGGCCAGGACCACCATTGAAAGTGTGTTTTCAGTTCCAACAATGAAGGGACCAGAAGGAGTTTACAGTAGTTGGTTGTTCACTAACCACACACCTGGACAGCCAGTTCTTTCTTAAAGGAGAGACAAAGCAATGTTCTCATTTCTGCTAAAGTCTCAATCATCTTCTACTTCTTTTTAATCTATAAAATTATGGGTATATGTATGACAAAAATAATCTGGAAAACTATGGGCACACACAGCATAAATAAATAAACCTTTGAAATCAATGTTTATTTTATTTTGTTGACTGAAAATGTCTACAGACATGAAAATTTTGAACACTGGGGACAAAGCTAATTTATACATTTTAATGGTGGTCTTTGGAACTTAGCAAACCCTCATCATGTTTTCAGCACACCAATCTCTATAAATTTAGTCATTAACATCTGTCCTTAGAGCTTTGAATTGAATCTTAAATTATCTTCTAATTGTTAATTTGCTAACTAATCAATATTCTAAACACAGATTATCTTATTCAGGATGTATGGTACATATCTCACCACCAGGAAAGTACCTGAATACAGTATAATGCGTTTTCTACCATCTCTACTAAGTTTTAAAAGCTAGGAATGATCAATAGAGGAGAACGTCCATCTGAATTATGTATTTATGTCTCAAGCTCTGTCACATAAAAGCAACCTGCTGTGGCAAAAAATTTGAGGTAGAAAGTTTGCTTACGTCTGACTACTGTCAATGTATTCATAACTAATGCTGTTGGAAAGTTGACAATGAGAGTATCCATCTGATAGGAGAGGAAATGAAATTGATTTGTTGACTTCCTTCAATGAGTCAATAAAGTTAATTATGTAATTAATATGTAGATGTGTTATGTAAACACTACCTATTTTAAATTTCAAATTGCTGTTGAATTAGGCATTGTCTAAGTTAGACCGATGAATAGTGTGATGCTCAGTTACTAACTGGTGAGGTACATGTGAACTAAGTTATATTCAAATCTGGATGCTGTATTATTTTTCTTATATTAATTTCTCTCTAATAATAAGGTAATTCAAATACATATATGTTTAGAATGTCAAAATAATATTCTTTATCAGACCCTACAATGGGTAAAAACAATGTTAGATGTCTGATATCCTACATAGCCATTGAACACATAAACCAAGATTTATTCTGGAGGTCTCCAAAACTTATAAACCAACTTTCCCAATATTGTTCTATTTGAGGGGATAAAAATGGAGATAAAGAGGCTCAGGGAGTTTGTTTTTTTGGACTCCACAGTTTTCCTTTGCCCTTATCAATGGCAGAATGAGGATGATTGCATGCTTCCAATTACAATCCAAATGGACATGCTTTGGGTTATAGAAGTGGAAAGAAAGAGCACCCTTAGAGAAAACTTGAAATTCCTAATGAGGCTTAAGCAAAGGCTGATTGTGACCTTCATCAAGAAGCCTGTGACTTTGACACTGACCCAAGTTACCTTTGCCTGACAGTGGGTGGAAAGAGTTTCCATTAAGTGAGGCAGAAATGAATGGTCTCTAGGAAACTAATGTTGGCCCAATGAAAGAGACACTGGAGTGAGGAGACACTGGCGTGAGAGTGGGTATCGTCAGATACTCCAGGTAAGAAAATGTCAGCCGGTAAGAGAGCTATGCCTTTTGGAGCTATCTTTGGAAAGGATCCTGTGACGGGGTAGGAATTCCCAGGGAATGACTTCCAAGAACCTCACAGGAAACGGTAGATTCTGCAAACCCAGAGGTAGGGAGGCCAGAGAAGTAACCCAGGCAAGATTCTACTGTCTCTCTTATTCTTGCCTTCCCAAAGACCAACACTTGAGGGGCAGAGATAACAGTTATGGTTAGGAGGAGAGAAAGCCAATCAGACCCCACATCCTGTGGCTGCCTTGCTCTCTGCTTGGTCTAGCCTGAGGGCACTATAGAGAGGGGGGATTTTATGTTGAAATGTGGCATTTATGATTAATATATTTTTGTGAGTATCTAATTCACAAAATGACATCATTTTTGTGAATGAGAGCGAACCATTTCAAACATTACAGAACATAGGGGAAAACCCCATTTACAAAGTGAATTTAAAGAAAGTAGTGGAGGAAACGAAAGTCCTTGTAGTTTCACTCCCAAGGTATGTTTATTCATACAACAGATTTTTTTCTTTTGAATTACATGTTGTTAAGCATGCATAACACACAGTTTATTTCATATTTTGACCTCCATCCTACTCAAATCTATTTTGGGGGATTGTGAGAATGCCAATGGTGATTCTGTGTGCTATTCAGTCACTTTTTCTATTTATTTATTTATTTTACATCCCTGCTGAAGCGTCCCCCTCATCCTACTCTTTCAGTCCCTCTTCCCCATCCCCCCATCCCCTCCTCTTCTGTCTCCATCCATGAAAGGGCAGGTCTCCTATGAGTATCAATAAACCACACAAGGGATTTATTATTAGTGTCTGTCCGAAGTGTAGGCCAGCTGCTGCTTCCCATAACACTCACCAAAGTGCAGATGGTGTGGCAGCTAGTGATAGAGTGAAAGGCTTGAGTTTGAGATTAGAAATAGGAATGATTACGGTCATCCAATGTCTAGCCATTAGCACAGTGCCTTTCATCTCAGAATATCATGCATTTCAAAAGCATGTGTTGAATTTAGCATATTCTACATCCCTTGTGTTACAAATATGAAAAATTATATCTAGAGAACTGACATAGCTTGACAAAGGGAAAATGGAGGATATCAAGCCACGACATTCTTTTTATTTTCTACTTTGGTGTAAGAAGTTTATAAAAAAAAAATATAGATTTAGCCAGATGTAGGAGTTCATGTCTGTAATCCCAGTACTTGGGAGGGTCAGGAAAGAAGATTGCTGTGTGAGATTAGCCTGGGCTACATAATGAGTTCCAGGCCAGCCTGGGCTACAGGAGTGAGAATGTCTCAAAACAAAACACAAAAAATAAGTGTGGTAGACAATTCACCTCTTGTGGTTTGTGGATCCAAATGTAGTACTCTCGTCTCCTTCTCCAGCACCGTATCTGCCTGCACGGTGCCATGTCCCACCACGACGACGATAATGGACTAAACCTCTGAAACTGTGAGCTACTCCAGTCAAATGTTTTCCTTTATAAGAGCTGCCATGGTCATGGTGTCTCTTCACAGCAACAGAAACCCTAAGCCAGCCATCTTTATCATATTGCTGTGACTTTTAGAATTTCCATAGTAGGAAGAGCAGGAGAGAAAGCCTTTCACTCCTTTGCACTGAACATGACAGGTGTCATTTTCCATTCTTAGGCAAGAAATAGCACATTTATCCACAGGGACCAAGAGAATGTCCAATCTGCCCATGACTCAAAGAACTGGATATGATGAATCTAGCAATTTCTACAACATGTAGAAATTAAAACTCTTAAAATTGTTTTTTTCTAAAGAACTCAGAAATGATCTTTGTCAATTGTAACAACACACAGAACTACAACTGTAGGTGAGTGGTCATAACAAATTATACTTTTAGAAATTCTTAGTATGCCACATGTAAATTTATACCTGGTTATGGGAGTGCTGCAAACAGATACTGTAACCACACTTTGGAGCCATCTGGTAGAGCAATCTGTGGCACTGTTGTGGTGAAAGTCTTGTGCTAAGATACAGTGTCTTGTTCCAACTGTTTTGCCTTATTTTAATGTGGGGATGTTTCCAACTACAAACAGGACCCCTGTTTCTAAATACTGGATTCTTTCTCAGCAGGAAGGTCACAATGTTTTGTAGGAAGCTACAGTGTTTCATGTAATCTAGAGTGGTCTCAAACTTTCTATGTAGCTGCTGATGAACAGGCAGTCCATCTCTCTCTACCTCCCTGAGTGCTAAGAGTACAGAAGTGTACCACCATGCCCATTTTGCACAAAACTGGGAATCAAACACAGGGCTTCCTGCATGTTGAAGGAACAGCTGAGATTTACTCACAGATCAGATCACACTTCTTTCATAAATTATAAACCCTAAAATGAATGGGTTTGTCTGAAGAATTTCAAAATGTGGCTTTATTCCCTTTTCTATGAAGAAACTTTTGTAAGCAAACTCTTTCTGACATCAGTTCTGAGGACTGAATACTATCATTTTTCATCATGAACAATGTGAATGTTGTTTACCATTGTAAAGAGACAAGGTAAGAGTTTAGGGGCTGATTGCAAATGCAATGTGGATAAAATAAAATGGACTTCTTTTCATGAAATTTCTATGAATTATAAACACCCCGTCAACCCAACAGTATGCTTTGGGGATATAAAGATTTGGGATAAAGTCAATAGTGAAAATTTATCAAAGCATTTTTGTAATTTTGTGAAAAGTTATTTGTCATTGTCTGGAAAACAATGAATATTTAGCTGTAGATAATATACTGTTCATACTACTGATGCATAGACTTCTTTGCAGGCATGTACATTTTTATAACCACTCAGTGCACTTGCAGCATCCGAGGACTTTAGGAGAAGTGGAATCCCAGGCACCAGCCTCCTTACCCCTTCAGCCAGGGTCTTGATGATTCCTCAGCCCATTATCATTTGAGAAGGAAGAAGCTGAAGTTTATATTTATATTATTCTTCATAGTTATTCCAATTCCAGAGACCCAAACAGAGCCCAGGAATCAGAACATTAAATAGATGCATTAGTGATTATGCCATTGCCAGCACACACTGAGAGACATCAGAAGATAAAGAACAGAGGCTCCAGGTTAGATTTTGAATTTTGATTTGCCACTCACTACTAGAGGTTACTTTCAGCTTTTGGTTAATCTCCAGATTTCTGAAAGTGTTGAATTTTGGGTATATTTGTGGCCTCTCTTCTCATTGCTTTATGGAGGAGCAGAGTTTTGGAAGGTCTATTCTGTCATTCTGGGTATGCTTCTATTTCTCCCTCAGTTTTACAACATACTTCCTTCCAGGTAGCTCACATTCTAGCTTGGTTTTTCACTTCATTTTGTACTATTGATAATATCATTTTCCACCTTTTGGCTTCTGTTACTAGTGTTTAGGTTCTCTTGTTGACCCGATTAAGCCATCGGGTGAATTTTGGTTGCTCTTTCAGAGTTCTTATGTTTTGATTTCTGCACTCTCTGCCTGACTACGGGTGGATTTCTTTCATCTACATTCTTGGTTTACTTTTATTTTGTTCTTTCCTTTTCAAAAAGAAGAATTGTTTATTTTGGCTTACAGTTCCTCAGGGATCCAGTCTGTCATGGCAGGGAAGACATGACAGCAAACAGTGAAGGCCCAGCGGTGGGAGGGAGCAGGAAGCTGCCTGGTTAATTCACACCTGTGCCCAGGAAGCACAGGTGAACACAAAGCAGGGCCAGGCTGGAAGGCCTCAAGGCCTCTCTTCAGTGACCTGCTGCTTTCAGCGAAGCCCTACACCCTAAAAGTCCCACAGCTTTCTCAAGCATTGCAGCCACCTGGGGACCAAACGGGAGCCTATGCAAATGCTTCACGTTTGGATCACAGTGTTGTTTGCAGACTTGCTTTTCATTTAACACTATTTGTTGAAGAAAATCATATAGAAGCACACACAATCATTTATTTAAGAAATACAGGGCATTCTACTGCATGGATACTCTTTTTTTTAAATTTTTAATTTTTATTTTGCAATACAATTCAGTTCTACATATCAGCCACGGATTCCCTTGTTCTCCCCGCTCCCGCCCCCCTCACCTTACCCCCCAGCCCACCCCCCATTCCCACCTCCTCCAGGGCAAAGCCTCCCCCGAGGACTGAGAACAACCTGGTAGACTCAGTCCAGGCAGGTCCAGTCCCCTCCTCCCAGGCCGAGCCAAGCGACCCTGCATAGGCCCCAGGTTTCAAACAGCCGACTCATGCAATGAGCACAGGACCCGGTGCCACTGCCTGGATGCCTCCCAAACAGATCAGGCCAATCAACTGTCTCACCCACTCAGAGTGCCTGATCCAGTTGGTGACCTCTCAGCCATTGGTTCATATTTCATGTGTTTCCGTTCGTTTGGCTATTTGTCCCTGTGCTTTATCCAACTCTATCATTTTTTTAAAATTTAAATATTTTGAGAATTACATACATACGTACTATATTTACAAAATTTCCCCTGTCCTAACTACTACCTCTCAAATTCATCACCTCCTCTTTAATTATTGTTATTCCCACCCACAACCCCCCCCCACAACCCACACAGTCTGCTGTGTACATTTAGCATTGCTCATATGTATATATGTTTAGGGCTGGTTGCTTGGGATTGGATAACATATCTGAGGATACACCCTGGAAAAGACTGGTTTCCCTTTTCTCCGCATCAGTCAGTCCTTTGTACCTCTTCATCTAGGGCTTAGGGTCTCGTGAATTTTCTGCATCAATATTGGCATATCATCTGGTGTTGTCATTTTGCAGGATTTGTTGAGGTGATCATATCTTGAGATCTCATGAGTGCAGCTTTCCTATAATCTATAGAAGATACTATCTCATAACAGACACCCTAATCCTCTGGCTCTTACAATCTTTCTGTCCACTCTTCTATGATATTACCTGAGCCTTGGGTAGATGGATTGTGTTTAGATGTATCAACTGGGTTTGACAACCCACAACCCACAGGTTCTCTGTAGTTTGACTAATTGTGAATTTTGTAATGGTTTTCATCTACTACAAAATAAGATTTTATGATGAGTGGCAAGATCTACACTTATCTGGGAGTAAAGGGATAAATATTTAGAACATGGTTAGGAGTTGTACTGGTTTAGGAAAGTGGCATTTGAAATTCTTTACTGCACTCCATGAGTTCACCGGCCAATGGTTGTTGGCTGTTGCAGCACCAGGCATGGATTCTCTATTATGTGAGCCTTAGTTAGATGGCTGTTGATTATGTGCTACTCTTGTACCTTTGGGGATACCTTGCCATGCTGGTTATTGTTGTAGGTTGTAGGCATCACAGCTGGGCAGGACTACTGATTGTTTTTCTCCCTTAGCATCATAGCACCTTCTGATACTCTAAGAGTTAGTTCTCGGGCAGATAGCTTCTAGGTCAGTTTCAGCTTGATTCCTTCAAGTCCTGTGTCTGAAGTGTGTGGTGTCTTCAGCAATAGGGTCTTACATACAAGTTGTATGAGACAACCAATGGCAAAGGCAGCAGCCTGGAAGTCTCTTAAAACATACAAAGAGAGTAATACATCAAGACATTTAAAATATATGTTGGTGGACGCATCGTAGAAGCAAGTTACAGGTAGGTGGAATACCCTCAACTACAGACCTCAGATGCTATCTGATAGCACTCTTTGCCCTTTGAATGCTGGAGGATAAGGGTTTGTTAAGTTGATACATTCCAGGGCTGGGCATGGTGGTGCACACCTTTGATCATGGCACCTAAAAGGAAGAAGCAAACAGATCTTTTAACTTGAGGCAAGTCTGGTTCACATAGTGAGCTTCAAGTCAGTCAAAGCAGTCTCAGAAAACAAACAAAAGTTAATATATTTCAAAGGTAATAGGTCTGACACAGAGGTGGGCAAGGGATGACTATTGGGTCAGAGATAGCCCAAAACAAATTGTAATCAGGCTCTGGAGCTGCAACATGCAAAATTCTCCACAGTCACTGAAATTTCAACCAGTAAATTATCCTTTGTAAACAGAGTTTCCTTCCATGTTTACAGTTCCCCCTGTTGACTAAGCATCACATTTTGTGCATGTGGGCAGTGAAGGGGTAAACACACATTACTTATTAAATATTATAATGTCCCACATAGCTAAGAAGGATCATTCCTAGGACCTGATATAGATGAGTCTGAGTAGCAGGCAAAATGGTAGTCTTCATAAGAGAGTGTAACTGGTAAAGATATTAATAAAGAAACTCCTGGATCATATCTAAACTTCTAGCTATCATGACCTGGTTCTGACTTTTAAAAAAATGTGTATTCTGTATCTGACATAGCTTTACATTTGACATATAATGAGGCTATTATATTTAAAATTAAAATAACCAAGAACACCATTTTGCCCAATGAAGTTAAAGTAACAGATGAAGGAACTATACATCCTACCCAATGGAAAAAAATCTCTCACATGGGTCATAGTATTCCTTAACTAGACTGATGATATATGTTTCTTGTGATATCTACAGTCATTTGTACCTTATGGAACATTTCATTTGATATTTGCAGCACTTGAAATAGTTCATTATCTTTTTCACTCCAGTCTTTCTTGTTGCTGGTTTGATGCCATAGCTATTGCCTCACGTGGATAACTCTAATTTTAGGAAAGTTTGGTTTTTATATCCCCATATTATCATAATTTTTACCTGTGGATACTGTATTGAACAGTTTTGCTATATTGGTATTGTACTAGATTTAGTTTGAAAGACAAATGGAAAGTCACATTATAGAAGAAATTAGATAACAATATAGTAGTTTTTAAACCTTTAAAAATTAAGATTTTTTTATGCACTAAATATCAGTAACAGCGGTAAAAACACCTAAATCTGTTAGACATCAGAATATTATAGTCCTTGCAGGCATAACTAAGTCCTACATTTTTTTAATAGTTAGAAATGGAAACGGGACTATAGAAGGAGTCACTGTGGTATTGTGACTTGTAAAACAAGGTACTTCCTTTTATTTTAATTAGCAAAATTGAACATTAACTAGTTTCAAAAAAATCTCAGCTAATTGTACTACAGGACAATTGTAGATTAGACAAAGTAGATTCTAATTTAAGAAACATCAGTACTTAAGGTACAAAACATCAGGGATGTGTTATTAGACATTTATGAAGAGTTAACCCAAAATTTTGGGTACCTCTAGCTAGAGGAAATGGAGTTAAAGTTCAATTGAAAAAACTGGATTTCAACAAAAAACAAATCCAAATTATATGGAATAATGGGAAATATGTTTTAAAAATCAAGACAGTGAAAATAGTTGACTTTTTTCAATATGAAAACTAGTTTTGAATAAGGTAAGGGTTTGTGTTAAACAATCATAATAAAGTCATGGTTAATAAAACGTGGTCACTATCTCCCTTTATAACTTTATTAAATCAAAATTAGCATTATTTTATCCTTTAGAACCAAGTGTAATAGCAAATATTATAAAATGATTTTCAAAAGTCTAATTAAAAAGTATTTAGGAAACATGAAAAGTGAGAGAAATGTTCAGTTGCTTTGGGTACTCACTTGTAAATGGTGTTGAAGATTTCAACATTTCTGAAGGCTACACAAGTGTGTCCTCAGACAAAATTGGCATATGTTTCATGTGGAGCAGTTTAAAATCACCTTGATTTTGTAGTCCATGAGTGGTTTAGAAGAATGGAGTCTTTAATATGGTGTCCTTTTTGCTTTTAATTGATGAAATTATGTTTTTCTTTATTCTCAAGGGGAATAAGAGACAGTTTGCTCTAAAGCCAAACATGAAAGAACATGGCCCAGGAACACAGATTTAGGTTACCCTAAATTCTGGAACATGGAAGCAGTTGGTTTTTATTTTTCCTTTGATATTTTTCTCTCTGTTTTTAAAATGTAGGTACTTACAGACAATTTCCCTCATGGGACTGATTTTAATGTGTCCCAGAGATTTTGTTTTGTTGTGTTTTAATTTTTGTTTAATTCTGAAATTTTCTTTTTATTTATTTCTTGATCTCTTCTTTGACTCATTCATCATTCTATACTGAGTTATTTAATCTCCATGAGTTTGTATAATTACCGCTGATTTTTAAACTTTACTATGTTGTTGTCAGAATAAATGAAATTATTTTAATGTTTTTGAATTCACTACGTTTGCTTTGTTTCTAAGTGTGTGGTCTATTTTTAAAGAAATGTCCATTGGCTGCTGAATAGCAAGTGTCTTTTGATGCTCAGGTGGACTATTCTGTAGATATCTGTTACATCAATTTGCTGCATTTTATAATTTAATTTTGAAGCTCCTGTTTATTTTTTTAATCTAGATGTGACTTGTCTATTGGAGAAAGTGAGATACTGAAATCACCTACTTAGTTGAAATTAATATATGTATTTAAGTCCAGTAGGTAGTGTACTTTGTGAAATTGTCTATACCCATAAAGGTGCATATATGCTTAGGATTATAGTGTCTACTTGACTAATTGTTTTCTTGATTAAAATAAAGTCTGTCTTTATCTCTTATGATTAATCTTAGTTTGAAGTCTATGTTGTCAGATATTAGGATAGTAACACCTGCTTGCTTCCTGGCTATATCTGCTTGGAATATCCTCTCACTTTGAGGGGGTTCCTTATGGTGATATTTTATTTGTACTGAAATGTGATTTTATGTGTATGTTAATAAATAAAGTTGCCTGGGGGTCAGAGCTAATAGCAAGCCATAGCAGAAGTCTGGCAGTGGTAGCACACACCCTTAATCCTGATCACATGATAGGCAGATCTCTGTGTGTTCAAGGATACCACCAGCATGGAGACACTTGCCTTTAATCTCAATACCAACCGTAGAAGACCTGGAGGTCTGTATAGATGGGCAGTGACAAGGAGGACATGTGGTTGAGTTTACAACCAATGAGAAGGCAGGACAGAAAGTCTATAAGAAGACAAACACACAGGAAGTAGTTCTCTTGCTGAGGAGGACAGCAGTGGCAGTGAAGGGTAAGGATTTTAGCTCTTAGCTATTGCTCTGACCTCTTGTGCTTTCATCTCTGCATTAGCTCTGTGCTTCTTATTTAACAAGATGGTTACATCTACAGTTCCTATCTTTGAAGGTAAGGTGATTTTATTGTAGACACTAGAATGATGGATTTGACTTATGACATGTGTTCAAGATCTACTTCTCTGCCTAAAGCATTTCTTTATGCATTCTGAGTATACAGATTCACCTTTTACAGTTAGATATTCATAGCCCTGAAGTTTTCTGTTTGTGTAGGATTAGACATCACATGCCCCATTATGTTGGTCTATTTTTCTAAAACTACTGGCAAACATTGCCTCTCTGACTTGTACTGCCCCCTTAATTATACAAGTAGAATATTTGGAATATATATAAAAATTTTAAGATTGATATGAATTATTCCTCAATATATTTGATAGGATATATCTGTAAAGTCACATCATATGAGACAGTAGTTATTTACTATTTTACATAAGATTTATAATTTCTGTTTATTTTTCTATACATATTTAAAAATTAGTTTTTTAATCTAAATTTTAAGTTTAAAATCTAATTTTGGATATAAACTTTAATTTTTTTAAATATAATTACCAATGAGTATGCAAATACCTCAGTGACCACATTGTTTTATACTCTTTGTGGTATATTAATTGTTCATCTTCTTATTAAATATTCTTAAAATAATAATTTTTGTTCTTTGATCAATCTCATTAGAGATCTTCTTCTTCAATATATTATCCAAAGGTCAAATTGGCATTACTTCTGAACAGTCTGATACTGAAAGCATGTTTATGAATATCTCCTGCTTTAAAATGAGATTCAGGATTGTAGAATGGTACTTCTCTTATTTTAGTATCATATTAGTTTTATTTCATTTTTACGTGTATAAGTATTTTTTCTGCATGAGCATATGTGCCCCACATTCATGCCTAATGTTGTGGAGGTCAGAAGGGGGCTTGGAGCACTTAGAACTGGAGTTATGAGTGGTTGTGAGCCACCACATGAGTGCTGAGAACTGAACACAGGTCCTCTGAAAGAGTAACAAGCAGTCTTAAACTTGGAGCCGTTTCTCCATCCCTAGGTATCATATTATTTTAAATATTTTATTGGTCTTTGTTTTGTTGTTCCCCCTATCAATTTATCCTTAAAAATTCAAAATCAACATGTTTGATTCTTTTGTTTGACTCTGTTGATCAACTTCTTGTTTCTTCTCAATATACCCAATGTTTGAGTTTCTTTCTATATTTTAAGCATGGCACAAACATTTAAAACTGCAACACTACAAGCATTGAAATAATAATAATGCTTTAAAAATTTCACAGCTGGTTCAGATGTTAAGAGTACTTGTTCAATCCTAAGGTCCAGAATTCTGATTCCAGAACCCACTTAACAAGCCAACCACCCCACTAAGTCCTGTAACTCCAGCTCTGAGGCATCCAATGCCCTCTTTGGGCCTATGTGCCTGCTCCCACACAAGAATGCATATACTCACACAAGCACAATAAATAAATAAAATTTAGAAAAAAAGGCTGGACCTATACATTTTTTTTAAGACAAAAGGACCTGAGAGATGGCTAACTATCTGTGTTCTATCCTCAAAACACTCATAAAAGTGAAAAGGAGAACTGGCCCAATATTGTTGACCTTTTACCTCTATATGTGCACTGTATTGTGCTTGTATGGATGTGTAAATCATTCTCCTCCCTCTCTCTCAAACACACAAACACACACACACATGCACACCCACAAATTAATAGAATAGGAAAATCTATGTGGCAGTAATACAAATAAGTCTTGTGTATATATACATATATATGTATATATACATATATATAATATTTACTGATATCCTTGGAAATAAGCATTATTCAGAAATACTGTTTCCAACATTTGATTATTTAAACTATAATTTTGTAGTTGATGTTAGGTTCTGTTGTGTAATGGCTAGAAATCTATGGTGTGATTCCAATCGTTTGCAACTTATATTTTTTTCTTAAACATGGGTGTGTTATAACTCTACATATTCAAGAGGAATGTTTTTTTCTATATGTTGAGCATACTGCTTAATGTATTTATAATTTCTCAAGATTGATACCTTTTCCCCAGATATTTTGTAAGACTGCTCATATCTGCTTGATATTCTGAGACAGCCATATTAGCACCTTGTCATAGCACTGATTTCTTCTATTGTTACCTTAATGCTGCTTAATGTAATTTGAAGCATTAGTTTAGGGCATACATGAGTTTATTGTAGTTATCAATTTTCTATATACTTATTACTTTTGCTAGGATATAATTTCCATTTTTATGTGATGTTGTCTGAATGTTTGTGCCCTCTCAGAATCCATGTATTGAGGCAGAATCCCTAATGTCACAATGCCAAGAAGTAGGAAGTGACTGAGTCATGGAAGCACCTACCTCATCAACCAGGTTAGTGTCCTCATGAAAGGAAGCCTGAGAGAGTTCTGTAACTCCTTTCCTCCATGTCAAGAATTGGAAATGCTACCATCTGTGAGGAGCAGACTTTATAAGACATTGACTTTGCTGAGTATCTTGATGTTGGAAATCAAGTTTCTACAACTGTGAGCAATTCTTTTTTTTTCTTTTAGACTATATAGCCCATAGTATTTTATTATAGCTGCTTGAGTGGAATTAACACATTGCCCTTTATGATTTTTTGCCTAATGTTATATGTACTCTGATATTATCTGAAGACAGCCTCTGTCTTAGTTAGGGTTTCTATTGCTGTGAAGAGACACCATGACCATGACAACTCTTACAAAGGAAAATATTCAATTGTGGTGGCTTGCTTACAGTTCAGTGGTTCAGTCCATTATCATCATGGTGAGACAAGGTGGTGTGCAGGCAGACATGGTGCTGAAGAGGTATCTGCTAAATGTTGATATGTAGGCAACAGGAAGTAGACTGAGAGCCACACTGAGTGAAGCTTGAACAAAAGAGACCTCAAAGCCCACCCCCATGGTGACACATTTCCTCCAACAAGGCCACATCTACTTCAACAAGGCCACACCTTCTAATAGTGCACTCCCTTTGGGATTATAGGAACCAATTGCACTCAAACTACCACACCATCTTTTATTTATTTTTCTGCCACAACCTTTCTCATTTCCGTTTGGTTTTCAGTTTTCTTTTTGTGTTTTCTAGTGTCTCTTGTTGCTTTTAAAACTTTATTTTATTTTTGAAATGCAATTCTCTCTCTTGTTAGTTGGTGACCATAACTACATTGTTATAATTATTATGGTCTCACGTGACCAAGGACTCATTCATCTATGTACTCACATTCCTTCCTAAATCACTTGCTTCTCTGCTTTTACTTTTCAAGAGAAAGGTTTGTGTGTCTGTCATATTGATCTCTTTGCACTTTAATCTTATTAACATTAAGAAGAGTTTTAGTTTTGTGCAGTTATTTGGGAATATTTGAGTGATTCCTTTTTAGAGTCTTTAACCTTTTGCATTAAAATTTTTGGTGTGCAAATTAATAGATTTCACTGTGACCTTTAAATAACTTCATAATTTGCCCATATTCACCTCTCCATTACTGACTGTACCTTCTAACCCCCTGTCACTCTCTCTTCTCTACATCTAGCTTTTTGGTTTTATATATTTAAATTTAAATTCTGCATATGAGAGAAAACATGGGATATTTTTGTTTTCCCTTCTCTATTAACTTCCTTTTTCCTACCTTTTCTTTTAATCAAGTTGTGGGGATTTTCAACCACATTTTAATAAATGTGTGTTCAAGTCTCTATTTTCACTTTTGTGTTATTTTTGGGACTTCTTTTGGCCAGAT
This sequence comes from Peromyscus eremicus, assembly GCF_949786415.1. Taxonomy (NCBI): domain Eukaryota; kingdom Metazoa; phylum Chordata; class Mammalia; order Rodentia; family Cricetidae; genus Peromyscus; species Peromyscus eremicus. The sequence goes on from NC_081418.1 coordinate 17,908,354, forward strand.
ACTGAGGCTTCTATCTTTGTCACTCAGTTCTGATATTCTGCTTTTTAAATATAATTTCTTTCTGGAGAGATTTAAAATCTGATTTTCTATTTCATTAATTCATTTGAAAGTTGTGTCCGTGTCACTAATTCAACAGTATTTACTTTCACTCTTGTGCCTACTATCACTTCAGCGATTGCCTTTCTAGAACCTGTCGTCCCACTGGGCTCTTTTATATGGTCCCTTGTTTTCCCTCTGTGTTTCAAGCAGTGCCATTTAAGTCCTTCAACATATATTTTATAGCTTTCTGGATTCATCAGTGTTTCTTGATCGCTGGCAGAGGGTATACTTTGTTGTCTTCTAGCTATCTTTTGAACCTTCTAGTGGCCTTGTCCTGAAAGCTCCTTTTTGGGAATCTCTAACATCTATGGGGGAATGAATGAAGGCCGGAGTTTAACTTTTTGAGTTCTGGTAACTTAAGGCAAATAAAGGAGGTGAGTCAAAGGGCAAAGATGCAGTTGCCATGCAAGTACACTGGGTCTTCCCTTCCACTGCTATTCTACCAGGACAACTTCAACATGAACACTTAGGAGACTTTGTGAAGAAAGACTTTAGGATGGGGAAAACCATCACGGCTTAAAACCCACCAGTTCTTTGGGAGTTGAGAAGAGGCATGAATATCCTGGGTAGCTGCTCAGTGAATATGTGTTTGTATGAATTCCTTGGGTCTTTGAGGCTTTTGAACTGCTCTGAGAGTATCTTATGAACACTGGAAGCAACAATCAGACTTGGTACAAAGGAAAGTTCCCAAGAACTGGAGAGAGTTGAAGTACAAGACACAGTGAGTCTCTGTCTTCTATCCTGTTCTTTACTGAACATGGTTTCTTCCTGTTTTCTTTAGCTGGCCTTTCACTCCTCAAATGCACACTGACTCATGAAGCTTTGTTTTAATCTTTTCTCATCTGTGTTGCTTTTCTTCCACTAGTTGATCTCTTTTATTACTAGTGAGGTAATTATTGAAATGAATGTGTTTTTTCAAATTCTGTAGTTTCTTTGGGTTTGACACCCCAAAAGGGTATCTTCTAACCAGTTTGCCATCTTGGCTAGCCCTTCCATATCATTCCTCAGAATACCTTTATTCATCACTCTGGTAGTTTTTCTTGTTATTTTTAATTCTTACTTTTTATTTTTACATTTTTGGTAGGGGGAGGTCATAAGGGTGGGGGATGACATGGAAGAACTAGCAAGTGAGTGTGATTGGGCTGCATGATGTGAAATTCTCAGAGAATCGATAAAAATGTTATGTTGAAAAAAATGTCTCCCATAGGCTCATGCATTTGAATTGGTCCCCAATTGGTGGAACTGTTTGGAAAGGATTAGGAAGTGTGTTCTTGCTGGAGGAGGTTGTTACTGGGGGTAACATTTGAGGTTTAAAAGCCCATGCTACTCCCAGTTAACTCTCTGCCATCCACTTGTGAGTGGAGATGTGAGCTCTCAGCTACTACTTTGGTGCCATGCCTGCCTGCCTGCTGCCATGCTCCTTGCTGTGGTGGTCATGGACTTCAATCCTCTGAGACTGTAAGTCCTAAAGCAACTTTTCATTCTGTGAGTTGCTCATGGTGTCTCTTCATAGCAATAGAAAAGCAACTAAAACAGAAGTTGCTAACAGGGAGTGGCTATTGCTTGTGACAGGCCTGACCATGCTGTTTTGGAGAGGAATATGGAAGACTTGGGGACTTTGGATTAGGAAAGAGGTTGAACACTCTAAGCATGGTTTAGTGGGTCATCCTAGTTGGAGCTTGCAAGACAAAAGTGCTGAGAGCAATGAGGCCTAGGAAGGCCCATCTCAAGGGGTTTCAGTGGGTAACAATATTAGCAACCAGGTCCATTATTCTGATATTCTGGCAAAGAAAGCATCTGCCTTTTGTCATGTCCTAAGAACTTCCTGAAGATAATTTTAAAAGCCAGCCCCAAATAAATGCTTTCCTTTATGAGTTGGTATGGTCATGGTATCTCTTCACAACAGTAGAAACCCTAATTAAGACACCAAATATGTGTATAAAAGCCACATTCAAAATGGAGAAGCTGCAACCAAACACTGTGTGAGAACAGAAGAAAACTTAAAATGTGTGTGTGCGCACTTGTGTGTGTTTATGTGTGTGCACTCACATTTGTCCATGCATGCACAACATTTGGAAATTAGAGGTGGGTACTGGATGCCCTGCTTTATCACTCTCCATCTTATTCCCTTGAGACAGGGTCTCTTACTGAACTTGGGACTCACTATATTCTGGTTAGATTAACTGGTCAGCAAGCTCCATCAATCTTGTCCCCACCCCTCTCCAGCCAGTGTTGAGATGACAGACATTTATGGTCATGAATGGCTTTTGACATTGGCACTAGGGATTCTAACTCACTTCTTCATATTTATATAAAGTACATGTTTACCCACCAAGGCATCTTCTTAGTCTTAGATACAAACTTTGAAACTGCCAATGCATTTCATCCAAAGAGTTCTTATATTTGAATAAAATTTACAGACCAAAAATTAAGATAATTTTGGACCCAAGCCATATATGTTGCAAACAATCCCTTCTGCTCTTTCAACCAGTAGGAGACGGTCTTTTGGTGTCCTTTAAAGTTAAAAAATGAAGAAAGAGGACAGCTATACTTAAGAGGCAAGAATGCCAAGTTAAAAATCTTGGTTTAAGGAGTTTTGTCAAATCCTAGCTTAGCCACTATTGTGGATTGAATATGGAATGCTTTATGAGCTCGTAGGTTTTAACTCTTGGTTTCCAGGAATTGTCATGAAAGCTGTAGAATCTTTAGGAGGTAGAGCTTTGCTGGAAAGAGTTGGGCAATGGGGGCATGACTTAAGGTTTTATAATCTGCCCTACATCTTGTGTATTTTCTGTTCCAGACTGTAGACACAATGTGACCACCCTCCTCATGGTTCTGCAGTGGTGCCTTCCCTATCAAGATGGACAGTTGTGGGGTCTTGCCCCACCGGGAATTTAGGTCACCTCTGAAGAGGTGGCCTGAAACCAAGGAAAGGTAAGTGTGCTGCTCACCCATTTCACAGCCTTCCTCTTACCCAGAGTCAATCAGACACAGTGAGGAATCAAGTCAAGCAAGAACTCGTTTATTGTTAGGCAGTAAGCATCTTTTAAGCAAGGAGTCAAGTCAAGCAAGAACTCGTTTATTGTTAGGCAGTAAGCATCTTTTATAGCAAAAAACCTCAGAACCCTAGGAGGGGGTGAAGGAACCAACCAATCATTTTAAAGGTTACCCTATATTCATTTTCTTGTTTACAAGTTGTTTTTGCACTGACGTCATCTCCTGATCTTTGTATCTTATCTCAGCTTAAACAACTTGAGCTAACTTCCTCTCAGCACCATTTGTATCTAATCTCTACTAAACAATTTAGGCTAACTTCCTCTCAGCACCATTTGTATCTAATCTCTGCTAAACAACTTAGGCTAACTTTCTCTCAGCACCATTTGTATCTAATCTCTGCTAAACAACTTAGGCTAACTTCTGCTCAGCACCGTTTGTATCTAATCTCTGCTAAACAACTTAGGCTAACTTCCTCTCAGCACCATTTGTATCTAATCTCTGCGTAAACAACTCAGGCTAACTTCCTCTCAGCACCATTTGTATCTAATCTCTGCTAAACAACTTAGGCTAACTTCCTCTCAGCACCATTTATATCTAATCTCTGCTAAACAACTTAGGTTAACTTCCTCTCAGCACCATTTATATTTAATCTCTGCTAAACAACTTAGGCTAACTTCCTCTCAGCACCATTTGTATCTAATCTCTGCTAAACAACTTAGGCTAATTTCCTCTCAGCACCATTTGTATCTAATCTCTGCTAAACAACTTAGGCTAACTTCCTCTCAGCACCATCTTTGTAGCTCATGTACGCCCCACAGATTCCCCCTTTTTGTTTTTAAACAAGCCTACCTTATTTTAAGGTTCAGGCTCAGGGCACTTCTTTATGAAGTTTACCTGTTTGGCAACCCCCCCTTTTAAGTCAAACCCAACATTTATTGAGAACACAGAAAAGCAGTTAGCAGATCAGCGCTACTGTTCCTGGGGGATTTAATTACTAAGCAAACACAAAAGTTTTAGGGGATTTCTCTAAAAAGTCTCTTTTTACTAATTTCGTGGGCAGGAGAAAAGGTTTTTACTATCTGAAGTACTGACAAGAACACCTACAGAGAGAAGAGTTAAGAAACCCATTAAAGGAACTAAGAGAGGGTTATCCTTCCCTACCCCTACCCCCAAAGACAGCTGATGATTTCCAAAAGGAGGCTGTTCCAGTCACATTTAGAAATTACTAGAATCAATCCATCTTTGAGTCCAGTCCCATGGAGAATCGTCAGCCCCACACCTCTGGAGAAGGTGGGTGCTGAGTTGTCCTCATCATACATGGTTACCGGGAAGGACACAGTGACCGTCTCTTCGCTGGAACCAGTGTCCATTATGCACTATTATGCACTCAGTCTCCAGCACATACTTCTCCTGAAGCTCCTGGTCAGGGGCCCAGTGAGTGCTCACCTCTAAGCTGTCTGGGTTGCAATGGAAGGGCAGACTCTCACCTTTCAAGAGCCCAGAGGTCCTGGGATTTGAGGGAGCTGCATGCTGGGAAGGAGTCATTGATGAAGGAGAAACACATACGGCACAGCCTGACCAATGACATCTGTCCTCCCACTGGGTTGTGGACCCCAGGAAGACCTGAAGGAAGATGGTGAGCAAGGGGAAGCCACCATTGTGAATGCTGATCTCTTCCCAGGAACTGTGGTCAAGGCTCTGATTGAAGTAGAGGCCAGAGTCCTCATGGACGCAGATCCAATCATTCTCATGCAGCCATGTGCGAAAGGTGCTAGAGAGATGCTGGCCAGGCGAAAGCTGGGGACTTCTTCAGGGGCATCCTGTAGAGCATGGACATAGAGCAGAGGTGTGCCAGCTGGCTGGTCCACATACAGCATCTCTCAGTAAGCATCCCTTGAGAAAGAGAGGTCCAGCAGGGCTTCGCCCAGCAGTGGCAGCAGCAAAGACAGTTTTAGCCCCAGCCCCAGGGTGCCAGAAGTCACTTTCGCCATCAGCTGTGCATGTGAAGGCTGCGGTGGAAGAGTGGGTGCGTCTCAGAGGTGAGGTGTGGCCACACCAAAGGCCATCTCCGTATAGTCATCATTGTCCCCAGGCTCCGAGGACATTGAGGAACTTGCAGTGGGGCCCTGGGAAGCAGATGCTGGAGGCAGGTAGAGCTCTCCTGGGGCAGGTGTCAGAGGCTGCTGCAGGGAAGAGGGGGAGGCCAAAGGACGTGGGGGCAGTAGTGGGTATGAGGATGAGATCTCTGGGGAGAGAAGGCCATCCATGGAGCCCACTGTGTCCCCACTATGGGTACCAGGCTTAGAGGACTTGGGAAAACTGAGGTCCTTTATGAAAGGGGAGTCCAATCCCCAATGTCCCAGGATCCTCTGGCCAGGTCCATTGCCAGCATTGATCACTGTCCAGGTCACCTGCTGAGGTTGGTGTGGGTCCCTCTGAGGCGCAGGTGGAGCCAGGAAGAGCAGGACGACCATCAGCTGGAGTCAGGATAGCACACACTTGCAGTTAGCGCAGTCAGGGTCACTCTCGATGGGAGGGTTCAGCTTCTGCAGTTTGTGCTGCCGAATCTCACGTACAAGTGTGTAGAAGGCCTCCTCCACACCCTGCCGGGTCTTGGCTGATGTTTCAATGTAGGGGATGCCATAGCTGTGGGCAAGGTCCTGGGCTTGCTGAGACTCAACAGTACGAGCAGCCAGGTCACACTTGTTCCCCACCAGCACCATTGGCACATCATCTGAGTCCTTTATTCGCTTGATCTGCTCTCTGTACTGATGGATGTCTTCAAAGGACTTGGTGTTGTTGATGGCAAACACACAGAGGAAACCCTCCCCTGTGTGCATGCATTGGTCCCGCAGGGTAGCACATTCCTCCCAACCTGCTGTGTCTAAGATGTCCAGCAGACATGCCTCCCCATCAATGACCACCTGTTTCCGATAGAAGTCCTCTATGGTGGGAACATACTCATCCACAAAATAGTTCTGGATCAGCTGGATGTTCAGGGCACTCTTTCCCACGCCTCCAGTACCCACAACCACAAGCCTGTATTCTGTCATCGATTCTATAGGGACTGTCACTCCAGGAGCTCCTACCCCACAAGGGGCACGAAGGAGTGGCTGGGGAGCAGAAGGCCCTGATGCAGGTGTCCTTGTAGCCCCGAGACCAGAGTGTGATGGCTGTGGGGTGCAGAGCAACTGAATATGGGGTCTAGTTCCCCCTTTTATTCTATTGAAACAAAAATATATTTAAGTTTAACATCTGTTTGTCAGAGGATATTTGGCTCTAGGCCTCTGGGGTTAACTCTCTGCATTTGTAAAGGGGGTACCTCTAGGAAGGGCTGACATGGCCTGCAGGCATGGACTATCTTTTAAGGTCAATATCTTAAATCCTGATGCCAGCTCATCAGCTCGGTGGTTTCCCTTGGACAGAAATCTTGGGAGCCCAGAATGCCCTCTCATACACTGCCCCCAGGGTTGCAAGGCCAAGGGCCAGAATGCCTTGGGGTGCAGGGCTCGGGCGCAGTGACTTTTACTTTTGCTTTGACCTCTACTGTATATTTCTCTGCACATCTCTCATGCTCCTCACTGAATTTGGCCCAATTATTTTTTTCTTTACTCTCAGAACCTCCCCCGTCCTTTTTGCCCACCACCCAGGGCCCCTTGTTTTTATTTTTCCCTTTTCTAACCCTTGGGGAGAATCAATCTCCCTCTTTGACTCCTGAGAAGGAGTGGCAGAGAATCCAGGTGAAAAGCCACCTTAAGGGCTGTGATAGTAGGGTAGAAGCCCAGGGGTGGCACTATGGTACCTGTCCTGGATCTTGCTCTGTAGGCCAGGCTGGCCTTGAACTCACAGAGATTTGCCTGGCTCTGCCTCCCAAGTGCTGGGATTAAAGGCGTATGCTACCACCACCCAGCAAGCCCTCTAGACTTAAGCATATAATGCAGAGCCTTGGGGGCTGGCTTACCACTTGAGGAAGTTGAATTACCCATACTGAGGGGTTCACTTACCTTGGAAGACCACCTGCCCTCTGCCGAATATACTTTCATGTCCAATAATAAAGGCCAGGCATGGGGTCTTGCCCTGCCAGGAACTCAGGTCATCTCTGAAGAGGTGGCCTAGAACCGAGGAAAGGTAGTGTGCCGCTCTCCCGTTCCTCAGCCTTCCTCTTACCGGAGACAATCAGATGAAGCGGACAAAGCAAGAACTCATTTATTGTTAGGCAGTAAGCCTCTTTTATAGCAAAAAACCTCAGAACCCTAGGAGTGGGTGGAAGGAACCAACCAATCGTTTTAAAGGTTACCCTATACTCATTTCCTTGTTTACAAGTTGTTTTTGCACTGACATCATCTCCTGATCTTTGTATCTTGTCTCAGCTTAAACAACCTGAGCTAACTTCCTCCAAGCACCATCTTTGGAGCTCATGTATGCCCCACAGATAATATCCCTTTTTTTAATAGAAATTATAACGTTTTCAATGTATTCTTTGAGATTTTCATATTTAGATCATATCCACACCCTCCCCATCCAACTCCTCCATAGTCTCCAAACACACAACTCTTCCAACTTTGTGTCTTTTTTAAAAATCATTGAGTCCAGTGACTGTATTCACTATTAAACTATTAACCAGACTGATCCTTCCTCCCTAAGGTTGCTCTTATCAGGCATTTGATTACGGTATCAAGGAAAGTAACTAGTATAACCACTAACTGTGATGTGTGGACAAGTTCTTCAACTTTCTTTTGAGCAGTGTTCTCATCAATAAAATGGGAATAAAGAGTGGACCAGTTGTTATAAAATGTAGAAGAGCTAGTGGTTATTGGTCTGTTTTATAACGTTCAATGTTTCCTTGAATTATGTTTATCTTCTCTGTGTTTACATACATTATCTCTTTAAGACCTAGTTGTCCATGATAGTACACAGAGGTCACAGTGTTTTGGCACAGGGATAAGTCATATCTAGCAAAATTCTTGCTGCATGCACATAGACTAACTACCCCCTTGGCTCCATAAATATTTTTGGACTTTGTAGCTCAGTCTATGCCTAGGAGCATGGCACACATGTGAGAGGTCTGTGTATTAGCTTTGGTTAGCCTGACTGGCAGGGTTGAATTGAGACATAGTGGTCTATTTGTGACTTTTTTATTTTTTTTAATAAAAGACATTTCAACTGGCTTTATTGAATTTCTATTGAACACTTAACTAACATAGTCTGAGATTTGGAGGCAAATTTCCTAATTAAAAGATAATAGATCATTTCAGCAATGAAGACTGCAGTGACATTAGGTGGCATCGCTGGTCAATAGGGAAGGAAGGATGGCTCAGTTTGAGTTTCATTGGAAGGGCTTCTGGGAAAGTAGATAGAATGTATTGAATTTCTTTAAGTGGAAAATGGGCATTGATCAGGACCACAAGGGACTGGCTGGCCAACATTTAAAATAAAATCTGAAATCCTTAAAGACATTGTTATTCTAAGTGAAGGAAGATATAACATCAGAAAGGTTTTCAGATAAAACTTTGCTGTAGTTTCAATGGTGCTTTTCTTCAATACATCATGTGATTATTTGGAGATATGGAAAGGAAATTAATTCCATGTTGCAAACAAAAAATATTTTTAAAGTTCTTAGCTTAAAAATGTGGGGTTGGAGAGTGGTCAGTGGTTAAGAGCACTGGCTGCTCTTCCAGAGTTACCGAGTTCAATTCCCAGCATCCACATGGGCGCACACAATCTGATGCCCTCTTCTGGTCTGCCAGCATACATGCAGATAAAGCACCTCTATACATTAGTAAATAAATAAATAAATAAAATTTCAGAATCTTTAAAAAAAGAAAATGCTTCCTAACTTACAATCTGATGCCCTCTTCTGGTCTGCCAGCATACATGCAGATAAAGCACCTCTATACATTAGTAAATAAATAAATAAATAAATAAATAAATAAATAAATAAATTTTCAAAATCTTTAAAAAAAGAAAATGCTTCCTAACTTACAATCTGATGCCCTCTGCTGGTCTGCCAGCATACATGCAGATAAAGCACCTTTATACATTAGTAAATAAATAAATAAATAAATAAATAAATAAATAAATAAATAAATAAAATTTCAGAATCTTTAAAAAAAGAAAATGCTTCCTAACTTCCTTTGCCATTACAATAACATTATTATTTTTTCTTTATGTTTCCATGTCATTTTCCCATGCTCCACACTTGTTATCAATGTATTACATCAATTTTACCTAAATCTGAGGTAGGAGTAAGACTACTGGTTTTTTCTTTCAAAAGAACAAATCCAGTTTTTCTTCATTTACTTGATTACTTTTCAAATGTGGTATTTGATCTCTACTTTTTATGAACCACCTCATTTTAAACCCTAAGGTGTTAAGTCACATGATAAATAGTGAGCCATAGTATACTTACGGAAGGACTGAAGTTTTCCATGTTGTTTTCTAGGGAATGAGTCCTAGACACAACATGGTGCAGATGTTGTTCTGAGAACATTTCTGGTGCTTGGAACTCTTTGATGCCACTTGGAAGGAGACCTCACATTTAGCCACCACCATATCCAACAACACATTTTGTTTTCCCACCCTCATAATATCAGTGGTTAAGTTTTCACCCAGAAGGTTTTGATTTGACCCATGACACAGAAAATAAGCAGTCATCACTATTAATAAATGTTAGACTTATGGTACAATGGGACATACATGAAACATCTGTACCAATGAGTAATGAATGAGGTGTAGCTTTATGGTGATAAACATTTTATCCTATCTTTTCTAATGCCTCACCTTCCTCGGGATTATAGTATCCAGTTGTACACAAAGGCCCATTTTGAGCAATTTTATATTAGAAGAGATGGGCAGTTACCTCTGTATAAGTCACCCTGTTGAAGAATTACATTGATGATGTGGGAAATTATTTTTTGTTCTTCAAAATCTCAAGGGTGTAGCAGTCTGTTATTTCTGCTCTCTGGAGCATACAGGGGAAGATGCATCTCTGTGTATCCCTTCTCAAAAAATTCTCAGGTCTCAGGAGGCAGCAATTTAGGGTGTTATATCTACAGATCACTCTTGTTCCCCTTTATTAGTTTAGGAGTTCTCATTTAATCCTCAGGTTTTCCATTTCATGCTTTCTGGATCTGAAAAATCTTTCTAATAGTGGCCTTTATGCACCCTAGTGATATTTAATTGGTTACCTTTTATTAAGTCTTAGTCTTTCTTCCAAATTATATTAGAAACTTGTAATTATAACAATTCTAATGATCTCAGGTGATGCTAGACAGATCAAGCCTGGTTCTAGAATAATGAAAACTAATACACTACAAAATGATTTTGTACTTCCCTGTCCTGGGTTTCTTTGCTGTAATCCCCAAATATATCTAATAGCAGACTGACAGTTATGGATGGTTTAATATTTTCAAGAGTATGAGGGCTGTGTCACTAGGTTAGATTGAAAAGTGGTCATACCAATAAAGATAAGGATCGTGTGATACATGTCAATCATTTCACCTATGCTTTTAGATCTTTCTCCCTCCCACATGACAGACAAGGTGGGCTGTTGGTAGTTTATGGCTGACATGAAGAAAGCATGGAATGAGCAGAGACAAGATGAATGAATGAAAGATGGAAGTATATTTCTCTAGAAAAATAAGCAAACACACATCTTTGCCTTTTTATTATGCTCTATATTAATTTATACATGCACATAGCAGAAGCGTTTCACACAATTTAGGTATTACATGCAATGCTATGATAAGCTAGTTTGATTTCATCAGCTCCTACTACATCAGCACAATAACATCTCAAATATTATCACATTTGTACTAGAGCTGCCTGAAATACACTGTTTTTGATGTTTGTAAACAAAAAAATAGGAACATCACTATGTAACACTGTGATTGGAACAAAACACTTTCCTTTCAATTCTTCCCTTACATTTCGTAAAGGAGACATACTTTCAGTATCCAAAGTCCACGGTCACTTGGAAAATACAGTTTTCTCTAGGTGCACTAAACATTTAACCAGAACCAGTTATTTTTTGCCTTTACACAACTAAATCCCTTCTGAAAGGCAGTGATATGTCATAGATGGGCCCCGATTTGGAGAATTTCCATGAAACTCATTTAGCATATAAATTAAATAATGATAACTGTTATATGCTGTTATAGATTCAGAAATCAGTAATGATATTGGTTTATTCATGGATCTTTGAAGATCTTATACTGGGGAGTAAAGAGAGATGTGGAAATATAAATACTGGGTTTTGATGAGAAGCTCGTTTGTATTTTAAGATGAATTAATATGTGGTTAAACGAAGTCTCTGTGTTGTGTTTTTTCTCCCTCTTTTGCTAATAGCAGCAAACAAGAGGTCAACTAGAAACTGATATGTAATTAGCCGCACTGAGTCTTCCTGGAAAATACAGAGACCTTGTTAAGCTTTGAAGCTGGGTGGAAGGAAGTTAATGGACTTGTATGGAGTCTTTTAATTACCAGCCGTAAACAAATCTATCTCTCACTGCTAGATAGCACCCGAGGGCAAGAGGTAATCTGCTTTAGAAACCTTGGAGTGATTTGCTTTATAAATCTTGTGGTTTAGGAAAGTGGAAATCTCTTTAAAGAGTGTTCTCTTTCACAGAGAATTATATTTTTGGCAGTGTTGTGAAAGATTTGGTGATAGATTCTTGGTGACCTCCCAATTTATAAATGTCAGTGACCAAAGCACATTCAACATTAAGATCAATTCCTTACAGCATTTGGGTCTTCCTGGTGGACAGGATTATCCAAAAGCAATCTGAGTATGGTACAGTTCCAGCAAATTTACTGTAAATGTCTTCCTGCCCAATGCCCAGATTGTCTCCTATCATCTTAGCCGTTTGTATGTTTAAAAGCCACACCATCTTCCAGAGGTCATATTATTTGTGCAGTTTAATTGTATGGATGGTAAAACATGTAATAGGGAATTGGTTGAAATAAAAAAATTAAAAGTCAGATCCATAGCCAAATACAGAAATATTCCAATTCAAAGTCCAGTGTTAAAATTAAAAATATTGAGAGTGATTTTAATTTCTCAAAGGTACAAATGGCTCAATATTAACAAGGAGCACCCTGTATCTGAACTAGGACAATTTAGTGGCATTTTTTGGATACCTTGCCTTCATTTCTATGACACTCTCATCTCAGTCCTAGATGAATGATGGAGTTCACAAGTTGCAGTGGGGGACTCTATTCCTAGACTGTCTCCCAAAGCAATAGTACCAAGAATAACTTTCTTCAAAATCACTATGGACAAATTCACTTAATAATTCTTCACGAATGAATGCTGAGCTCCTGGGAGGGTGGGGATCACTTGAAATGCATGGTCTATCTTTCCCCCGGGAAATGAAGGCTCAGCGGTTCACAATGCGTGGGGTAGCTTCACGTTCAAGCAGATGTGTCTTCCGGGACGGCGGACGGATCTTGCTGGATGACATTCATGGGGATCATTTCGGTACTCTCTTCGCCTTGATTGTTGTTGATGGGAGGATTCCTCGGTTCCTGATGGCAGATGTAAATGGGGAGATCACCTTGCTCAACAAACGCTGCCTGGCGAGGAGCCGCAACTACGCGGTTGCGGTTGGTGGTACGGCGGCGGCGGCGCCTCCCCCAGCGCTGTCTCCACTGGATCTTCAGCTTCGCCCACTGGCGCTTCAGGGCAACTTGCACCTTGAAGAGCAAAGGGAGACTGTGGTCAATAACTGTCAGCTTACATACCTGACTCTTGGGGCTTATCAGAGGCTAGAAGAGGCTAAATTGTAGATCTGCTCTAAGAACTGAGTTTATACCGTGGTTATGAAATATACCACCCTGGAATAACAATATGCCAATCGAAGAAGTGAGTTACTTGTCTGGGTAACAACGGGCAAGCTATTTGCCATTTTTGAGCAAAGCTTTCTGTCTTGGCTCTCACAGCCTGTGAAGGAACGTTGATTTGTTTCATAATGTAGCAGACATGTCTCATTAGAGGGAAGGAGTTAGGAAAATTTTTACCTGCTGCCATTCATGCTAAGACATGATTTTATCCAAATCTGAACTCATGGATCATGAAAATATATCCATAAACGGCAACATAGTCCTAAATTTTATGATAACGGACCCACGTTGTGGATTTACCCTTACCAAACGAGGCTCCAAGTGAGGTGTTGCAGATAATAAAAATCTGACTAAGGCAGCTACAACCTTTTAAGAATGAGACTTCAGTCTCTTTCAGTAGAAAAACAGTCAGAATAATTTGGCAATCTGATCATTTGAAATAGTGAACTTTTCAAACAAACTATGGATATATGTTTTTGGGTGTAGCATTTTAGATTCAATTATATTTTAAACAGATAAAGAAGCAAGATCTTGAAGCGCTAAGGGCTGGGGTGAGCCATGCAGCTGCATTTTGCCTTGATAAAAGTCATACAGGGACAAAGGATGGTGTAAAGCATTTAGTTACCACTTACTGACTGATTGCCATAGGCCACATTATAATCACTTGATTTGCATTAATTTATTTAATCCTCACAACAGTCTCCTTATAAGGACACCACTGTTGTGTTCACTTACAGACGGGAGGTCTGAGACTATGGCATGTGTGCACAGTCAGGGAGCTGCAGTGTGGCAGAACTTGAGTTCCATGTGAAGCCTGCCTTTATTTGGATTGTCGATAAGCCCTTTGATGTCAGGGTTATAGTCTGGAAACCATCAATGTACTCTTGAGAAACGAGGAAAGGCTCCAGTTTGGTATCTTTGGAGATGCAGTGTTTATAGATAAAGAAAACCGATAGTTTCCATGGATTCAGCATCTCTTAAAACCGAGGTTGTCCTTACAGCTGAACCTTACTTAGAGTTGTAGAGGTATACATTTCCGATGGTTATAAATGTAGTGTTAGTTGGCATAGGTGCCCCACAGAAAACACATCTTGCTTTTGCCTCACCTGTCTTTTTACAATCTCCACCAGAGTATCCACATATATTGAATTACCCAGTCCAACATGAGGCTAATGGGTGTGAAGTCAATTTTAATATTAAAAATTATTATTCCAGGAAGTTAGCAACCTTCTCTAATTGCATCCCAAATTTATGAGCCATCCTTTTGTGTGGTGATGGCAATCTGCTTCCATTTATAAAGTATATATTTAGAAACAGGCCCTCAGCAGCATGCAAAAGATACTGCAATGGTTATAGTCTAAGAAGGGTGATTATCTCTTACAGTAGGAGGTAGACACAATACATGGACTAGATGGTGCTTTGATGAATAAGGGCATTAAATCTGTGACCTTGAAAACAAAACAAAACAAACCAACCCAGAGACTTTTTTTTTTGCTTCTGGAAAGCAGAAGAAATGTTCAGAGAGGTCAAGGGGTAATTATAACACACAACATTCTGGATTATATAGGTTTATCGCTCATTTTGAAAAAGCAAGAACCACAAATAACTTTAATTTCCCCCTTGATTTTTATCAATATATTTATTGTTGAATTTGAAGTATGAAAGCTTGGTCTGATGGTCTGAAGATACAGTTGTTCTCGCTGGCTCTATTGTGTAGTATGAAGTCATGGAAGACTGGTGTATTTAGGTCTTGGTTCCCATACTTGTGGAGACAAACATGATACTAATATCTTCTTGGTCAGGTTTGAATGCTTTGGGGTGTATCTCTCTTTTCCCGTTAAGCTTATCATAGGCACCTGTAGTTATGTGCTGATGCATGGAAGACGGGGCTTTCCTCCCATAATGGAAAGAGTTAAGTCCTCCTCTCCATTTGTCACTCTGCCATCACAGTCTAACATACCTGCTGCTCTTAGTCTATCCATGGACCCTCTACATAAGGCTTTATTTTCATGATGTCAATCACTGACAGCAACATGTTGATAATTAATCAGAGTTAAAATTTCAACTTGCATCATTGCATTGCTCACCTATTAGTCCCTTGGATCTTTGCTGAAACTCAATACCCAGCCAGGCAAAGACTCATGATGTACCTATCTCACATGTAGCTGGAAATAACTTTTTATGAGTGTGAGTGCCTTGCTTAAGTTCAATGACAGAAGGGGAACTATGTGCAGAATGTCCAGCTGAGACCCAGATGCCTGATATCCATGGGACTGTGATAATACATTTGGCAAAGCATACCATTTTTGTATTATTAGAAATGTCATGCCTCTAGCTACATGATCTTAATGAAAACAGAAATGTTTCAAAAAACAGAGAAAACATATGCAATAAACTCCAGATATTTCAACTGTTAAGAAAACCCCTTGGGTTTACTTTCTATGTCTGAGACTCCCAGTGAATATTGTAGCATTTTTACAAATTCATGCAAACCTCTGGTGCTTTACAAGGCTTTTAGCCATTCTGAGTCTTATTTTTCTATTAGCCCTATTTTGACATTGTTTTATATGAAAGAGTTTATTTTGTGTACTAAAAACAAACTCAAAATGTAAGAGTCTACATGTGCAGAGTGTTCTCACTGGTGTAGTATTCTACATGGGATGATAATAAGCCCTATTCATTTTGTAGTTTTTACTGTTAAAGAATAAAAAGAGGGCCAGAGGTTACTCTGTCAGCTAACAACTGAAGGATATCTCCTTTTTATCCCAGGCTAGTGTGTGCCTTAGCAATCATGAGTACACAGATGCATTTTGTTGAATGGAAGAATAAGTTTTTAGATGAAAGAATAAGATGTACTAGTTGGAAAGGAAATAATAAAATTCTTTCTAAGTTGGATTTGGAGATGGGCATCAGGTAAAGCAGGCAAGTATTTTAGATACTCACTGAATACTATCTAAAGAAATAATAAAGCAGGTATAAGGTATCAATTGCTAACGATTAGAAAATGTTCCTCAATACTAACAGGATAGTATATGGTCATATCTTAACAAACTATTGAATAGAATTATTTTTAGTAGGAATTAATTTACAATGATAAGAATACCTGTGTATTAAAATTATGTGGTCTTGAGAAAGCAGAGTATATTTTCTAGGGAAGGATTGCATATATAGATAATTTATTGCAATTTAGTTGATTTAATTGAGAGTCAGAAAGTTTGGACTATGGTTCTGGCTGTCACAGCTGTATTTGTGACACTGGGTGAGTGACACCATTTTCCTGGAGCTTAGACTTATCACCTAAAATTTGAGGGAAACTTTCAAGTTGTATTCCTTGAGATCATGGAGGTACCCTGGAAGAAACGCTAGGGCTATAGCAGCTTTCCTTTCACATTTTATAATTAAGCTCTCAGGAAAGCTTTTGTTAGAGGACAGTGGACTCTGGTTAAAACTACCTGAGTAGCCTGGTTGTGTAAGTTTCTGCAGAACACTGAACCAGAGATTCAGATTATTTATATAAGTCTTTACTCCATGACAGCAATCACTGTCATTTTTGAGAACCCTCTTTTTAGTCTTAACTTCAGGGTAATTTTTCAAAATATTTGAATACATGGTCTTACAGTGGCATAATCAACTAGAAAATAGGCAGAACACTGACTGTTGTGGCCTGGGTGTGGGTTTCAAAAAAAGAATAGATATATGGCTTCTTATTCTGTGGGAACCCCAAAAAATTTTTGCTAATTCTGCTGAGCATGCTGACCTGCTCACTACGCAACCCAAGGAAGTATGAACTTAGCATGCTCTTTGGGTCCTATGTGTAATTGTACCACACATTCATAGGTTAGACTCAGCTTGAGGTAGCACGCACGCATGCATGCACGCACGCGCGCGTGCGCGTGCGCGCGCGCGCACACACACACACACACACACACCCCTCAAAAACCCACTATCCCATTACTCACAAAACCCTATGAGATCGTACAGAAATGAGATCTGAAGAAATTGCACTGTTGTCCTTCCAAACTGCAAAATGTTGGCTTTATATAAATTGGTGATAGTATCACATGAAATGCATGCTTACCTCATGGTTGCAGAAGCAGTAGATAGTCGCAACAAAGAACCCCTAAAAAGAAAAGAAAAAGTACATTTGAAGTTATTCATGTTTGCATGATGTCATTTCATAAAATCAACACACATAGACAGTCTAGGAAGGAATATTCCACTATTTCAACAGCATGTCATGGTTTGATGAAACAGAAATTCAGGGAAAAGAATGACCTACTTCTCTTCAGTGCTATGCCACAAAAATATTTCCATTAGAAGTTTATTTTCTGCTCAGTGGTAGAGCATTTACCTACCACGTAGGAAACCAGGGACAAATCTTCAGCCCCAAAAGTTTAAAAATC
Organism: Peromyscus eremicus; assembly: GCF_949786415.1. Lineage (NCBI taxonomy): Eukaryota > Metazoa > Chordata > Mammalia > Rodentia > Cricetidae > Peromyscus > Peromyscus eremicus. The sequence goes on from NC_081418.1 coordinate 17,925,693, forward strand.
ATTCTATCAGTAGAGAAACATGTTTCTTGTAAAGATTCAGTAACTAGAAGGGTTCTAGTGATTTTGCTTATGTATTGCTCCATTTAACATGGAGAGTTTTGGTGAACATGCTGGATATGGTAGATTTGGAAAGTCTTTGTACTTTAAAAAGTTAGAGGCTGTGATCATCAGAGAAACCTTTTGAAAGTCTGAGTATGAAGCTGTGGGCTGTGAATTAGTACAGGAATATCCAAAGTATGTCTTTCAGAAGTCCAGACTCAGTTGCCTTTGGGGCTTTGCTTAGTCTTTGTAAGATGCCTTGTACTGAGTTTTAAGTATGATCCCAATAGCTGAGGTTATTAAAGAAACACGGGATCTATTTTTAACCTAATTGACTTCGGCCTTCTCCTCACACTAGGCCTTGACAGTTGGAAAAAAATGCAGTGGATTTGAAATTTATAATTAAGAAGGAAAAAGTCTGGTCTAGGATTCTGTGTTAGAACCTCTCCCTGAGAACATCTTCATGCCCAGATGGATTCTCACAATACCTAGAAGTTGCCTTTATTAGAGTTTTTGATCTGGGCCAAAGCTCTGGAGTGAATGGAAGGAAGGTACCCATTCTCTTCTCTTGTGTGGTTAACTATGCAGCCCACTCTGGTAACTCTGTGCTCTCCTACATGAGAAACCTGAGAAACACAGGGACAGTGTTCCCATACAGTCCCCAAACTCTCATGGATAGAGTCTGACAATGAAAGGTTAAAGGAGCAAGAGGCATGGACAGCTCTGTATAAATGCTTTCCTCTCATCACTCCAAAGAAAGAAATGCTCAGCACCTACTTTTTATGCAATCAGTAGCCTGAGTGGGACCAGTAAAAGGCCCTGAGTAGCAATAAAGTGGAAACAAACTCCTTATACAACCTCATTTTTTTCAAAAGTTCTGGTGGGGCCTGCTGGGTTGAAGGCTGTGAGTTTTAAGATCATAATCTTACAAAGAAGATTATGAGTTTTAGTCAGATGGACTTACCAGGAGAACAAGACACCAAGTGAACATGTAGTTGCTTTTCTTACCTGGAAATGAATCAGAGTGTGCATGACATAATCATAGATCATCCCAAACACCTTGTGGGAAGGCCTCCAGGGAAACACAACAAACTGGGCACCCAGCAGGGGCACAAGGACCATGGTAGCCTTCACAGCCTTCAGGTACATGTAGGTTTCTGGCTCATGAGTTTGCCTCATCTTGTTCACAAGCACTCGGACGATGTTGAGCAGAAAGAAAAAATTGACCTGCAAGATTCATATGAGCAAATAATTCATGACTGTTGTGTGAAATATGCTACCTGTCAGATCAATGAGTAGAGAACTTTTAAAATACAAGAAGTTGGCATTTTGAAACACAGACTTTCTGGCTCTGAAGCTTAGTTTTTGAAAATAAAAGCTTAAAATAAATTAATTGTAAGTGCTCAGAGTGAGTTTTTAAAACCTGGGATAGAAATGGCCATTGTTCAAAACATGTAAGACAAGAACAAGACTTTTGATGGTAGTTGAATTCTATGGACCTGGGTCCTCAACTGAATAAGAGGAACAAAAGGAGACGAGCACCAGCACTCAGCCTTCTCTGACTGTTGTCTGTGAACAAGACAATGCGACATTGCCTCATACACTGTCGTGCATTCTCTGTCATGATAGTCTGTCTCCCCTCAAACCAGGAGCCAAATAAACTCTTTCTTAAGTTGCTTTTGTCATAGCAAACAAGGGAAGTTGCTAATACAACTGGAGAGACTGAGAAACAGCCTGGATGGCAATCCAAGTTGCTCACTTACTAATGGATGCCTCCTTAGTGGAAGAACAGAATGTGGGCATGAGGATTGGAAACTGTTGTTACTTTTCTTACCATGAGAAAAGAAAACATTGTCTTAGAGATTAAAATGCTATATTGCCTCTCTCCTATGTACGCAAATGAGCTTCTCCACATATAAAGAAAAAGACATTTTTTGAAGAATATAATTGGTTTCTATGTGATAGAATGGCATTAAATGAGCTTTATTTTGTAGTTACAGTACATGTGCCACATAGAAATATATTCACAAAGCTGAGCAATGACACCGATACCAATATATTAAAGAATCAATTCTTACCACCAGAGCCATCATGATAGGTCCATGGATGATGTAAAGCAAGTTAGTATTCACACTCAGCCAGCAGCTGCAAAAGTGAGAGTATGCATCATTACAAATATGCCCTCACTGTGCAATACATTAGCTTAAAAGTCAATGTGACACTTACTTGTCATTGTAGTAGAAAACACGAGTAACGGCATGGATAATGGTTGGCACAATTGGGAACCCTAAAATTGGGAAAAGTACAAATCAAACTTGGATCCCATGTCATAGCTTAACTGCAATTGCATGGATAATGGTAGCATTTTTGTAAAGACGGTGGCGAATTGAGTGTACCTATCAAGACATTCCCCTGATATGTTGGTATACAAATTATTTCATCAAGTCAGACTTGGGGAGTTTGGCTAAGAGGATCCAGACAATTAAAAGCCTTTTGCCAACTCGCAGCTGTAGTCAGTACCTTGCAACTTGCATTGAGACCCTTCCTAACATGGTTACATTTTTGAAGATGCTTTTGCTGATACTGTGAACTGGAACAAGAAAGTCTTTCATTGTGTGAATTAGACTCTCACATAGTAAGATTCTGAGTCACCTTTAAGGGATGTGACCTGGGTCAATTATTTGCTGTGAAAGCCTTCTTTGATATTCATATGATTTCTTTTGGGTATTTTGTTTTCCTGTTTACTTCTGTACATTGATCCTTTTAAGACAAGTATTCTGGAGAAGTCAGTGTATTCCTATCCTTCTAAGTTCTGGCTGTGGCTTATAGAGGAAGTGGAGTATCCTATTCCTTGACTAAATTTAAGTACTAGTAAAGATAAACAAAACTCCTTTGAGTTTATCTTCAGGAAAATTTAGATGCTATCTATTCAGCCAGTCAAATTACATGTTTTTAAAATAATTTTTCTTTCCAAGAATGTATTCTGAAGTTGTAATTTTCCTTTTAAAAAGATTGTCTTTTTACTCAGATGTACCTAGTACATGATAATACTGTTGATTTGATTGAAGCATCTGTAGAAAGAGGTTTGTTGTTATAGTCAGGTTAAGAAATATGTCTCAGGAAAGAATTAAGCTGGTATATTTTAAATTTCAGTGAGCGAGATGAAAAAAGAGAAGGTCTCAAACTATTAGGTTTTCACATAAAATCATGTTGATTTTTAAATGCATAAATGAAATAATTCAATAATACCATTGATTACATATTGGGCTTGAAATAATTTTAACTTGGACTACTTACACAACATATGATTGTGTTATTCACAGCATCTCTAACAGACTATTTTCTCATTTGAATTCAAAGACTCAGTTATTCTCTGGATTTATTCTGAAGAACACATTTTAGGATAAGACAACAACAACAACAAAAGTAGGTATTTAGGAACCTGCGTCTACCTCTCCACTTCACTTGAAGACCACCATGTTTCCTAGCTATTGGGGTAGACCCTACCTCTAACTCCTGGGGCTTGACACCTTCCTGCGACTAGTGTGGTTGTTGTTATGTACAGTCTTGGTTTTTCTATCTATCCCTGCTCTTCTAGTCCCCAAAACTTGGAACGACCTTTCTGCTTCTACCGAAGATAGTGAAAATAAGAGCGATACTTAGTCCATAGGATTCCTTTCCTAAAAACAGGAAATCAAAGAAATCCTCCTTGTTCAAAGTGTAAATCCACAGGAAGATTTATCCTTCCTTCAGTTTATAGCAAGGGGAACCAGTAAAGGCAGAAAGGACCCTGGAGACATGGCATTGCCTGGATATGAGAGATGCTGAACACTAAGTGATGCAATACAGATGAGGAAAAAAGCAGCTAGGGTAGACTCAGTCTTTCATTTTTGTGGTGGGGAGAATTTGAGCACCAGACGGTTGTTCACCCACAGGATGGGTTTATTATGATGCTCACAAATCTCAGAGTTCCATTCCAGTTTAGATCCTGGATTTGGAAACATTTTTCACACAGATGGCCTTGATGTCCCCTAAAGGTAAGTTCCCAGAAAATACTAGATGTTCTGCAACCCAACTTTGAAGAGTATTTTCAAATATCAGTTGTGCATTATTTTATTGAAATTGTAAATTCTATAACCGATGTTACTGTTTTAGTATTTTCAAAAGGAAACTGTATTAACCAACAGAAAGTTTTCTCTGTTCCATTACATCTTTTAACATTCCTGGGAAACACTTTTCTTGAGATGTTATTAGGGTTCCCCTTTATTTGTCTCCCTTCCACACAAAGACAACGCTGTGTCAAGTTCTAAGCAAAGGCTACTGTTTTAAAAATGTGCCTCTCTAATGGTCTCATATTTGTTTGGAGGGAGTTGTATTTGGCGTTGCAAGTTTCTTAATGGTAAGGAAAGTGGTGGATTTTAGTTTTTTCTTCTCTCTCTCTCTCTCTCTCTCTCTCTCTCTCTCTTTGTGTGTGTGTGTGTGTGTGTGTGTGTGTGTGTGTGTGTGTTAGGTAGAAGTGTAGAAGTGGAGCATAGACTTTGACATGTCCCAATAGTTAACTTTTTGTCTTTCCAAATACGTATCAATAAGGAGAAAATCTTCCATTTTGAAACTTTCTATTTTCTGTGGCTAGAACACTGAACAAGAGATCTATCTACTGCCTTAGCCAGCACTGACTAGCAGTGCCCTCTTCAGTGGTTACTGTGAGTTTAATATTCTTTGATTCTACTTGGATCATGCTAATGAAGTTTTAAATATATGCTGATCAAAGAAGGTTAAGGTATTGTATAAATACTTTGTTATCATTCCTTCCTTTTTGATATGGGTGAACAACTCATTTCTTTCTTCCTTTGTATCGGTTATGAGCTAAGTAGAGATCTTTATCGATCTGTACACAATGATGCCAACAAGTTTTATAATTAACTTGCGGTGTACCAGTATAGAAAGAAACATGTAAATGTTCCTTTCAAGGTACCCTTATCTCAGCTGAATGTCATAGGTGAGGACAAATTTATAGCCAGCATTTCTTTCATGGAATATTTTCTGAGTGTGAGAGAACTCAGAAGTTCTGAAACACTTATGGAGAAAATTCCAACTGGGTTTCAAATGAAATAAGTAAAATAGATCTGACAGAAATACGTGAGGGAAGCTCTGCAGCAGAAGACTGGAATGCTGACTATGTTTTCTGAAACCAAGACTGGAAGAAGGTTATAAACATGCGAATCCAGGTGGATCTAGATCAAAACCCAATTGTACGAAATACATACCCCAGCCAAGAAGGTAATACCACCACAGGCGATGATCCTCAGCGAACACAGACATGACGATGAGAGTGTGAAGGTAGATTCCCTCACAGAGCATCCAGAAATAGTTGCAAGCCATCATGTACTGGTGGATGAAGTGTAGAATCTTGCAACTTATCTGTTAGAAAAAATGAAGATTCTTAGTGGAAGGAAGGCGTGGTTATAGATCTAATGGTAAAGGGAGGAGCACAATTATGAGCCAAAGTATCTGCATTGAACTCTCAAGAATTACCCTGAGTATTTGTTAATGTGTGCCCTCTAGATTTACAAATCAAAGGGACAGTGTGTAAGTCACAAGTATGGTATGTAAATAGCTGCATGGGCCAATGGAAGCTGAGGCCACAGAATATTTTTTCCTCCATTAAATTCTGTAGACTTACCTAGACTAGAGAAGTTCATTTTCCTACAAGGTGTCTGAGGCTAGTAATGTTAAAGAGCATCCAAGCGTTTACCATAGGGCTTCTGCACTCTTTCCTCCTCCTGTGGTCCAGGAGGCAAATAACCCTGGACATTTTAAGTGCTGCTTCTGAAGCTGATTGATCTGTTAGCAATGCTTTTTTAACCATAAAGAGGAGATGACCGGGGGAGCAAGTTCTCTTGTATGGACCCAGAACCCATGCTGATCTCAGCTTCTGTTTCATAGGCAGCCCTGTTTTCTATATAAGGAACCAAACGTTTGCCAAACCCTCCCTGCATATTAGGATCGTGTCCTGAATGACTTCTTAGAGAAGACTTAGGAAGCATACCAGTGTAGACTTAATCACAGATCTCTTAACCACCTGTATGGGAAAACCACAAACCACGTAACAGAATATCCTGTTATTCCCTAGTCTTTCTAGAATAGGGCTCTTCATCTTGACATCACTGACGTTTTTGGGCTAGATAACTGGTTGCTGTTGTAAGGGATTGCCCTAGGCTTGTTGGCAGTTAATGGTGTTTCTGTCCTCTAGCTAGGTGATGTCTACAGCATCCTTCACCCACTTGTAATGAAAAATTTCTCCAGATACTTCCAAATGTTCTTGGTGGAGAAAAATGTCTCCAGTTAAGAATCCCTACCTGGGAACACCTAGCATTGATTACCTTCCAACAACCACAAGACAATAACAACAAGACTCAGCATTCTGACTCTAGATAAAAGGAAGTGGTTGTTTGCCCAGCAATTATTTTACCAAATGATATGTATTCTATCACATTACTCCTCCTTGGGGTATCTTTGAGTCTAGTTGGATTTCAATTTTCCTTTCACAAAGCAAAGTAACAATGAAGTGACTTTCATCCAAGCACCTTTCTGGGATTGTAAATTTCTATTGTATGCATAAGAGTTCTAATTCATTGGGTGGGAAGCGACATGCTGAGCCAATTCTAGTATGTTCCTTTTCCCTTCAGGATTCATAGGAGAAAGCCAGCTTGGCTCATGAAAAGTAGTTACTATGCTTTCAAAGGTAGAATCAAACTCTGGTTCAGACCAGGAGGAATAGAAATGTTGAAAATCCACAACATCAGGAAATCTAAAGCAATATCTATATAAGCCTTGGGAAAGAATATTTCTGGCCCTGCAGTCCTTGCCATCAGGTGATCTTCCTTAACCAGGATTAGTTGATTGACTAGTATATCAGTTTTGTATATACTAAGTAAATACTTGCTACGATGACTCCAAGACACCCAAACATCAGTAAAATGAGGAATTCAGTTGAGATTCAAGATTCCTTTGGAAGATTACTCTTTGAAATCCCAGCTTCCCTTTGATTCCTACAGGCTGTGGTGATTTTTCTCTTGTGGGAGAAGAGACAAGTAGGTGGAGACGGCCTTTTGCCTATGTGATCCAGAGTAGCTGAGGTTTCATGTTCAATCAAGCTCATTCTTGTTATTCTTGGTAGTTGCATTCTGAGAAATCATCATAAAAACTGAATTAGCAAGCACTAAGTCATGCATTTAGGCATAATTCAAGGTGAGAGTTCTTTGAGACCCTGGTCACAACATTTTCATCAAGCGAACAATACGTAGCTTTTGTTTTATATGTTTTGCGTACAGACACCTTATTTGATATATATTATTAATTTATTGATACTGAATGTTTGGCCCACAGCACAATAGCCACTTTTTGAAAGAAATATATTTAATACTTACTTTCCTCGTAAGTATATCAAGACTTTTTTGTTTTGTCTTAAAACAAATTTGTCAAGGGAAAATTAAAAATAATAGTCATATATTCCGTAAAGGTTCTATTCTTGCAGAGTTCAATGCTTATGGTCAAGGGGGTGGCCTTCTGGTGGCAAGACAGACAAGTAAACAAATAAATGTAATCATGCACGATGACTTCTAGAAATATATATTTTCTATTAATCTGACTATTAAATTATTTTAACAATTGTTTTCTCAGGTACATAACAAAGTCTGGCATTTAGAAGAATCAATGAAGCCAACTAGAGGGGCTTGTTTTAAGAACATTAAATTCTCTACTCAATTTGTGGACAACCAGCAAGGAGTGGAGTATTAGACTGTGACAAAGCAAACACTTTGCTTGGTACTGTAAAGCACTATGCTCACACTCTAGCCTTCGCACTTTGGAGGGCACAGGGGCGACAATGTGGACTATTTTATACGAAGAGAGGTGGCTGTCTATAAATTTGCTTTTCAATTTCTTGTGAAAATATTGAAGCAAAATGGAGAGAATAAAAAGAATCTCCTCTTTCTTTAGTTATTGAGGGATAAACAAATTCCTAAGGAAATATGGCGAATATTGAAGACTACATTGCTTATGGGCTAGTGTGCTAACTCCTAAATGCTTTTCCCTGAACTAAAGCTTCCAATTGTACTACTGTGAAGTCTTGTTTTTAAACAAAAGTAAACTTTGTTACTCATTCAAGTGATCTCCAGTGACACAACATGTTTGTTTATATTTCTCTGGAACTTCTGAAAACATTTTCTCATAAGTTCACTTTAATACGCCTGACTCCTCCACTACTTACATCCAATAATATTCAGATAGAGGTGAGCAACAGATTCTTAGTCAATTTGAATGAATATGGCTTTGTATGTTGCTCAGCTGAGTGTTCAACATTTAATTAATATTATTTATTCTTTAATACCTAAACCAGAATTGCTTATCAAGAATGGACATAATTTTCTGGGCCTTTAATTTTAATGAAAGAGTACTGAAATTCTTGGTAATATTTGTAGAGATCAGGACATATCTGAAAAGATAAGGCTGCTGACATCCATAGAAAATGTATAATGTTGGGGCAAACTCTCCTAAACTGAGTTTTTATATTAGTTGCATTTTTTATCTTTGTCATGTTTTTCTAAGTGTCCAGAAAGGGTATCCTTTGATGACAGCACTCCTTAAATACAACACCCAGATAAACCCTGTTATTTTTCTCCTGTGTCCCTGCTAGAAGAGCTGTTGGACTTTGCACAGCATTTAAAAAACTGGTATGCGTAGGTTCCATTGGGAGAATGCAGAAATTCTTTAGTGGTCAACTTTTAACTTCCATTAACCCAAATTTCTAGTTTCCTTTACCAAGTAAAAGTATATACTGTTCTGCTATGGCTTGTTTTTCCACAAACTTGCAAAACAACTTTCAGGTGTCAAACTGACAATTTGAAAATATTTGTGATTAAATTAATAAAGATGTCTCAAGCCTAATTTAGGATATTCTGGTTTTCCCTGATAAATGCATTGACTTTCTGAAGTAAATAAAGTGGACATGTATATTTTCACTTGTTGGTAGCTTCTGAAATTAGAGTATGTGCAGTGAGAATTATGACCATTTTTTTAAAATCTAATAATCTGAACGCCTTGTTCAAGAAGTGAATTTTGGTTAAGACAATTTATCCTTCATAAAGATTGAGACATTTTTGGCATTTTTAGCTTCATTTTGTTTCCAGTCAGTTCTTTGTTGTCTCTTCATGGTATTCATGATATCTGTATTTTAAATTTTTATGTATTTGGCTTACATGTTCTTGGGACTACTCATCACCCTGGTATTTTACGTGTATTCTTCGAATTGGATAGTTATTCTTGGTTAAGCACTGATTTTGCTGAATCCTTCCTTTGTGGTCTCCATCCTGGAAATAAGCTAATCTAATGTAACATATTTAAAGTTAGGTTCCTCTTCTTTTTGGTTCTGGAATTTCCATGTAGTTCTTTGGTTCTAGGATTTCCATGTAGTTTATTTTTAGTAATTTCAACTTTTCTGGTTACGATTTCTTGTCTTTCGATTCATTCACAACTTTTAGCATGGTTATGCAACTACTACATAGTTCGATATTTTTAACATCTGGGTTAAATAACAGTTGATCTTAATTCTATTTTCTTTCTTGTTGTAGCCCGAGCAGGCCTAACACACATGGCAACTTTTCTGTCTCAGCCTCCTGAACGTTGGGATTGCAGATGCGAGCTACCAAATTCAGATGTACACTTTCTCTTGACAGTAGGTCATATTTTCTAAAATTGTTTTTTTTTTTTAAATCTGGTAGCTTTGAACTACTTCTAGATATGATAAACAATGGGATGATGTAGACTCTCTGGTTTAGAGTCTAGATTCTGTTATATTCCTTTGAAGTTTTCTTATTTTGTTTGTTTGAATAGGTGCTTTACATAGCTAAACCCAAAGCACAAATTTCCAGTTGGACTGTTGGTATCTTGAATCTCAGCTGAGTTACTTCAATTTAATCATACTCTTGGATTCCTTTGAACATATAAGGTCAGATGGGATCTAAACATAAACATATATTTATGTATAAAGAGAGGGAGTCTAAGCGCCTCACCTTTCTGAGAAGAATACCCTTTACTTTTAGGGCACTGTAATTGCCCTATATCTAATAATATGCAATACAGGAGCTACTCAGCCATAACCATTTCCTCTTCAATCAGACATATAATCTATAACCCTTTGTGATGATTATAATGGCTGACTAAGCATAAACCAAATTTTAAAGAAGCATTTCCCCCACAAAACTCGTTTTACTCTTTAAGTAAAATGAAGTATATAGTAGTCCAGAGTAGGCTGCCCATAATAGGACCACATCATGGCATTATTCTCCTATATCACCCAAGGAAATCCGTCACAGATGTTTATTTCCAGTCTCCTTGTCCACAGGATATTGAAACAGGTAACCGCCATCTAGTTTAACCTACTGTGGACTTTCCATTCCAGTCTGTTCTCTCAGTCATCTCTCCCTTGTTTATGTGTTCTGCCTTGCAACAGCAGCCCTTGACTGGGCAGGAGCAGACTTTTCCACCCTGGACCTTACAAACCCCAGTGTCTAGATGCTGAGGACTCTTTCAAGTTGACCTTTTTATAAAATCGTAGGGTGATGCTCTGTACAGTCTGATGGCTCAATTGTTCTGAGCAAGTGATAGAAGAAAATCATGCCATTTTTTGAGCTTGGGACTCTTTTGCCTTTACTTAAGATGCTACAAAAAAATTTAATAAGATTGTCTCAAACTTTTGAGCTGCAAAGTGCTCTCTGGTTCCCAGTAAAAACCAATCTCCCCATATTGTCCCCTTTAGAGCCAGATAGAAAGTTCAGACAGATATTTCTTTCTAGAAAATGACAAGTATCCTGGCAGCTTTGTTCAGATGCAAAAAGAACAATGCTTTAAAAGCTGCCTCTTGACTCTACATGGAGATCATTAAACGAACAGATAGAATAAGAAAAGTGAAAATTTAGATATGGAAATGAAATGCTTAAATGACAGTGGGCAATTTTCACATCACTCAGTAAACTGAGGATCTATTCAGCCCTTATTTATGGCATGAGTTATTTTGAATTTAATTTGGAAAAAAACCAAAATAGAAGAAAGTGAAGGAATAAGAATCTTATCTTGGGTAATACAGAAAAGAATAAACCTTTCAAAAATATTGGAGGGAGAGAGTGACTACCTTGACAGAGAAGGAGGCACAGAGCCATAGAGATACACCACTGCTGGGTGGGATGTCCCATGTCCTTTCTTTCCTTCACAACTAAATAAAAGATCATAGAGGAGTACCACCACATTTGGTACATACAAGATGAGGTGACCTCTCTCATTGAGAATGAATTTCTTATTTTTAATAATTCCTTTAGTCTTTGGATAGAAAAAGTTTTGTGCCTCTTCAGTACTGACTCAGTGGCTTGAGAATAGGGACAGAGTGGAAAAATTGTCCCTTCTCTGATTTAGTCTGCTTAGGAGAGAAAAAATGTCATTGAAAATTAAGTATTGTGCTTTTCTTTGAAGGAGATAGATGCCCATGTAATATTCAGAAATGGAAAGTATGCTGGTGAATTAGCTTTTCTTGAATTTATGACTATGACTATACTGTTCACATTATATTTCAATAAATATCTGTAGATTGACAATGCCTGATAACATTCCCTTTACAAAAGATTTTTCTTTTGCATTTTTCCTATTTATTTATTTGCACTTTTTTTCTTCCTTGTCTCTATTTTTTATGGTGTGAGAGAACCTTGATTTAACACTATTTGGATTGCTGCTTTTGTTTTTTTTGAAGAGAGATACTTCAAATCACTGCCTTAAAGTAATGTTAAATGCATGATTCTGCATATGACTTAATAGGATTGAGAACATGGTCCTTAGGCTTTAGATGCTGGCATGGCTGTCTCATTAGACAGGAGACCTTTACTTCCAAGAAAGATGGGTTTGGGAAAAACAATTGAGTCTTCCTTGTTATCATCTGTTCCTTCTACACTCAATTCTCTGACAATAGGGAAAATGTCTTCTTTCCTCCTACTTAAATGATGGGATCTACTATAACCAAAGAAATAATGTTCTGGTTGGGAAAAGATTCCCAAGAAATTGGGCTTTCATAAATATACTTGTGATGACTATCTATTTGCAAGGTGAGAGAATATGAATTTCACCTTGCATCCTCCATAGATGGTAATAGCTTCAAAGACCAGAAACATTTCAAATACGCCAGTTTAAGAAAATTCCTGAAGCAATTTTGCTTCCCTAGATGGAGTGAGTGGTCCTATGCTGCTTGTTTATGGAGGGTTCGATTTAACCAATTCTCATTGGGAAGCAGTAACTATTTAAACAGAGAAAGTACCCGAAGAAAATAGTCTCATTTCTTTCTTCTGGGAGAAGGGTAGGCTGTGGGGTTTACAAGCCTGAGTTAATTTTTAGATTGTAATCATCTACTTTTAGCCTATACTATTTAAATGATTTGTTGAGAGATTTGAGTTTCCACACTATCTCTCAGGGATGAAACAGGCATTTGGAATTGTGAAAGAACACATCATGGTATCATTTATTTACCATGCAATTGAGCTGGTACTGGCAGCCCATTCTCATTTTGTGTAGCCTTAGACAAAAGGAAGCTTCATTTTTAGACTCAAAGAGAAATATATTCAGATTTGTGTTCTTTTATTTTTCATGATAAAAACAGCCACGTATCAAAACAGGCCAAAATATCATAGACGTTCACAAGTGTGGCTGTAAAGCACAGTATGCCGTGTGAGCCTGGGCTCATTCTGAGAGACAGTGGAGATGATGGCAGGAAGAAATATTGTCACCTAATAGTATCACTTCTGTTCAGGTTGAGGACTAACATTTGAATCTTGAGTGTGCAGCAAACACTTAATTGATTGGATAAAATTGTTATAGTGTTCCATGGTTTTTCATTAGGAGATTTGCTCTTATATATCTAAACTAATGAGTTTGTTAGATTAGAAATGTACTGATGGGAGAAGCAGCTTTTTGTTTTTTATGTCACTAGGACAAACTTTTTTCCTTGTGTTCTAACATATGTGAGAGAACCAACCTCATTCCTGAACACTAGAGAAAAGCTTTCTGTTTATTTCTCTGGCTCTCCTAAGGTCTCACTGACATTTTCCCAGGAAGTCAGCAGCACAATGGCCAAGCTAGCCCTCCAGACATCTGCTCACCAGCTTCAATAAAGGTTCTAGGCAATGGAGGAGCCACAGGATAGATACAGGATGACTTGGTGATGGTTAAGAACAGCTCAACTGGAAGAGTGCTTTGGCATGTCTTCTGCTAAGACAGCCTATGAAAGTAAAAGCATTTAGCAAAGATAGCTAATGAGACTATCATGAGTAAGAAGTTGTGTAATAAACTCATTAGAAATGCCAAGCACAGAGATGCATGGACTGAACTACAAGGTAACAGTTAACAAAAACCTTGTGAGTTTACAATATTAAGCTCTCAGGGATCATAAAAAAAAAACTTTATGCATCTTTTGTGTTCTAGGGCAACTCCTTAAAACCAAGCAGAGTGTTTTTTGTTGTTCTCATGTGATGAATAAGTTGACACTAGATTCCACAACTTAGTAGTCAACTTGGTAATGGGGTAGAGACTAGCTTTTTAGACTATTCAAGATGATAACAAGGTCAGCAAGATCTCACAAACTGTGAGGGTCCTCTTTGCTAGTAACAGCAGGGGAGCAAGCTGAGCAGATGGGAGAAAATCTATTGGTGAGCATAAGTACTTCACAATGTGACTGAGCACCAATCCCAGGTCAGTGTGGTTGGTTATTCAATAACTGAAGTGCCACCCTTTAATGAGAAATGAAAAAGCCAAAACTCTGACAGTCCGGAGAGATGCTTAGAGCATCACTTCTACTTTGATAGGGTTGGCTCATTAGTTAACCATACAATGTATGGCTAATTACAGAGAATCACTGCAATGGATGAGACTTGTTTTTTTCAAGAACATAAGGAAATAACAGACAGTCAAGAGTATAGGAAAGAGGGATAGAATTGAATGAGATTGGGCTGTCTTTGAATCCTATCTCCAAGTATTTATAACATGAAAGAAATTTGCCTTCATAGAACTTTATTTTCCTAACTTTAAAAATAGAGTAATATCCACTTCTCACTGGAGATGTTGTTAGCTTTAAATTAAATGAGATTAATTTTATTTCAATCAGTTGGAATTTAAAAAGAAAAGTCATCAAGGAAACCATTTGGTTACATAATTCTTCAGGTAAGACAGGACTTTGTGTCCATTAGCAGATGGCATGGATTTTAAAGAAGAAACATAATGCTTTTCTGAATATATTCAAATGGCAAATGATTAACACTGTGGATTTCATTAGAAGCCAAATTAGGCTTCTTTCCCATGATATGCCACTGTTATGCAGGATGCATGCTCTGGGCAGATTTCACGCATTTTTGTCATTGGGTTGGAAGAACTGTCAAATGCCAGATTTGAAAGATGAGGCTATCTACAGATGCTTGCATAATACAGTTAAGCAGAGAAACAAAAGTTAAAATATGCCCTGGCCAGTCTTGTGTGCTAGATGGCTTCAGTTTCTGCTTCCAGGTTCCCTCTCCTCCCCATTCCCACTGCCCTGGGCACATACAAACATCTGTCTACATGTAGTAGGGCTTCCCTGACCTCTAGTTTCTAAATTCAACTCAGTTAATGGGACCCTCTACACAAACTAGTAGATGAGAATGAATTAGGAGGAAGCAAACCCCCACCCACACCACCCTTTGTGGTTTTGTCCCAGGCTGTGTCTGGAGACAGAAGTTCCGAGTTTCTGAAGGTCAATCCTCATCATACCACTCGACTGTCATTAGAGTCCATCTTTCCCTCGTTTGCACTCAGGGGTAAGAGTGGTGACAGTTCCCACTGCATTGTCCACATATTTGTATTATGATGAAACATATGCATCTGTCAATGTTTCAGAACAAAAATGATCAAATATTGGCAATTTCATATGCAATGTAATAATTACATCATTAAACTGTTTTTCTGAATTGACTTTACAGCAACTGAACTTCAGCATCATGTGAATAGCAGCTAGCTCATATTTCTTTTCCCCCCATTGACTAAAGCGAAGCCACATTCAGAAACTATTATGAGGAGTACAATCTTAGAGAAAAAGAAAGAATGTTAAAGACAAGTGTGAGTTACTGTGAACAACCCTGGGGAAAATTGTGATAAAAGGAATCCATGGTAGTTGCTGGCAGTAGAGACACGTGACTTGAGTTCTTTTCAATAATGCATAAGATGACGGTGCTCATGGCATGTGTTTCATGAATGTCTGTCTGGTTGACCTTGGGCTTTTGTATTTATGTCCATATGGATCTTTTCCAAGCATGTAGATGTAGAACTTGACCATATCTGTGTGATTCATATTAGTAAATGCACAAGTGCTTACAGCTGAGGTGACTGCAAGAGCCCATCCTAGCAGCATAACAATGAAATAATTACTATCGTGGCCCGTGTATAATAATCAGTGGCAAGCTGGGTTTACTGGGAAGCACTGGTATGGTGTGCCTAGTATCATTTGTATTCCCAAGAAGTGCTCAGTATTCTTACCATAGATGTTAAGAGATAATTAACATTGATCAATCATTGGGTGGTCATAAAACATATGATTTGTTGCATAATTATTTACCTATGTTTCAATGATTCCCACCCCTTTAACTTGTAACAATTACTTTCATGAACCACTAATAGGCTTGCTTAATGTAAAACTCAACTATAGAAGCAAATATGATTATACTTTAAACAACTGATTAAGTCAACCATTAGTATCATGTTCAAAATGTATAATTACTGTGTTCTTTACAATAAAATTAAAATCAAAAGCTGATAGTGCTTACCGGATCCCGTCGCACCAGATCGCCATTGGGCACGACCTCAACCAGGTGGATGATGATAACGATAGAGTTCAGAATGTAAGTCACAAACATATTCTTGTGCAGTGTCACCCTATGGCACGCAAGGTTCCTGGGAGAAAAACAATATAAAAGCATTAAGTGTTGCAAAAATGCTGAAATTTTTGTGATGAGAATATTCATTAATTCAGGTTTTCAGAGGAAAGCCTTAAAACCCAGTTTCCAGTGGCATTTCATGACTTTCTTTTCTCAAAGTGGCTTCCTACAGCAGCTGGAAGATTGAGTGGGAACATTCCTTTTAATGATAGTAAATGCTACAGAGTTAATTAAGAGAAAGGTTGTTAGTGAAGAAACAATGAGGGTTTGGTATGTGCTCCCAATCCAAAGTCTACTGTCCACTGCTGTGAGCAAGCAGGAGACATCAGCAAATGAAGGGAGAGCGTGTGGTCACAACTGCTGTGACAAGGCACAGGATCCACATCCTAAAGCCACTCCAGTGCTTCCCACCATTTCTCTTCCGTCCTTTCCTGCTGGTGGGGCTCAGACACCAGTAAAGGATTCTAAGTGAGATCCGATTCGCTCTTGTGGTGAGGCCAGCTACTCTTTGGGTCTGAGGAGATTGGCAGTTGCTGCTCCTGCTTGGCATAATCCTTTCCTACTTGGTGGGCACTAAGCAAGTTTCCGGGTTTCCCTCTACTTCATTAACTTGTACGTATGAGCAAATGTCGATGTACACATGAAAATAGAAGATTATAAATCAGGTATATGTGTTTCTCCTTCCTAGGTTTAAGTTTCTGTTTGGTAGGCTCTGGGAACTGGGAGGCAGTGGACCATATTCAGTTATTCCCAGATGAGCTGCCTGGTGCTATGTGAAGGGTGTGACAAGAATCATTTTCCTTTGAGACTAAGTTGAGAAATGTTTCACTTTGCCCATGTACTGAATTTATAGACATTCATCTTGAGTGGCTTAATACAGAAATGATGGCTCCAAGAGCATTCTTAGTTTCTTTTTTTATTTGACTCTCACACCTCATCATACATTTAAATGACTAGTGAAACAAGGACTCAGAGTACGATCTCTGCCATTTATCTTTCAGCCATGGCTACATTTATTATTTTTGTGTGATTAGAGTTTTGAATATTTTTTCATTCTTTCACTTTTCTTGTGATTTTATTAGAAAAGAACTCAAAGGTGGACTTTTAGCATCATGTTTTTTAATGAAAGCTGTTGTGAGTCATGATGATTTATTTATCATGGTAAAGAGCAATTGAGAAATGAAGAGACATTCCAAAATTAATCATGTGTTGTGATTACTTTGCTGTGTTCTCATCATCATAATTGAAAACATTCTTCTAATTCTAGTAATTAATTCTCTATGTCTTGTTGCTTTAACAGTCCTTCTTCTGCTAAATCTCTTATTGAAGGAGTTTATTGATGATTTGCTTATGTCATTTAGTAATCACTAAAAATTGCTTAGATGTAATATTTAAGAAATTGTGAGTATGATAGTGATAAAAACTTAAAAAGGACCCAGGAAAGGTATCTTGCTAAGGATGTGCATACAGGTGATTGTTCTACCCTTGTGTTAGTTATCTTTAATATTATCAAGGTAATATTTTAATAAAATTTAAATTAGTATTCTATTATTCTATCTATGAGTCACTGTATATTTATTTACATGTAACATACTTTAAGTATTTTAAATGTACTTACTTGAAATACAGGAAAATCGCCATGGAAGCAACTAAAGCAGCAATCGACAGAGAGTGCCCCACAAGAGCCAGGTAGTACAGGACATATGCATTCTAGAGCAGAAAGAGTTGGAAAAACATCTAAGTAGATGAACCGTGACTATGGAAAGCAACAGTAGTTTCTATTTCTAAATGTAAGTATAAATCAACAAAGGTTTACCCCTTAAATGTATCAAAGTTATAACAAATATTTCAGAGGATGAAATTATTTTTTATATATTAAAGGTGTACATAGAAACAAACTGAGCCACTTTCAAGGACCAAAATTCCTTGAGATAAATATCATTCAAAATATTGCAGAAGTGATTTTAAGTGAATTAAAAGTTGATATCCCTGGAAGCAATCAAGGCAGATTTTCAGTCCTTGGGTCCTGTTATCAGCAACAGGTATGTCTAATTCACTAAAGTGTTGATGAATAATCCTTCTAGAATCTTCTGACCCTTGACACTTAGAACGACACTTAGAGAGATTAGGGAGGTTTATGGCAGGTTTTTTTTTTCACCTTTATTTAACTCAAAATTCAAGGAGATATACCTTTGTATATCAATTTAAATAAAATTGAAAATTCCCATTAGTATTTTCTTAGCCGAAGAAGCCAACATTCTTCTTGAAAGAAATTTGCTAATTCTATTATTTTTAAATGACAATGAACTTATTTCTGTTCTTATGCTGTTATGTTAGTTGACTCAAAAGAATATCTTCCTTAGTAAATTCATAACATTAGTTTATTTTTTCATATCTGGTACCTGAAGGAGAGTATTTCTTCCCATATGTGGCCATAGTGTTTGAGGAGGTCAAACACAGCAACACTGAGAGTAATTTATTTAGATTTGCATTGCTCCTAACACTCTAATTCACATAGTTATACTTTTCTATAGGAACTCAATTAGCACGCACTCATGAAATTCCTTACACGGTCACATCACTTCCATCAGACTTCATCAAGTGACTAGTTCTCCATTAGGGTATAGACATATATCTATGATGTAGAATAGCTAAGCAATTTGTAAAGGGGCCACAGGCTTTGGTGACCTCATCTTATCTTGAAGGTGGCTCACTAGCTAACTGGACCCTTCAGAGATTCTCTTTATAGCTAAATATTGATGCTATTTCTCCCAGCTCTCAAAAGTAAAGGAGCTGAGGGTAGATTTAGTAATATTTTCAGATGTTTAATGTGGCTAAAGGCAAAATATAATCTGTTTCTCTCCTCAATGGACTTAAATAGATGTTTTAACACCAAGATATTATTAAAAGTATTTCACAGCCTGTAAGGCATGAGTATTAATGAATCCTAGTTGACACCTCTGAAAACTGTCTGAACTGCCCTCACTGTATCGGTGGGTTGATGGAAGGTCCACCATACCCAATTGTAAAATTTAGGTCATATCTAACATTGTGTGTTAAGAGAAGTAAATTTAGCCTGTTGCTTTCCAAAAATTGGAGGCTCTGAAACACTCTCACAAGGAGAAAGATATTAGTGAGTTCCTTAAAATGCTCCCTAACTTCTGGGACCAGAGGAAATCACATCATCTGCTCCATGTACAGCATTATCGTTGTCATAACTGGCCTGATTCCCCATTCAAGCAGAAGTATTGATACTGAGTACCATCAAGAAGGTAAATGCTAGTTTCTCTAGTGTCCTTCAGAAACCCTTTTTCCTTATATAGAAATCTGGTGGTTTTTTTGTTTGCTTGTTTGTTTTTGTGGCTTTTGGTAGCAGATATTTCATAGTTTTACATCCATTTCCATGTACAAATAATGGCACTCTCATCTAATACTGAAATTCTAAAGAGAACTTACGTTCAGTTTCTCAGTAGTGAAAGCATTACACAGAGTATAGTTGGACCAGGTTCGATTGCTGTCAGGGTGTCTAAACCATTCTCCATTTTCATCACAGTATTTGGAAACCATTTCTATTAATGGAACAGAATGGTGGTGCATTAGTATCTCAAATCCCAAGAAGAAAACTAAAGCTTACAGCCATTCCTAAGACTGAACCACATTGTAGAACGTGACTATAGAGATAACATGGACCATCTTGCCACTTTGACATTTGATGCGACAGAGTGAGTCCAAGTGTAGGGCATCATATGCCTCCTTGGTAAATGTTCCTGTTTACACTTTAGCATATTCCTGTACACTACACCCTCTTCAGAATTCCAATACTGAATTCACTCTTTCACTATTTGTTTTTGTGTGGTATACATATGTGTATATGTTCCTTTCTCTCTCTCTCTCTCTCTCTCTCTCTCTCTCTCTCTCTCTCTCTCTCTCTCTCTCTCTCTCTGTGTGTGTGTGTGTGTGTGTGTAAAGGTCAGAGGTAGATGTGTTAGGGATTTTCCCCAATTGTTCTCCATCTTATGCTTTGAGAAAGGATCTTCCAATGAACCTGAGCTCACCAATTTGGATAACCCGAATGGATCCTTCTGCCTTCCCAGCATTGGGATTTAAAGGTGTACCTCTGTGCACAGATTTGAATGTGGGTGCTGGGGAACAAACTTACATCTTCCTGCTTTCACAAACTTGTTGACTGAGATTCCTCAGCCTACCCCCCAATGAAACTTCTGACATTTTGTTGGAGTGTTTTTGTGATGCTAAGATGTAGCCCTATGTCAACAATAAAATCATAAAAAAATTGAAATGTGTTGTAGACAGATTTATTGGAGATCTGTTTTTCTTTAGAAGTGAATTTGTCTCTTAGCTAATATGTCTCCATCCAAAAACTGGACCAAGAAGATGGATCTATGACTGGAATCTCCACTTTGCTTATCAAAACCTCGCCTTGAAGTCAATATTTAGAGCTACTTTGGCAAGAGCCCATTGCTGCTTTTGAACTGGCCCCCTAGCCTCACTGCAGACCAGCTTTTCTGTTCCAGCCAAGTCACCTTAAACAAAGCTGCAGATCAAGACCCATGAAGCATTGTGTGTTGGGCAGAGATAATAAGGGCCTGAAGGATTCTTGTCATGCAGCATTTTGGTTCCAGTTTACGGGAATGCAGTTCAGAATTAGGGCACTGGACAGAGCCCGTTCTTCATGTACCATTCTGTAAAAGGAGATTCCTAGAAGTGTCTGGCCTGCACTGGTTTTTATTTTGTTTCACATTGGTTTTAAAAGTAGCCCCTATAATTATACTTTGATTACATCTATTGTTCTAGCTCCAGTGATAAGTGAGATCTTCCCTTAAGGAAATCCCCCAAAGTGTTTTCCAGATCTTGCCTCAGAGAAGGGCTCCTATTTGCTCTTATGGAGATCCAGAGACACTTAAATACCTTTAGCTGGATCAAAACCATTTGACTCATATCTCATCTTTTTCTAGAGACTGACATTTGTGTCTAGCTTATCCCATTTAGTTGTATCATCAGGACCTCTTTTATAACTAAGGTTTCTATATCCCTTTCAGTGTCTTCTAAATTTAATCCAATGGGACAAACCTTTCTTTTTCTACAGTGGCTGGATATGATTTTCCTGGTTCTGACCAGGCAGATCCTGTAGTTGTGTGGCTATCACCACTAACCTTTTGGTGCCTGCCTTACCAGGCTCATCTGGTGTCCGCTGATTCTAAGGCACAGCTGTTCAGTACATTTATTTGAGCCTTCCAAACCCTCATCACCTCTGTTCCTGGATTTTTTCATCTTTTATTAGATTCAATTTACCCAATCCCATTTTCTACTCACATCTTTCTGCCTTGTTTCTGGATTGAGGCTGGGACATACTACCCACATGCTACTGCACTACTCCTAAGTATTAATCATGGAACTACCTCAATTCCAGACCCCTACGTTTGGATACATGACAATCTTAAAATAAGTGGCATCAGCCCTTTAGTCTCTCATGTCACTTAGAAACTGCTCCTCTGAGACCATTATTCTGCTTGAGCGTTCTGTGTCGGCATCCAACAATACATATGTTGACAGGACCAAGGCCTGAAAAAGCAACATGTCTTCTCCTAAAAGTTACGAATGTACAACTTCTGCAAGTTTGCATGAAGACTAAGAAATATTTAATTCTAAATAGAGAAGTCTCAACATCATGTGTCGAGGTGGAGTCACTTGTGGTTTTGTGTGACATACCGGAAAGATAAAAGGAGATACTAAGTATGAAAACACGTTACAATGTGAAAAGTGATGTTCCAAGTGAAACACGGCTGCGGAACTTCCAGAGCTCAAATGGATATGGTTCCACTTGTCCACTTAACAAGTTTTTTTTTAATTCGGAACAAAACCAGAAAACGAAACTAAAGACCTTACCTGCTGTGTCAAAGTCCGGGAAGTAGTCTGGGCAGTGCTGATAGGCTGTGACTCCGGCGGGAGTGTCGTCCCAGCACAGCCATCCATCCCAGGTACGGTTGCAATATGGGCCTGGGAAGTCAGAAAGAACTTGACATCGGAAGATGCGACTTAACTAAAAGACTGCTTATCTGAAGGTATCTCAGAAGGCTGATTCTACTGCTGCAATCAAGACTAATCAGACTTCAAACGAGCATTCGTCCTTTGGAAACCAACTTTCAAATGCTTTTAGTGTATCTGTGGAAGAATATCTCACTGGATGAGAGGCAGGGTTCTTTCTTTGCTTTGTAAGAGGTTCTGAAGTTAGGCTTCCCATAAAACAAGCAGTCCCCAACACTGTGTTTCTGTCTATTTATTTAATCGTGGAGGAAATCTAAAGTGCCACTCAGAAATTAATCAAATGGGCTCTGAGGTATGTTTATAAGTTTTTACTTATAGAAGTTTTACCTTTTGAAAAGTATTCAACCAAGAAGTTGAATTTAATTTGTAACATGTAAGGCAAGGCATGCTCTACTACCACTGCCTGCATAACAATTTGAAGAAAAATTTAGCGAAGGCATTATTTATCAAAATTCATGGCACAAATGAATTCCTCAAAAATCTGAAATCAATTGACATAGAGGTGAGGATATTTTCTAATTTAATAAAGCATATCAGTATGATGCATCCAATAAACCTTTTTGTTTAGTCATTACTTAACGCAGACTCTGTGTATTAGGAGAGTATATTTAATCATTTCCCTCTTGCTAAGTAGCTTTGTCTTAGAATGTTCAAGGTTACACAAAAGTCTTAATTGAATCTTTTCAAGAGTTGCAGAGACATGGAAAAGAATTAAAAAGCTGTGTTAGAGCTTGGCGGGCAACATTCTTCCTTTTTATTTTTCTTTGGGACTTCTATAGCCAGTAGACTATGCTCAGCCCTGAAAATATTCGGGCTGTTACTCTAAAGAAGGACATAGATTAACAATGCTTACTGTGGCAACTTCTTTCCCCCTCTTAGTCCCCATGGAACTGGGGGTGGGGTAGCAAGAGAGAAGAAATAGCAGAGTTGTCAATGAATTGACATGGAAGGAAAGATATGCCTAATTAATCCAAACAAGACAGGGTTTGCACAGGTTCTGCCTCAGGCAGATTCTCTGCTCATCGCTTTCCATTTCCCTGCCACCATTCAGTCCTGTGTTGTTCCTGCTTATTAGGTGTGATTCCTGAGTTATTGTGGTAATTTTGTCAGAGGGGCAAATGTCAGCCAAAATGATGTTAGATGAAGTAGGGGAAAATCATCATATCTGCTGCACAAAATGCATAAGCACACCACAATGTGAGAACTGTGGATCTATTCCATTTTAGCTCTTCATCACTATATACCTTAGGATGACACAGTCTGAAATGATGTTTCACACAAAGGTTCACATGACTTCTCTTACCTTCTCCATCATAAGGGGGCATCTCCTGGATCCTGTCATAGCAACCGTACTGGGCTTTCAGTAGCTTCTTGCGTCCAACCAAGTAGACAAATGGCTCGTGATCATGGGTGGGCTCATTGTCACTGTCGTTGGAAGAAGCCTGAAGAACTGGAGTTGAGGTCTGTATAAAAGGTAAAATCATTACTTACAAGTAGGTCATAAATTAACACATAAATAAATGTGATGATTTTAAATGTATGAAAACATTTTTTTTCATTTTATAGGCAACATTTATGCAAGATTCCAATAAAATATTCTATACTAAAATGATTACACTTCACATTCATATTTTATCCATTTATATTTGTAACAATATACATTTGCTATTGAGAATGTAGAGCAACCATACACACTCACACACATCTTGATCATCTCCTATTGTTTTAATTTTATTGTCTTTATAAAGTTTACACATAAGCAAAGCAAATAATTTGATTTCCAAAACATCTCCATTATAGTCAACATTTCTATCTTTGGAATTTTTTTTTTGGTTTTTTCAGACAGGATTTCTCTGTGTAGTTTTGGTGCCTGTCCTGGATCTCACTCTGTAGACCAGGCTGGCCTCGAATTCACAGAGATCTGCCTGGCTCTGCCTCCCGAGTGTTGGGATTAAAGGCGTGTGCCACCACCACCTGGCTCATTTTTGGAAATCTTAAGAATCATGGCTCACATACAAAAAATAGAAAGTGTGAAATAAATATGTTTCTTTAGTGGATATTTTCAGCTAAGTTTTGCTCAGGTATGGGTTATATGCTCTGACAAAATTTGCCTCGTTTATCCCTCAGAACAAATAAAATAATTGATTTTAAGCTCTTCATATTGGTTCCATTAGCACTTGACCTACACATAGTAATTCATTTTCAATGAGGAAGGCAAATGTAATTCTTAAATATTTATATTGGTGCATCAGTTTTCAGAACAGGTTGCCATTGTTTTCCCACTTAATCAGTGCCATAGGTCTTGGCTTCTTATAAGTTGTGTGTTTGTCCACGTGTGTATGTGTGTGATTGTTTACCGAAACTGACAAGCCAAACATTACTGAGGAACCAGTGCTGAAGGAAACAGGTGTGAATCCTGCTCCAGTGGAGCTTACAGTCTAGAAACACAAGCACTGTGCATGTTCCTGACACCAGACACTGAGAACAATAATCGTCCATGAGGACATTCTCAGATATCCCATTGGGAGTTAGAACGTGTTTTTATTCAGCTTAAAAAGATTTTTGAAGGGTTTCCTTATTTTTGCTTGCTTTTTGTATCTTATTTGCTCACATGTGTATAAATGTATGTGAGTGTATTTAAAATCCAAACTAATATGACTAAACCACCAAAGAAGGGAAGATTACTGTCCCATGCAGGAGAAACGTTCACTTGATATGTTTAACTGTGAGACATCTTCTCATTGTCTTCTAATTAAATTAGAAGCTGGAATTTCATATATATGGATACATATTTTATACTAGAAATTTTAGACATTAGGAGTTATTTTTTTTTAGGTATGGGTCTTTCCAAACCACATTCTGAACTCTGTCCTTATATGCTTGGCAGCTCATTAAGAAATGTTCTTTCATTAATTGGAAATTCATGGTAGCCTGGGGGGAATATTATGTGTTAAGGATGCTAAACAGAAAAACTCTACACTTGTGTGTTTTCAGTGACATCTTTATTAGGTTTCACACATTGTAGCATTAGTAGGAGTGGGAATAACATGTGAGTGAGAGTAGGCATGGTTCTGCTGATTGGAGGAGCTTCATACTTACCATTCTTGCAATATTGAAACAAACTCCAGTGAACTGGGGTTGGAGCCTGGCTCAATAGAGATTGTTTCAACACTGAAAGAATGAAAAATCGGAACCTCTGTTTTCAGATGAGCCACAGCATTCTGGGCCTGCTCCTGGTCTGGTCCTTGCTTGAACATTGAAGGTGAGATGTTCCCAGTGGTTCCTGAATCTCTCAATGAATTTCTTCCTAAAATTATATGCACCTTGGGGTACTCCATTTACAGATGGATGGATGGATAGATAGGCAGACAGAAATATGTAAATGCAGATAGAAATATATAATATATTTCTAATCATGAAATTAGTACTGCTTAAAAACAACATATATATATATATAAAACTTTTACATTGTTAAATAAACTTTTCTAATAATTACATGCAAATAAATTTGCTAATGAGATAATATTATTTTCAACAATAAAAAGGAAAAGTAAAGCCAGCAGTGATATCATGAGACAATCAAGCAATATGGAAGATGTCACAAGATTCTACTAATTTTAAGTATTATGTTTATGCTATGAGTGATTCAACAAATATATGATACCGTGCTAATAAAGGTGGCAATGGGACATGAGCACGTTGCATGAATCTTCAAAAACCAACCAACCTACCTACCTACCTATCTACATCTTAATTGCTGTTCCATGTAGCAGTTTAGCTACCATATATGTGGTGCCATTTTGGAAGATCGTAGGAAGTGGCATCACACATATGACAACCAAGCTGCCACAGCGGCAGTTGGCAGGTGAGGTTTCAGAAGGTCTTTTTTTTTTTTTTCCAGTAAATACTCTAAATATCTCCCATATGCCAGGTCCTGTTGTAGGTCCTGAAAACTCAGCGGTGAACTTGTTAGCATGGTTTCTGCCCTCAAGGAGCATATATTCTAGGTTTAATTCATACTAAACATGAAGGACAGAAGAAAATCATCTCAAATGAAATGAATATATGCTAAGGTAACTCCTACTTTGATAGGAGACAATATGTCTTTCTTCTGTTTGGTTCCAGCTCACTGGATCCATGCTACTGTGCTGCAGGAAGCGCTGCTTGTGATTGTATCAGGCACAATTGCTCACAATGGAGTAAGTGTTCATCAACTTTCTTAAACATTGAATGAGAGGAAAGTAGTAAATAACCTATTCTGGTCATTACTCGCTGTAAGGTGTCAAATGATCCCACTATAACCCATAAATTAAAACAATTAGATAAAATAATTGTAAGAAAGAATATTGGCTAGATTTAGAAATTGGCATGATTAATAAGCTTTCCAGGTCACTGTCCTTAGCACTGAATGTATAGGTTGTGATTATTTGTGGTTTTTAGTTATACTTTTCACAACAACTAAGGAGAAGAGAAAGTGCTCTAAAGTGTTCACCCCGTTTTCCTACTGTGATCCGATGCCTGTTTGGTGTCCTAGGTATTTTCTGGGGGAACACAACTTAGTAGACAAGTGATAACAAAAATCAAAATACTTCTAGAAGAATCTTGTTTCTTTTTCTGTTTTCCTCAGTGTTGTCCTTACCACCACTGGCATCACCGCCAGTATGGTGTAAGTCTTCACTATGTCCGCACCACTGTCTAAGCCCACAGAGAGTGGCCATCAGTGTGTGATTAACGTAGGCGAGACCACAGGAAGGAGGCGGCCCAAAGACAAAATAAAATTACTTTAAGGACAAATAGGGAAATTAGTTGGTAGAATTTAATAAATATACTAGGGGTGGCATTTCACATCATTATGTTATATAAAATTGATGGTTTAGATTTATTAAGAGCATTTTACTTCAAATTTTTCTGAAATATATCAATGTGAAATAAGCTGTTTTGAAAAAAATTGGTGTGTCAAATTTTATATGATGGAAATGTCCTCCAAAAGAAATACATAATTGATACAAAGAACACAATTTCTTTCTGTTATAGTAGAAACCATGGAGCCATTTGTATATCCTATTCAAACATGTTTGGTAGAAAAGATATGTCTATAAACCATGGTTATTAAAGCCTATAACTCATGTAAATACATGCATTTTCTTTTCAATATTATAAAATACATTAGTAAAAGCTTTGAATAAATATGATCTGTGTTGGCTTTGTAACATACTAAAATGATTTGTAGCCTAATTTATCTTGCTAATCTTTAGTAGTTGTTTAAAATCATGCATATCTCTCTCCCAAGTCCTTCCAGAGAGGGGAAGAATATTATCAAAATATATTTAAATTTAAAAATTGCTTTAAATAATAAAAAATATTAAAAAATAAAATCATGCCCAATATTATGTGTTTTATGGCACAAAGTTAAGAGGTGTTTATGTATATTCTATCAGGATTTAACCTGAGGAATGAAAAATAACAGTATTATTTATGATCAATAAATACCATACTTCTACATTTATAAATGTTATGTAAGGGTTAGGCATTTATAAGCAAAATAAAACTGTCTACCTCTACAACATTCTCGCTGAGGTATTTTGTTTAGAGTTATGATATGAAGTAACCTGAATTTCCAAATATTGGGTTAATTACATAAAATTATATTTTGCTAAAGAAATTTTCACAGTTTAAAATCATATGCTATTTTGGCAGAATAAACTAAGAGATAAAAGTGACTGCTAGACATTCCCATAAACATTTACTTGGTCTATGAACGTTCCCTTTCAAATTAGCTTCATATCTACAGAAAGCCAGTACTTTTTTTTCTTTACTTATACAGGTGAAGAAATTTAGGTGGACTTGCAAACCTGCCACCGCATGGTAGAGAATGAGTAAATGATGTCCTGGAACCCATTGCAATCCTTGCTTTGGTATATAGTGTGAGATTTTAAATGATATGTATTGACAGCTGTGATTCAGTTTGGTGATAGAGCAAGGATTCTGACATCCCTTTTTGCTCCTCTCCCTTTTACACGCTACTGAAGGTGATGTAACAGTGTGTTGGTGCAAACAGATGCTGATAGTGTCTCCTAAAGCAATTATGCTTTTAACTAGCTAAGTCTTTATGAATAACGAAACATGAAGTTATGTAATATGAACCTGATATGAAAAAGCTGCAGAAGAGTTACAGAGTGCCAATGGTTCCTCAAGTACTGAACATTCTTAGTTTTGAACAGAAAAATATCAGAAATCAATCATTAGACTGGTGGAATTTAGATGTTTTAAAAGTATAGGAAGAGTTCAGAAGCCATGATTCAAATCCTCATTTCAAAAACAACAAAAAAAAACCTTATCCAGAAAATTTTCAACTTTCTCTACTACAGAGATGAATCAAATTATTGCTAACTTTTCCAAACAAATGGAACTCAATTGTCTAGATAAACTATGACAATAATTAAAACGAGCAAAAGTTCAAAGGAAAGACTTGTTAACAAACTGTGAATAAAAATGACAGTTTGAAGAAGCTCAGTTTTGGTTCCCTTGCGATTGTCAGTTCACCCACACTCAGACACTCCTCCCTGCTCTGCATGCTTATTAACATGGAGTGGAATAATTGTCTCCACTTACGATCAGAAGCAGGAACATCAGTGTGAACTTGTTCAGCAAATGGAACCTCATCTTCGGTTTGCGAAGATTCCCCCTTCTCCTACAAAAATATGAAAGTAACAAAGATTTAAAATAATATAGCTCTGATACCTTTATATTGTTTACTCCAGACCCACTAAATATAATACATGAAAACACGACGATTATGCCTGTGACATACTTGCAGGTACGTGTTCCATTGTCCCTTCTGTTAACTCGAATGTTGTCCTTAAGGCACTATTAAAATTTTCTGATCATGTCTATTAACATTTTTTGTCAGCTAAAATGAGATCTCCTGGCTTTAAAAGGTTTTAAGTTGAATAAAACAGTTTAATACAGGTTATAAGAAAGAAGGAAAGATATATATTTGAACAGGGTGGTGGGGAGCCATGTGAAATGTGTATGAATAAGATAATGAGGTCATGAAATATATTTTAGATTATCAAGAAGTACATAGGTACAATTTAACACTAACTTTAAAATTAGTATAATTTATTATTATTTCTCAAGTTTAGCAAGCCATGTGTACTATGCTATAAAACAAACAAGAGGAAACAACACCTACTAGAATGTTTATCAGATATTCAAATCAGCCCATTAAAACCTATTTTCACTATGACAATTTCAGTATTTTTTGCTACTGATCTGAAAGTCTAAGTATTACAGTTGATATATACATAAAACATTGCATATACAACATATTTTCTTATATTTTATTTGAGGCTTAAATATAACAATAAATATGAAAATTAAATTTACATAGCTACTTTGCATTTCGTAACTGAAATAAAGGAATTCTAAGCAATCAAGAACAATCATGCTGATTTTTTTTTAAATTTTTATTTTGCAATACAATTCAGTTCTACATATCAGCCACAGATTCCCTTGTTCTCCCCCCTCCCGCCCCCTCACCTTCCCCCCAGCCCGCCCCCCATTCCCATCTCCTCCAGGGCAAAGCCTTCCCCACAGACTGAGATCAACCTGGTAGACTCAGTCCAGGCGGGTCCAGTCCCCTCCTCCCAGGCCGAGCCAAGCGACCCTGCATAGGCCCCAGGTTTCAAACAGCCGACTCATGCAATGAGCACAGGACCCGGTCCCACTGCCTGGATGCCTCCCAAACAGATCAGGCCAATCAACTGTCTCACCCACTCAGAGGGCCTGATCAGGCCTCAGTGACCCCTCAGCCATTGGTTCATATTTCATGTGTTTCCGTTCGTTTGGCTATTTGTCTTTGTGCTTTATCCAACCTTGGTCTCAACAAGTCTCGCTCATATAAACCCTCCTCATTCTCGCTAATTGGACTCCCAGAAATCCACCCGGGGCCTAGTCATGGATCTCTGTATCCAGATCCCTCAGTAGTTGGATGAGGTTTCTAGCACGACATTTAGGGTGTTTGGCCATCCCATCACCAGAGTAGGTCAGTTCGGACTGTCTCTCGACCATTGCCAGCAGTCTGTTGTGGGGGTATCTTTGTGGATTTCTGTGGGCCTCTCTAGCACTTTGCTTCTTCCTATTCTCATGTGGTCTTCATTTGATTTTAATAATATATGTTATCAATGAAAATTGATGAGTATTGCAATGGGGATATAAGGAAAAAGTCATTTCACTGGGCATGGCAAACAAAATCTGTTTTGTGAAAGATATACAACCTATTTGACAACAGTCCCCTGAAGGATAACTCATACATTAAAAGAAAACAATTAAGC
Organism: Peromyscus eremicus; assembly: GCF_949786415.1. Lineage (NCBI taxonomy): Eukaryota > Metazoa > Chordata > Mammalia > Rodentia > Cricetidae > Peromyscus > Peromyscus eremicus. Next base: position 17,956,126 of record NC_081418.1, read on the forward strand.
CAATGGAAATCCATTTTAGTGAGGGCCTTTCTCTACAACAAAAGCTTTATTCCTACTATCATGAGCATGCTGATATAAAAATTGAATTAGTATTAATTATCAATATTTAAAAAGGAATATTGGATTAGCTTTCTAATTGCATTCCTTAGGAGAGCCCTGATGGTGATTAGGTGTTAAAAATGTAGTTTGCAAATGTAATTACAAAACCATAAAGGAGAAAGAATCTCAGTGGCAATGAAAGATAATTATGATGCCTAAAAATATCTCTCAACAAAACATGAATGAAGACAGATCACGTTCAGTAATATACCAGAAAATGGTCCAAATTTCCCCCTTTTGATTCTCGTCACTGGTTAGATCCATTAGAAATTTCCTCTAATGGGGAAAAACAAAAACAAACAGAACAAAGCAAAAAAAAAAAAAAAAAAAAAAACCAACCCACCTCTTCATATTTGCCTCACCTAGTACATATTATCACTCTTACAAGATTTAAGTGTAGTCCAAAATAATGACATTTTGCAACATATGTACTTGAAACAAACCCATGGCTGCTCACTAATAGACCACAAGATAGTTAGTTGTACTGTCAAATGTAAGCAATATTTGGTACTCAATTGATAACACAAATTATTTAACCAAATATTACCTCTAATCAGTAATGTTTTTCCCCTCTACTCTGTAAAATCCATGACCTGCCATATTGGGTAGACACTCATAGAGTCTGTGATAACTTACGTCTAGCTTCATGATTATCTAATGCCTCAGTCTCTGACCTACTTTTATGTCAGACCCCCAAGGGTTTAGTGTCCTTAACTGTCACCCCTTTCTTCCCCCACTTAGGAAAAACCTCATTGTTTTCCCATTTAGTACAACAAAGTAATTTACGTTTCTGAAAAAAATAATAACTTCACTCTGTTAGTAAAGAGCAGAACATGCCCATTGTTTCTCCTAAGGAAACTGATTTAGCTTATCTACCCAGTGAAGTCTGATCATGATGCTTGCTTCATAATAATTTTTGGAGCATATATATATATATATATATATATATATATATATATATATATATGACAAATGTTCAGTATACTCAAGGTGTAATATAAATTCCTTAAGAAATACACTAGAGAGTAGGGTAAATTAATATTTAGGAGAGTTTTTAATTAAATTTCCAATCCTTGGAAATGGGTAGCTTATGGTTTTAGGATTACATGTATTTTTATAAGGAGTAATTTGCCAAGAATTTATTGAGCATACTGACATTGACTCTTAGGTAAGAATCACTCAAAATGAAGAAATTGCTAGACATTAAGAAGTGGGAAATAGCTGGGCAGTGGTGGCGCACACCTTTAATCCCACCACTTGGAAAGCAGAGTCAGGCAGATCTCTGTGAGTTCGAGGCCAGCCTGGTCTATAGAGCGGGATCCAGGACAGGCACCAAAACTACACAGAGAAACCCCATCTTGATTAACCCCCCCAAAAAAAGTGGGAAATATAACCTATACTTTAAAGTTGGGAAGAATATTTAGAAGTAAACCCATTCATAGACCAATTGTTGGGCTTCACTGGCCAGTACTTTAAAGTCATTATTAAACGTAGATGAACTAGTAGCATAGTTATGAAAGGTAGCTATTGCAAATGAAGTGACAGGGAGTATCAGGAGACATTGAAAAATTAATGAAGTACTCAATGAAAATTTTAGGAATGAATATCAAATATCTGGAAGAAAATAAAATACCAGCTAGAATAAACAACAGATTGATCTCAGCAAATGAAAGAGATCTGCTTGGGGGACAGGCATGCATTGCTCATATAAAAGCAATGTAGGGAAGGGTACCAACAGATCCCCCTAGTTAAGACCAGCTATATATATATCTCTATTTTAAATGTCTTCTAGTTGAAACAGTTCTTTATCTTATAACAAGCAATGCTTAATGTTCTGTAGGAGCCCCTGCTGAAATATAGACCCACAAATCACAGCCTTTTCAGTGATGGACAGGATACAGTCTGAATAATGGTTAAACTTTCTATGGTCTCAGCTGACTATGCTTTGTGGGTAAAGGGAACTAAACGCCTGGGTGGAGAGACCAGGCCTCAGGCTATTTGCCTTCTTTGCCACTATGCCATTTGGTTCATGATGTTTTCAGTTTTTAGAGGAAGTCACCACTTTCCAGAGAGATGAAGACACTCATCGGAGAACTTTCAAGCCCAAGTCTTTTTGACTCGCCAGCCCATGCTTTTATTTTTCCAAGTACACCATATTAGTTTCTTCTTGTTAGAAAAGTCTTCTGTTTGATTGCTACAGTATGAAATACAAGTGATCCAGAGCCTTAGATACTTTCATGAGACCTTTGTAAAATTACATGGAATCAGCAACCATGTGGTAAGTACACACATGGGGGATACACTCTTGATGAATTAAATTCAGCTGGATATCTTACAATATTTAAGATAATTATGTTTCTTTTGATGACACGAATTATTATGACTTGTGTTGACAACCTAAAATGTCTAATTAAAAGGTAATTGTGCCTACAGAGTGGATACTCTCGGGCTGTTCTTGAAGGGCCTGCACCTGCCCCTTACACACACAAGGGTATTATAGGATTCTAAAGAAAATTACATGGTCTTAAATTGTCCTTATGAAACCTTTTTCCTTATGAGTGACAACACAAATGATTTATGATAAGCTCCTTGCCCCACCCCAGCAAATAATTACTGTTCCTAGGAGCTATTATCTCACTGTCACAGGAGAGCCTGCTACATAACATAACAAAACATTTCACACAAACTGGAGACTGTGAGAACACCAGAGTTGACTACCAATGCTCTCCTGATACATTTGTATTACTTGTCTCTGGTAGATGAATATGACTTCTCTCAATGCACTCCTAGGAAAGTCTTAAATGTACTGAATTCAAAGAAAATTGGAATATAAGAAATACCAAATGACACTTAATATATTCAAATGTTCCAGTGAGGATGTGAAAACAATTTCCATTTCCAAAAAAGATCAATGTGATGATTTATGTTAACAAATGTTTAAACTAATTAAGTTTTTTGTCATAGCATCCACTCCTAACAGTAACAGTACAGAACAATTGGCTATTTCTTCTGTTATTCTATTGTATCTCATGAGAACCATGAAGAGGGACAGCAGATATGAACCTGCTTACTTTATAGAAAAAGAAAATGACATCAGAATAAGAAAGAGTTTGCTCATGGCTTATCATTTGCTTAAGGCTGGATAGAAGTCTAAGAGCCAAGTTGCAAAATGTCACTTGACTGGTAATGATGGATAATATCTATACAATACACCATATGGATAATTATTTATAGCTGTCATTACATTGATGTGTGTCCAGCATTTCCTTATGTGTGTATGCTTTATTTACATATATTATTTTCATACATTGATTACAGTGCTTGATTCTGATGAAATAATATATATACACTCTATTGACATGTTTTCCATAACTGAAAAATTTCTAAAATAGAGGTGGATCTTACAATCTGAGTTCAATGTTAAGTGGAAAAATGTACCACAGGCAGTTTTGAGTTGAAAAGTGGTTCAGAAAATGTCAATCGAATATGATGTTTTAGGATGCATTAAACAATTTTTCTTTCGTTTATTTTTTATTTCAATTTAACCACAGATTAGCATGTTATAAAAATCCATCTAAATAAGTCTGAAAGAATTCTTTCAGTATGCATAAAATTTATAAACTAAGACTGTGGGGGTTTATTATAATTGAAAGGTCTAATTTCCATAAAGACACAAAGTAATGGCATGTGAATATGGGGACGCTTATAATTTCCATCATTAGCATACTTAGGGTAACAGTTTGCCTAACATTTTTACTTATTAGTCTTACTTAAAATTTTTGTTGAAATCAATTTTAGATTTGGAACATTGCCTCTTGTTAAAATGTAAAATGGTTTGAATTTAATCCTTTAAAATGTTGTGAATTCCAAGTTTGTAATACAAATAAGTAGGCGGCTTTTATGTGACCCCCAAACTCCACTGTGAAGTCATTAGAAAGTTCCACTCAGGAGCTCTGCGTTTTTGGCTAACATCCATTTTCAGAGCTTTAAAGTTTTGAGTACACCTTAATTCAGGAATTCACTGCTCAGAACATACTGTAAGGAAATCGTATGTGAGCATAGATTTGGCTGAAAGAACACTAACCTTAGACTGTTCATGGCAGCAAAAATCTACCGTGTGCCGGGCGGTGGTGGCGCAAGCCTTTAATCCCAGCACTCGGGAGGCAGAGCCAGGCGGATCTCTGTGAGTTCAAGGCCAGCCTGGGCTACCAAGTGAGTTCCAGGAAAGGCGCAAAGCTACACAGAGAAACCCTGTCTCGAAAAACCAAAAAAAAAAAAAAAAAAAAATCTACCGTGTGGGGGTCCTGGGGACAACTCAGGTCTCAGGTTCAGCTGCAAGAGCATTTACCTGCTGAGCCGTCTCACTGATCCATTTGCGGAATTTAAAGTGTGAAGAATTTAACTTATAATGGTGAAGTATTTTATATTTTATAACTAAAGTTAATTACTTCTACAACTCCCTTCAAATTTTCACGTTTGAGTAAATAAACCAGATCACGAAGAACTCGAGAGGTTTATACAGAGTACAAAGTTCATTTAAGGCATAGCCAGGAGCAATTCAGTTTGTCATCTGTGACCCAAGCTTCAACCCATTCACCTTATCTCATTTTCTATAAACCCTCTCATGCTGCTATGAAAATATATGTAATTAAGGGAAGAGACAAGTATGTAAATAATTAACATGTAAAAACAGTTATATTCTCTTATGGCAATAGCAAAACTTTCAGAAGAAAAGAATAGCAAAGATGGAGAAAAATCAATTTCTTTTCAGTTAGTTTCCTGCCTTTTTGTTTGGTTTACAGACAGATGGCTGGGAAGATGTAGATGACTCTGCCATATAACTGCATGTTACAAAACCGAACGTTTTAAATGAATATGCTAATCATGTTGTTTCACAGTACTGATCACTTTGACATATAACAGAATATAGTAAGTTAAACTATTAATCAAGCTGCTAATGTATTTCCTTTTCAGCCATGTATGGCCTTGAAAATTGCTTTGAATTTTCTTTCCAATAATATAATGCAAATGCCCATGTCTTTTCTAGATGTTTCTCTTCACAAGGACTGTGACCCACATGTGTTTACTTAATCCATATTCACCCCCATTATTGAGCAGGCACACAGAAGGTCTTACAAAATCATTTAAGTGTCTCCTTAGTAAGTCTGAGACCAGAGGGCAACATCATACACTGGCTCAACAAACTAAAACAGTAAGTCCTGGGAAACAGATTTCCTTTTCAATTTTTCTTTTACCAATGACTTATTTATGTATTTTCCAGGGCTGGGAATTGAACAGAGAAAGTTATACTTCTTACAAAGGTGCTCCACCACTGAGCAAAACCCCCGAAATTCTATAGACTACTTCTCAAAACCCAGAAATTGATCTTAATTTTGCAAATCTGAGCCACAATATTGAAGTATAAGTCAGAAAGTGTTTCCAGTCATTAGCTGGTAGAAACCCAGTGTCTAATCTAAATCTGATAGTTTGATAATGTGGTCACTACCCTTTTGAAGTAGTAAGATTCTGATATTAAAAATCAAACAAGTAGAAGTTTTTATAATGGGTTCTCATATTTTATAAAAATTTATTATATGATGTATTTATGACTCTAGGACTCTACTTATAACACATTATATTTCTAGTTACCATAGTTAATTTTTTATTGTAGAGATAATAAACCCTTATTAAATAAAATGGAAAAAAACTTTTTCAAAGAAAGCAACGTGGCTCAAATCTCACCATTCTAAAGTAACTATCTTTAATATTTTATCTCTTTACAGTTTTAAAAAAGATGTATCTGTGACTTTTCACTGTATACAAAGTTATAATCAAATTTTAATTATATTTTTATACCTCATATGTTTTATTTTTGTGTGTGCCAAGGGGGAAATGCTTTCTTGTTCAAAGGAAGCAAATATGATTCCAGTTTTTCCCTGTTTATTCATCATGTTCTCCCATGATAATCACATACGTATAACTAATTTCACAAAGATGGAAATGTGTGTGTGTGTGTGTGTGTGTGATTTCCCCAAATATCTGTACTCTAATCCTTTGTCCCTATGTAGATAAGATTTTGTTACCATTCTAGAAAATCAATTCATAAGACAACAGAGTAAATAATGAAGTATACTTTCCACCTGAGTCTGCTTTCAGTATGAGTCTGGTCTGCAGTTTAGGTCACAGCATATTTGTAAAAGCCAGTCTCTTTATCTTTAAATATATAAGGCTCACATATTTTTCAAGCTTTTGTTTACTTGTCTATGTGTACGCATGCATTAGCATATGCTCATCAGTGTGCAGGTGTGTGGGTGTGTGTAGATGGTTGTGCAGAAGCCAGAAGAGGACATCAGGTCCCTTGGAGCAGGATTGACAGGTGTTTGAAGGCTAGCAGACTTGTTACATGAGTGCTAGGATTTAAGTTCCAGTCCTCACGATTGTGCAGCAAGTGCTCTTAACTGCTAAGTTGTCTCTTAGCCCTTTCATTCGAATATATGGTGTGTGTTGTGTATGTGCACGAGCCCATGCATGTGGCAGCCAGAGGCTAACAACAAATGTCTTCCTCCATTGCTCTCTACTGTATTTTTTGAGGAAGCATATCCCCCTGAACCAGAGCTCACTGACTTGCTTACAAGTTAAGAAAAAACATGGGAGAATTTCTTATAACTATGTTTATACTAACATTATGGCAATTATCCCAGGGGGAGGAGAGGGCCTTCCAAATTAAAGGAGAGAACAGAAGATGAATTAGAAGCAAGCCACAGCACATCAGCTAGTCCAAAGCAAGAGGAGCCAGTACCTCACTTTTACTGAGAACATCTTACTTTTTATGGCCACAAGTATTGTTCTTTTATTCCATGAAATCAAGAGTAAATAATTTAATCTATACATGGAAGCTTGTCAATTTAAATGTTTTCAGATATTAGGAAATAGATGGATAGCAGCCATCAATATTCATCCTTAAGTTGTTATTATTTTTTAAAAAATAAATTATTTCAGTATGTCTTTAAATATTTTTTGATTACTATTATTAATGGGGATTATAGAGTATTTAATATTAAGTTAATTTAAAAGTGATTGAGTACTCTTTGGGGAAGAATTGGTGTGTGCATGCAAGCATGTCTGTGTGTGTGTGTGTGTGTGTGTGTGTGTGTGTGTGTGTGTGTATGAATTTCATGTTTAATTCTGTTTGGACTATTTTTATTTATTTAAGTGAGAAAACTTGGGCTCTGGATGATGTTGTAATTTTCTCCAAGGTGATGTTGCCCACAGTGGCAGAGCTTGGGTGAGATGCCATCGCCTGTGGCATCCATCTTACCAATCCATCATGCTAACACTTGTCCTTTCAAGATGAATACCCATTACCTGCTCCAAAACACAGCAATGGGGAAATGAGGAAGTGTGCCACTGATTCTGAATTACAGACAATAGAAAAGGAAAAGGTTAGGGTGTGATTTATAATATACATTTAGATCAGCATTGCAGACTACCGCACTTGAGTTGCCTATGTGTGTTTAGGTGGCTGTTTACAAGAAGATTTCATGACATTTTAATAGAATACTTTAAATATTATATTAAATATAATACTTTAAATAATATAAAGTAAGATTTTTTTTTCAAAATTTTATTCCATCAAGCAGGTAATGCAATTGAAACAGGAAGAGACAAGCTAATATTCCTCATGCATTAATTCAGTAGATAGATAATTGTGTCATGTGTTACATATAGCTGCAGGGGCTTTGGAAATGCATTTAACATAGTTCCATATGCCTCCTATGTGCTTTAAAGGAGGAAAGAATTCTCTCTGTTGGACCGACACTGGTAGAGCACTTAAACAACTGCTTCATCTCAGTGTTGTGAGAGACGAGGGACTGCCCTTGTTTCCATAGGAAATTCCTACCTGCAGTTTCAACTGTAACTATACTGTGCTTGGTAGCTGTAAGCATCTGATTCCCACCAACTTAGGGTTTTAACATGTGGAGGTATTCATGCATGAATGGAAGGATATTTGGACATGTGATAAACACAAATATTAATAGGGTGGTGGTGGCTCATGCCTTTAATCCCAGCACTAGGGAGGGAGAGGAAGGCAGATCTCTATAAATTTGAGGCCAGCCTGGTCTTCAAAGCAAGTTCCAGGACAACCAGGGCCATAAAGAGAAGTCTCATCTCAAAAACAAACAAAACAAACAAACAAAAAACCCAAAACAACAAACAAAACATAAACATAAATATTTCTTATAGTTGCAAAATAAAGCCACAATCTGAAGACCCACAAAAGCTGTGTGTTTATTATTGCAATTTTGTCCCATTTAATTTTAAAACATTTATCTGATGTGTATCAGGGATGTTTTAATTTGTCTTCTAACTTCATGTTTAAACATCATATATCTGGGAGGTATTTGATGCTTATTAAAATACACATCCAAGGTACAGTTTTAAGAATGTAGAACACTAGGCGTTAGTATTTGCACACTGGATAAATGGGTGAACAGAAAGTAGACAAAGGTCTGGGGCTCGTCAGTGATTACGATTTCATTTTGAACAGTCCCTGGGAAGCTGGCACAATAAGGTGCACATTTCCCCTTTGTGTTTCAGGTAGCAGTTCAATTTGTGTTCCACTTTGACTCACAAATAAGTATTTCTGTATCTTTACATGCTAAACAGAGTCCTTGTCCCCAGGGCTTTTTATCAGTGATGCTGTTTACAGCAGGATCTCTCAGCAAGTTGGTTAGCCACAGTGAATACGTGTATACTAATAGACATTTTGACTATTATTTTTATTTTAAAAAGTTAAGTTTGGACAAGAACTCTTTCCATCAATATTACTCTCAATTAGGAGGTAGGACAACACAATCATGTTGTATTATGGAAACAAGGGAGCACACAGAGAGGTTAAGGGAGTCCCAACAGGAAGCCCCGACTGACAGAAGTTTTGAATTTATAAATCAAAACAGTTCCACTTTACTGGATTTATAAATAAAAATAATCAAGACTATAATCTTCTGTCCTGAGTGCCAGACTATCTGAAAACTCAGCAGGTTGACCAGGGTTTTGTCTTCATTGTTGGAAACTACATTCATTACATAACCATTTCCACCTTTTAACTTAACTTTAATGCCCAAGCATACAAAAGTGTTGGCTCAAATTTATTTTGGTGGATTAATGTAACATATTGGGCAGGAGGTCTATAATTTCCTTAACATACAAAATGCTAAGATTATCCACAAGTGGCGCATTTTAAAATTCATTAGAGATCTTTGACATGCTTTACTCTTAGCAAGGTTCCAGAGAACACAGATGGTAATTAGTCACACAGGTGCTGCTGGCTAACATTCCTGATTGAGGAAATTAGCACAGTCCATGGGAAAAAAAAAAGCCTCTCAATCTACAGAGACAAACGGGCTTATTGGATGCTACTGACAGCATCTTATACAACCTCCTATACTGTACATACATCCCTTGGTCCTAGAAGAATAATAGGTTCTTTAGTGAGGCTAATGTTTCTCTCAGTGGTCTCTGGGATAGACAGCCACATGGGCAACACTCATGAGCCTCTTAGATGTCAGCATTCTTTGGTGGTGAGGCCATAGGTTACCCAGATGATTCTCATTAAAGATGTGTTTGAAGAAAAGTTTCTCTTGAAAATAAAGTGGAAATGTACAAATTAAATTCTTATTTTATATTTATTTAACTTAGCATTGTTTGGTTACAGGTGGGATACTTAACTCTTTACCTTTCATGTATTTATTTTGAATTATTTAGAATTAATGTAGGTGAATTAAGATTTCATTAACATAACATTATTAGGATGTTAAAAACATAACTTCATTCTGTAAAGAATTTTTTAAAGGTGGGGGTCATTAAGAATGAAGGCCAGGCTCAATGTGGTTTAAAGTTTTTATGCCTTAAGATTTCAGGAATATTTCATTCAATTGCATATTACCTTAACATATCACAAAATAGTGCAGAAAATCATAAACTATCTTAAGACATGATAAAATTAGCAAACTTTCAATCTAAACAGACAATATACAATTTTTAAATCTCCCTTGAATTTATCTTTTCATACTCATCAGGTCAACTCCAGAACTCTAGGGGAGTACAAATATACATGATCTTATATTTACATTTAGCCTCCTATTATTTAATTTTATTCAGTTCTCATGCCAGTTTCCAGTTCAAAAATGTCAAATAGTTGAGATACCTCAAAAACATACTTAACAAGCTCCCAATCAAAACTCACTGTGAAGCTAGCTTTAATAATATGCTAATCATCATAAAGGAATTAGCATGACACTATTTTTAATTATTATAGCTGTAACATATTCAGTGTTCTGAATAAATCAATAAGCAAAGCTCGAATATGTTGTTAACATATACTCTAGATTGAAAATAATCTCTTTGATATATTTTTTAAAAGCAATGTAAATACATTATGAGGATAATACAAGTTCTATGTGGCTGCTGTAGAACAGTGATGGATGCTTACCACGCTCTGATAGTACCACATTTCCCACCATAAGCATTACTGAACAAAGTTTTACTAGTGGACCATTACCACACACTCTATAAAGTGCCATCCATTGATAGTATGAAGAAATAATAATCAATAGTAATTTTAAAGAGTGGTAACATAATTTTTGCCCTCTTCAAAAGTTCCTTCTCAACCTTTGGAAAAATGTAAAGACAGTTTCTAATGAAGTCCTCCCAAGAGTAAATCAAAGGCTACATCCACGGGTCTCAAAGAGCTCCCAAGGCTGATACGGTTGAGCTGGAAGAGTGTAGCAGTGCTGAGGACAGGGTGAGAGCTCTGTTCAGCTTTTCTTGATTTCCTCCACTCTCCACTAACCACTAACTCACCCCGAGAAGCCCTGTTGCTTGGTCTGATGTTAGCTGAATCACTTTTATTGCCCTATAACAGTAAGGTAATTTTTCAGGGGGTGTGAATAGAAGAAACTCCCACCATCAGGGAGTGCCAGTTACTTGAAGGAATCATTACAGATGAGTGGTGCTACTAAACAAAGAAAGCTGTATAGTTGCTCTGCCTGGTGAGCCAAAACCTCAGTCAGAGGCTGATAAACATGGAATTAGTAAAGCATTTGATTTCAAATGCTGGAATGATTCTCTCAGTTATAACAGATGTACTAACAGCCCATCTGGCTGGATTTTTGGGAGGAAGGACATTGTAGTCTATTGGATACAATTCTTCATGATATAAATGGCAGAGGTGACTTCATCCAAAAACCCAAGAGTTTATCTGTAGAAATCCAATACAAACCTATGCCACAGAGAATTGATTGCTCACATCCAAAGTAGAATAATCTCAAAAAAATCATAAGTATTCTGTCTTTGGGGTGAAAGATATGTTCCCAAATCCTGATCAATGCAGTAATGTTTGAAAACTAGACATGAGCTAAACTCATTTGGCCTAATTGCTTTATAAGGTCAGTACTGTCAAACTATTGAGGAAAATGGCCCTCTGACTTTTTTCATTTGTCTCCAGTATGCCCAGAAGCCAAAGAGAACTAGCATTATTCTTATGAAAACACTGCTCTTGTGAAGCGATAGTTTTATTGCGTTTTTCCCTCCCTCCAATATTTTTTTGATAAAATTATATACTGAAGAAATGCATATTGATTTTAGAAACATCTAGCCTTCCAAAATCCATACAGCCTGCAGTGCTATGACATATACAGGTAATTCTGTATAGCATCATTCAATATTTATATAAAGAAACAACTTGTATTGGCTATTTCATGGAATGCCTCAATCTATTTAGAAACCACCAGAGGATCATTACTGTCTTCATTTCTCAGATAGGAAGACTGAGGTTCTGAAAACTGAACACTTACTTGATCACTCTTATTAAATTAGTGAGTGATCAAGTCGTGATGATAATACTAACTCTCTAAATTCAATATTATTTATAGACCATTTTATGTCATTAGGAATCCTCCAATATTTTTTTCCTGTGAATATGTACAAAAATGAATGCAAATTTCACTACTATTAAAATTTTATTAGTTAAGGTTCTTATTCCATACATATCCTCTATTTCTTCAAGTATAACCAGTATTTCTTGTAATACTAACATAATTTATTCTGGACTCAAGTCATGATAACTAGAAACTATTTCACATCATGAATAGATCTCAAACAAGGTGAAATTTTATTCTTCACATTAAACAGTTTCCAACTAGGAGAGTACGTCTCTATGCTTGCTTAAATTCCTTAGGTCTATGGTCCTGTCTTAACTCTTTGTTCTCCTTAGTGCTAAGCATGTCCTTCTGCAATTATTTTCTTCTGATATGAGAAACTGGTGGGAGTTTTTTAAGTGTGGACTATGAATTAAGTTATAGTATTGCCACATTAAATGCCATGATTTGGGGAGTGGGGGTTGAGAGAAGCAACAGGGTTGTTGCCTTCCTTTTCCATAAGCTGTCCTTCAAGGGTCATCTGAGCAAAACCCTTAATTGCTACAGCAATTGAAATTTAGTTTTTGTTGGTGTAGATCAAGAATACTAATTAGTTTAACAGGATTTGAGGAGCATGTAGTTCAACTTTGGAGTTGGTGAGTTTTCAGTCCAACGAAACAACGTGAATGTAGGTGAGCAAGAACTGGTGGTTGTGGATGCACCGCCCGCCCTCCTGGGTGCACAGCAGGCAATCGCACAGCAATTGGCTAGCACGATTGCAGCTGATTTCCCTTTGTACAACCGGAATTACGTCTTTTGTGCTATGTCTCACTCAGTAAAATAAAGGATAATGTGTGGGGTGTCGTGAGATCCAGGGCAAAGCTCTTCTTAACCATACACTATTTTCCCCTATTTTGATCTGACTGTAACTCAATCTATTTCTTTTTAACATTGGCTTAAAGCAAAATTGAAGGCAATTTTATTATCTACTAGCAATTTATTTAAACACACATTAAACTCTCTCTTTTCTTGTTCATTTAAATTTTAAAACAACTTAATTTGTATTCAAAAATTTAAAAATAAACTCAAATGTGAAGAGAGCTCTAAGGAAAAGATATGCTTCTGTATTATACTGAAGTGGCACAAAAGAATCAGAATAATAAGCATTCGGATACTTCTATAAGTCAATTTAATACAAACATCACTTTTCTTATTCATCATTGATCAGGAAAGATTCAATAGAAACCTCTTCAATATTGGTATCAAAAATTCACTTTCATTAAGAAAGATGAGAATTATTTTGACGTTAAAACTCACTGTCATCTGATAAAAACTCAAAGAATTCAGATGTGTTTTCACTTTATAACTTATAATACACGATTTCCATGTAAATTCACTCCACTGGGCTGAACAATAGATACAAATTGGATTATAAACTCCAGAGCAACAAAATCAAATTATAGCTTTAGAATGAAACACCAAAAAGAACACTGGATAATTTTTTTTTGGATCAAAGAGCATGAGAATTGAAATTAAGTGCTTGAAGTTAGAGGGGTACAATTTGTCTCTACATTTGTTATTATTATTTGTATTTTTTCCTGTTAAAATTAACCTGTTTATACTTATGGCACTTACTAATTGCTAGAGGATTTCTGCTTTTAATGTTTTGAGAAAATTGAAATTAAACAACACATAGACTATGTGGAATAACAAATAAAAACAAACAGGAGAACAAATGGAATCCAGAAAATTTACAAAAAATCCTAAGAGCAAAATGTCAATTATAACAGTAAACATGCTTGGAATATATTTTCCTCTCAATACACAGTAACTTTTCATTTTATTAAAACTAATACCGAATCCTGCTTATGCTCATAAGAAAATAAAATGAAGCAGAACTGAGCAACGTAAGAAAAATTATCTGATACCAACAAAAATGAAGGAAAGTTTAAAAAAATTAAAATTGCATGGCATCTCCACTTCTGAGGTAAGGCTGGTTGGTACAACTAAAAACAGTAAAATAAAACAAAGTAACTTTTCTGGACCAATAAGCAATTATAGTGTATTTACTACATTAATTTACGTGTCCCACTCGTTTTGAGGGGAGTTGGAAGTTTTTATGCACACTTCTCCCTCCGTCGTCAGTTGCTTTACAGTGAGTGTATGTGTGTGCACATATTTTCTTATTAATTTTGGTCGTTTTTGGAAAGCACTTTAGAATACCTTATGTAGTGTGGTATGGGCAATAGTTTGTCCTATGCATGTAATTTAGCCTTGTTTTCGACCACGCGGGTTTGCTGTATGCTCTTTCCCCCTACCCTTTCTTCTCTCCAGAAGGAGAAGGTCTGAGCCCTCACCTGCCCCTTCCTCTAATTCTGCTTTATGGGTCCTTTATTTGGGAGCTGGAGCGGGATTCGAGCCTTGGCAGCACTGTAGCCTAACTGACCATTTCTTTAGAGAGTCACACTTGGCTAGGGAAGCTTGTGACAAATCTTCCCACAGCCGTCCTCCAACTGCTAAGCAGCAAAGATATTTATGTCACAGCGCGTCTCCACACCTGCGGTCAGGGATTTCACGCTGCTCGGGGCTCATTTCACGCAGAACAGGAGGAAGGGCGTTGCTGCGGTTTTCCCAGGCTGAATATGAGCTCATCTTTCCTGCTAGCTGTCCCACACTACCCTCAGACTTCAAGAAGGGCAGAAAACACGCCACTGTTGCCTGCACTTTTTCCCTTATGATGCTCTTTAGGCACAGTTGGATCTGCTGTGTGTTAAATTGGTAGAAAGGAAAACACACACACACACACACACACACACACACACACACACACACACACACACGATTCTTGGTGTACTTTGTAACCAGGAGACTCCATGCAGGCACAGGCCATGCCTGTTGATATTTTTATCAGGACTGAAAGAACCTATTTGGTTCTTTAATAAAACATGACTCTCACGTATGTGGCTCTCTTTTGGGAGCATTTCTAGCCTCCTGCTCACTGGAGACTTAGGATGGAAAGATGATTTAAATAGTGCGTATTAAAAGAATTTAAACTAGACTATGTAAATTCTGCCTCCAGATGTAGAAGATCCAACAAAGTAAATTCGTTATGTGGCTGAATTTAACAGAAATCAAATATGGTATACTCCTAGTGCTGGGATTACAGTTACTGAGAAATTCAGGTCAAAGACCATCAGCCTGCTGGACTTGGATGGAGTTTTTGCCAGTGAAATGATGGACACCCCATTGTTGGGGCAGCTGATGCTGAGGCTGGCAAGGATCCTGAGAACATGTTTTAAAAAAGACCCTTTGCTGGCAAGAGGAGTAGAGATGACTTCATGGGACTTCTGAGTCTAGAATTGCTTTGCTTTTATTACCAATTATTTTTGCTGGGTTTTTTTTTGAGACAGTGTTTTTAACTTTTAAAAAGTCTAAACAGAAATAACTGTCCACTCCCTGAAGTTACTGTTCTTTTGTTTTGTTGCTGTTCCAAGACTGACCTCACATGACCCTGGTGATGATAAGGTTGAGAGCTGGAGTGAAAAAGAATCCTCCTTAATGCACTCCGTGTTGGTTTTGAAAACCCAAAGTGAGGTTTTCCTCATCAGCTAAAGTATGTAAAATGGCAACACACACTATCAAACACACACATTTGATTTCACTTCCTGTTATATCAAATAAGATGCTGTAAGTGCACAGACATAGTGTGAGGACTGAAGTAAATGCTATGTTACCCGAAACTTTTGCCCATAATATCTTTGGAGATGATAACTTTATATTCTCAGGACATCCTTAGCTCACTAACTCTAACAAGGATGACTCTTCATGGTAGGATTTTTATGTTAGATGACCCTCCTGGGTCTTATCTCATGGGCTGACCTGTTCAAGAAGAGTGGTAGGGCTTCTAGAAATTTCTAGAAATGTTATTCAAGTGTAAGAAGGCAGAGCCTGCTTTAGCCTGCATGTTATATCTGGTAGCCAGAACTTTAGTCTGCATATTCTAGCTGGTAGTTATAACATCCAACCCGAAGACATCATGTGTTCATTTAATAGAACCCACTTGTCTTTGAAGTCCATAGGTGTTCACTATGCTCTATTAGTACTTCAGCTTATTGTGTTCTATCTGTTGGATGAAGAGAGCTTTTTCGGTTATTTGAAGAAATGAATGGAGAGTATTAAGTAAATTTTATTTTTAATTGTCACTATGCTAACAATTCTACTTTTTTTCTCCTTAAAATTCCAAAGCCTTAAAATTCAGGAGCAAAATGTTGTATTTGGGTATTTTTATGTGATATTTCCTCCCCACAAAACCACATTAATACCAACTACCCTTGAATAAAGAACTTGAAGAAGGGTAGAAGTAGCTGTTCTGTTTTATGGACAAAGAGGCAGAGTAGTTGTGTGGCCCCTAGAAGTTGCACAGGTTGTCCAGGTAGAGTTTGGATTAGAGCAGAGGCAACCCCATCAGAACTCAACCCCAGTAGGCTTTTATTAAACTTAGAAAACCATGCTTCACGCTCAAAGTAAACAGCTGGTCGCAATAAAGTAACGAGACCCAGCCAGCCACTTCTGTATCCATTCGACTGGTTTCTACCAGAGGATCTCAGACATGCCATCTTATCAAAGTGCCCAGAACATGAATCAGTGGCTGTTGCTTCAAAAAAAAGAAGAATTTGTGGAACTGTCCTAATGTGTAAGCCCAGCAACAAGTGTCTATTCATGTAGACATGCCTCAGGGGCCTGGATGTTAGTGTCTCTGGACGTCCCTACCCTGTATTCTTCAAATGAGCCCACACATAGCCCCAGCTCTGCTGATGAATGCTATGTAATGTGGGCATAGGAATAATTTTGAGTGACAGTTCCTGACGGTAAGGCTCCAACTCTGTATGTGTTATTTCTGAAAATTCGTCTCCTTCAGGGATTTTGAGGGACATGACACTTCCTGTATTCTCTAACTCTTTTCATAAAAACTCTTCTTCGATGCTGTGCAATGATAGGTAAAACATGGAAGTCCACCTCTCATCCTTCCTCAATCTCACATACTACATCTTCTGGTATAATAATTTTTCCTTAAGAATCAATTGTATTGGTAAAGTGATTTGCTTTAATAACTAAGGAGTGCTTTTGCAAATTACGGTTTCTGATTCTTTATTGGAGGGGAGTATAAATAAGTTGTTAAGTTAAACAATAATTAGATACTACTCCTAATTAATGATCAATTATCATGCAATTATTTGACCTGTAGCCATGGAAGAGTTAAAACAACTAAGGGAAAATTCTCAGAAAAACCAATAAAAAACAAATTAAATAAGCAATCAAACAAACAAACAATCAAAGGACATAACACTCATAATATTTCTCTTCCATATCATCTGCTTTAAAACAAAAATACATTTTTTTCTCAGCACTGAAGTTAAAGAATACAAAAATTTATGAATGGGATTAATGCTGAATTCTGTGTACTTCTAGCATTATATAATCTTTGCCCAAGGACACACGAACTAATTAAAATAAGACCTTTTAAAAAGTCCATAAACAAAAACTTAATCTCATTAAGATAAAATTTTATAAGGCTTTATTTCATATTCTTAGTGATTATTAAAATGCTAACCCGTTTATTTGTGTTGGCCAGTTGTAAATTTCTAATAATTATAAAGCTAATTTAGTTCAAAGGTATTTTTTTTATGAATGTGTCTACACCTGAGTGGAGGAATTAAAATTTTTATTTTGAGTCTCTTAAGATTCAATTTGCATACTCCTTTTTCCCAGAGGATTTTCATGGTAAGATTAAAAAGCAATCAAGTAAAAATTATTTTCATGTAAGAAAAGTACTTCACTGAGTATGCTATTTCCTTATTTTTCAGAAAGAGGAAAAGAAATAAATTAAAGTATGTGATCAAAATACAATATGTAAAAGTTTTAGTTGATAGACATCTGCCAATAATTCAAGAAAGGCTGTATAGACAGAGAGTCATGTAAGGTTTGTGTGTTTTCATTTAATGATGCTGACAGTGGGGGGCCTGAATGCAGTTGTCTGTTTTATTGGCCAATGAAGTCTTCTTTCAAATAGAATCTTAGAGACTGAACAGTGAATAAGGATACTTAGTCCTCCATTGCTTGCTTCATTATTCATTTACTTATCTATTTTTATGTGGGGTGTGTGTGTGTGTGTGTGTCTGTGTGTACGCAGATGTACACAGCCATGCTGTTTGAGTAGAGGCCAGGGGTCAGTGTTGGACATGAGTATCTTCCTTTAGTGTTCTTGGCTTTATATTTTGAGACAGTATCTTCCATTGAACCTGGAGCTTAGCATTCTTGTGAGGCTGGATAGCCAGAGAGCCCCAGGGACACTCCAATTTCCTCCCCCAACATACTGGGGTTACAGATGTATCTCACTGAGCCAGGCTTCTACATGGGTGCTGTGGATCTGAACTCAGGTCCTCAACTTTGGGCTGTGCTTTATCCACTGAGTCATTTTCCCAGACCCTCTTTTTTGATAGTTATGGGCAGTATCTCACTTTTCATGTGATTCTCATGATTATTAATTTTGTACTACTTTTCCACTAGGGAAATAGAGTGAGAGAGAAGAGGGTATTGGGTAGAAAAAAGAGACTAAGACCTGTTGTACTAAAGTTTCCAGCTGTTTTTTGAGCATTCTTAGTTTGTAAACTGCTTAATTTGTAAACCATCCAGTTTCAGAAAAGGACCCTAGATGATCTAACACTACTCTTGGGGCTAGGATGAGGTTATTATTTTTCATAGAGAGTCCCCCAAGAGAACAATTTTAGGGTAAGAATTATGGTCAGGGTAAGAACCAAAATGGGAACTAAGAGTCTGATCTGAGAATAAGCCCAGGCCAGCTGGCTATAGGACCCAAGTGTAGCTCAAGGGCTTGATGGAGTCCTTACAACGTGGAGATGATGGAAAGCAAAGGCCTATGTTTGTAACTAACTGTGACGTGTGGGCAGTAAGCAATGTTTGGGTAAAAATATTCAAAGGGAGCTAAATTCTCCAGCATGGCCATATGCTGGTATAGCAGAGGGCTTTAAGCTGAATGATCGTCCCAGTCACTCAATGTCTTATCTTTTAAAGAGGCAGACCAGCAACACAGTTAAATACAGTGATTTACTCCAGAACAGTGACCGAGTTCAACATTCTTTGCCCTGCTTTCAGTACATATCACAGATGTCAAAATGTGAGGTGCGATCCTTTTGATTTTTCTCAGTATAGGACATTTAATTGTTTACAGTTCACTACTATATGATACTATTTTTCTTTCATAAGTAAATTTGTAGACAAAGCTGCTAATGTAATCAAAGCTGATGGAATGACTTTAGAATTAAGCAAGGTTTCCATTTGGATTAAACACACACACACACACACACACACACACACACACACACACACACACACATACACTTGGGTGTGGGGAGGATGACAAAGTACCTACATGACATATTCAAATAGTTACAGTGTGCTGTGGCTTTAATCTGAATTGCCTGAAGAATTGTTGGATCTCAGCTGCCTGTTGTCTGCCTAGCTTTGAGTACAATTCAGATGCAGAGGAGATACCAGTGGCACTAGAGACCCCCAATTCTACAGCAGTAATCTTGGCTTTGCAACTTTACAAGAAGTTTACTAAAAAGTCTGTAATGTTTAAAGACCCATTTCCAAGTTTTATATGCTTTTTCTTATATCCGAGGAAAAAAATAAAAATAAACAGAGAGTATAAATCTTTGAAGCAAGAAGGAATAAGTGGCTCTCAGATTAACATATTACCCCCCCCAAAAATACCAGAACTCAAAATCATTTGATCCTAAAATGTATTTTTTCAAAAATAAACTAAATGCCCTGAGGTATATATTTAAGCACTCTAGGTATAAAATAAAGCTATCCTGAGACTTGCAACCAAGTTTAAGAAGGTAGTTCTTTGAACACAAAGGACACTGATGTTAGCACTGTGCCACCTGCTGGACATCACGTCTACTCCTAGGAAACGCACTCAACAGTTTGGAAATGTATATTTCAGCCACAAGGCTTCAGCCAGATGAAGTCTGAACTATGTAGTCAAAACTCTCTGAAAACTTTGGTAACAAATTATGTTCCTTTCACTATTGAAGGCTTTTTTTTTCTTTTGCTAATGAGAGCCACATATTCAGAACAATACTAAAATGTTCAAACAAGAACGTTCAGCATACAACCTTCCTTCACGGGTTTTTTCAGTGTTAGCTGTTGTAGATCTACCCCATAACCACAATCACAGGTTTATTGATAGGCATTAGGGCAAACATGAAGGGCATTTTTCCAAAAGGTTATAGGAATGTCTTAGCTACTGTCACCTGACCTTTTGGGAAAACACATCTTAGAACAATTTTTTATTTTTATTTTTTGGCAGGGAAGGGGTTATAGCTCATGGATAGAGGAAATAGACAGTTATAAACCCTCTATGCACACAGATAACATAAGTTATCAACTAGCAGTATGTAAAATATTTATCAATGCTAATTTAAAAAGTCCACTAAATTTAAATATTTATACTGAAAACAAAGAAAATCAGTGTTACAAAAAAATAGAACGCACATAGTCCTGACTTCTGCGAAGATATAAGTTAAGGCTAAGTGGTCTTGGCCATTGTTAATTTGCCTCCCAAACTTTTAATTTCCTCTACAAGGTGAGTTGTTTAACTTACAAAGTGGCTGTGGAATTAAGCAAGATGATACACCCTTCTCAAGACCTCAGACATAGCAGGTACTCAGAAGAGATTATGAGTGGCACAGATTAAACTCCACTGGTATACACATATACATGCTTTAAAATAAACCAAGGTTTATTCTAACTTCTTGGCTTGAAGCATAGTTTAATCATGTTTGTTCTATAGCTTTTGTATGAATGATATTTGCATTTATTCATCTTTTGTCAGTATCTCCATACATGAAGTGTTGCTATATTAATATATATATAATATTTATTATATTATTATAATAATTATATATATTATTGTTAAATAGATGTGAATTTCAAATGACAGGCGATGAGAAGAAATGACGGGGAAGGAGGCTGAATAGAAGTCTCTTATCTCTTATGTAATGCACCTCTGATATGATAAAAATGGAATTTCTTTTGCTCATTTAGACAGGATAGGCCATGTTCAGTGTAGCATGTCTGACAGCTCCTGGGAACAAACCACAGACGTTCGTTCCCACTAGATAATATGCACACAACATTTGTTTCTGTGGAACGGAGAAGACAAGAGAATATGCTTTTATATTTACCCAATGGAAGCCAGAATCTTGATTTTCTTTTTCTTTTGACATGTGTTGTTTTATTTTAGAAAGTTTTAAAACAAAATGGTGGAGATACATCATGGACAAGTTGTTCACCGAGACCCTGTGGAAGACAGTGTAGGTTGGCTTCTAAAGGGCCACAGGTGTGAATTGCAGGACAGATTTTGTTAGAGAGCTGGCCAATAAGGAAAAGACCTGGAGGTTCTGAGGAAGGATTAAGGACAGGATCCCTGAGCAGGCAAAGGTTTCATTAAGATCACCAGCAGGGCCCATTCCTGAATTAACATTTTATGGTGCTAGGTTTACAACTTCATCTTGTAGAAAGAAAAAATTTACTCTTGTGGGTTTTTAATTTTCCCTAAAAATTTTAGAAGAAGCTTAAGGTAATGGTGATGAAGAAGTATGGAGTGAGATTTCCATCAGGGTTAGCAGAATCCCTTCTCAACAAAATGTACATTACATATGACGGGTCAAGGAGACATATTTGAGATCCAAGACCACGTGGGGAGGACAACCACGCAGGGCGGAGTCTACCTCTCCACACTTCCATGGTCACAACCAATCTTCTAGTGTGGCACTTACTCTCACTGTGCCTAGATGTGGCACTAGTGTCTTTCTCAAAATAGAGCAGAAACATCAAAAATCATAAGAACATGACCCAACCATTTTTGCTTTTGTTATATTAGCTTGTTCAAGAAGTTTGTACCTTAACATCAACTTTGAAACTTGCCAAGGTCAAAAGATAAACCTTTATACTGTTGATCTACTTTTTACACAGTGTGAGCTTTTTGTGGGGTTTGATGAATTCCCATGAAAGTTTGCTTCAATGCTTCCTGTTGGTTTTGGTGTATGAGAGGGTGTATATTTTAATAAATGATCATGAAAGTTGGTGTATAAATTATGCTTCTATTGTAAATATAACCTTTATTTGAAGCTCTATTTACTCAACAGTATATTTATCATGAAGTCACACTTCTTAGAAACAGACAGAAGTTTTCAACACTTTAAGGGGACCTGCTTGTGCTTTACTTTGTAGATTTAGAAGCACACTGGGTATACATGCTTTTCTAAAAGAAGGGGTGTGAGTGGGAGGAGGGTGAATGAGGGAGAAGTTAGAGGTACAAGTGACTCGTGATTAAGGGTGACCCCCCTGATGTCATATTCCACTTTTAATTGACAAAATAGAATCTTAAAGCTAAGGAAATGGGGGGTGATATAGCCGGATAATAGGGATACAGATTGCATCAATAGCTTATTGGCGAGAAAATTTATGACCCATCAGCAATATTGTCCCTAGTTTAAGCCAAGCGTCAATCCAAATGGAAGTCTACTCTTTAGGAATAGGACAAATGCAAAATTATAAAAACAGACTCAGTGGATATCCCATTTGCCAAGTCACATGTATAACACGTGGGCCGGCAGGGCACTTTCACGTAGTACACACTATCAGGAATGCTCGGTTATTTACCCACATTACCGTCACACCCCGAACCTTTAGCAGTGACATAGTAACCTAGGGAGGCAGGAACTAACAGCCCTACTTAACGAGAGGAAACTGAGGCACGAAATGTGAAGCTGCTTGCTTTAGGCCACTTCGGGAGTAAATAGGGTAGAATGTTTGATCTGAGAATCTCTGACATCACAGTCCCTATAATTAACTACCGCACTAAACAGCCTGGCGAAGCTGGCTACAGGAAACGTCAAGGCTCCATCTCCCTGGGACTTGATGGGTGTTAGGAATTTCTATATGAGCAGTACTGACCAGAGCAAGCAAAACTACTGTTCCTTTGTCAGAATTCTACATGGGGCTGGAAAATCCCTTTGAGAAATAGTAGGTGGTCAGGAGTCTGAGCTGTCAGAAGGGGATTTTGATGCAATCAGGTTTCACCTATGCCCCACCATGTTCATACTGCAAAACAGAGCAGGCCCAGTTAACTCAGGCCTTTGAGGGGCCGTGGGGAAGCTAGTGGAAGGCTAACTCATTAGGAAGTGGCAATGGAGGAAATGGCAGGGCCTCACACTCCTGGGGTCATAGGGCTGGTACAAATAAATTGGTTATGATTCACATGTGAAAAAGTCATTTATGAAATAGAATTAAAAGCAACAGTTTGGATGGTGCCTGTCTTCAACTTGTTTGAAAAATCCTTTCAAACAGTTGTCCAAGTGAAGATACTGAGTTCCAAACTTTTTAAAGTGTTTATTGATGTAGGCAAGCAACAATATCAAAGAATCATTGATGAAGCACAGCGTAGTGCTTACCAAGTTTATTAAAACAGGCAGAAATGGAAATATGGAAATAATATATATTCCCAAATCATATCTTTAAAAAGTGAGTTTTAGAAAACAAGAATATGATGACAAGAAAACTAGACTTGGCCTGGCTGGTAGATTGAGGTGTTGTTTTTTTTAAAATCATATTTGTGCTCTATTTTAATTTTAGTTAAAACATCCCGTATCCACTGTGGTTTTTTTCAACTGTGTAAAAAGGATAAAATTTACCTTTAATGGAAAGGAAACCTAGAGAGAAAAGGGGTTTGACATGGTACGGACGGCTTCCTGAATCCACTAGCTAGCTATAAGTTAACTATAGCTTGTCAAGAATAGGGCAAGACTGCTTTAAAATAGCAAGGCAGGTCTGGATGGTGAAAATAAGGATGGGATTTTCCTGGGTGCTTTGCTCTCAGTATGAAAGTGGAGTCTAAATCTGCAGGGCATTAATGCCCCCACCTGAGAGATAGAAAGGATGTTCTAATTGCATCCCAAGACCTGGCTACGTGCTCATCACCTTTTAATAGGTTTTATTTTAAAATATCTTATTGTTTTATAATTCTTTTAACGGAATTTTAAAAATTCAAATTTAAATGTAAGTTAAAGGGAACTTTTACTTTGTACTTGAACAGATTAAATAGGCTGACACCAGTTCTTAAATATAACTTCTCAGAAGTAAAACAAATCAACAACTCTAACATTCCTTGTACTTTTATGTATAGAATGTACAACACTGTAAACAGACTCATTAACCCATTTAAATGTATTTTTTCTGGGAATTTCTTTTCTTAATATGCAATGGGCATCTTTCCAGTGCAGCTCAGTGTCTGCTGTAACACATTGAAGGGTCCTCTCTGTGTTTAGGCAGCATCCACTTTTGAAGAATTACAAATAGTAATAAAAAGAACATTCTAGAGACACTAAAAGACAGGGACAAAAGATTTACAATTATGTTTTTTTTTTTTTTTTTTTTTTTTTTTTTTTTTTTTTTTTTTTTTTTTTGGTTTTTCGAGACAGGGTTTCTCTGTGTAGCTTTGCGCCTTTCCTGGAACTCACTTGGTAGCCCAGGCTGGCCTCGAACTCACAGAGATCCGCCTGGCTCTGCCTCCCGAGTGCTGGGATTAAAGGCGTGCGCCACCACCGCCCGGCGGATTTACAATTATGTTAAGGAGACAATAAGTAGAAATATTGGGTTAGTAATAATATTTTCTGCTTCTCCCTGATAACTACAGAAGTCAAGTCTTTTAGTATAATAACTTTGGCTGTTTTTCTCTTCTTTTGCAACTCCCTGCTTATAACGTTTCCATTTAAAACGTTTGTTCCTCTTTCTTCTAAGTTCACAGGAACTTTTCTTTCCCTGTGTTTGATAATTTATCTATGATTCAAGGAGGTCTGAGTTCAGATTTCGGTTTGCCTAATTTCTGACAGTGATTTGGGGAGTTCCCTGATGTTGCTAATTCTCAGATCATGTATATACAAGTGATGATAAAAACACATACTTACTAATATCCTTAAAAATTAAAGTTGTCAAGCAAGACTTATACATGCCTGTGTTTTATAAAGTGGTGTTTTAATGTGTGCATATACTACAGAATGGTTAAGTTAAGCTAATGAAAATGTGGGAAGAAAGGAACAGCTTTTTTCCCCTTGAGTGCTAAAATTACGACAATGATTGTAAGGTTTTAGAATGGTACACGTGTGTGTGTGTGTGTGTGTGTGTGTGTGTGTGTGTGTGTGTGTGTTGTTAGTGTGTGTGTATGTCTATATGTCTTTGTGTGTGTGTCTATACATCTCTGTGTGTAGAGTGTCATTTAAATGAAATCTGTCTGCTTTATGTATAGGTAATACTCTTTTTATTTTAAGACATAATCACTATTAGAATATAGTCATCATTTTTTATGTTTTGCTTAGGATGCTTAGGTCTTGGTTTATAAAAAAAAATATTTTCTTATATTTCTCCTAGTACACCAGTATTCATTTGTAATATTGTAGAAGGTATACTTCTTTGCTAATTGTCTGCTATTTTCTCAGTGGGTTTTATTTGACAATAGTGTCACAAGTTAAACTCCAGTGTGTAGCTAGACCCTTATTCTTCCTTTCTGTATCAATACCATTGGTATTCTCTCCTCAGCTTCAGGGCATGTTGGCCCTTCATAAACAAAGCCCTCACTTTTAAACAATTTATTATTATTATTATTATTATTATTATTATTATTATTATTATTATTTATGTAATGTGTTTATGCATTTACTCACTGCCTATCTTCAGCTTTCATGTACTCGCAAGGATATGTGGCCTCATCTTTTATCACTGAGCCACACTGCCTAAAACAGTGGCTAACTTGAATAAACAAACAAACCTATTTTAGACTTGGACTTTTCTGCTATTTCTTCAAATATATCCATTGTTAAACTGGTCACGAAGAGAATAAACAAAGCAAAAGACACAGAAACTCGTGTAACTACTGTCCTACCTCTAATTTTAGTAGGAAATAAAGTAATTCTTGCTTTTCATGTAAGTATTCTGTCAGTGGCAGTTAGTTTCAAAGGCAGTCATGTTGTTAGGTTGTGATTTTTTTGCACACTGTGGCTTGGTAGTGCTTATTTGTTTTTTTTTTTTTTCTATTTAAAAGAAAATCATTTGCACTGCCATTTGTTTTAGAAAGAAAAATGTAACTATTTCTTGAAAATTTCATCTTTCAAGATCTAGATGAATGCTTGTTTGAAGAAAATAGAGCTTCATTTTCCTTCTGCACCTCCCCGAAGCTCAGGAAAGACGTAGACAGTGAGCGCTTCATAGACTTTTAAATATAATTTTTAAATTATATTAATCAATGTTTAAGTAGAACAAGTGTCAATTTCTTTTTTAATTAACCTATTTTTTTCCTGATGTGAATTGAGAAATATTGAAATTGGGAATATTGGAAGGACAAGAAATACTATAAGCCTAAGTAATGACAAAGCAACCCACTCCAGGCAGGCTTCCCTCAGAAGCGACCATGCTCTATCAGTGTTTTGCTGACCTTCTCACTGTGCAGAAAAATACTGAGCCTGGAGAAGGCCAAGCAGCACTGGACACTAGCAGCCAACCTGAAACTTCTGGAACTACTGGAAGGCAGGGAGGAATGCAGGTCAAAAAACATGCCTGGGGTTATTTGTGAATGTCATAGATTGACCAAGAGCACTGAGAAGACCTGGTAGTGTATTAGATACAAAAACTGTGAGTATCAGCCCACCTTAGCCTACATCAGACACTCTGGGAATGGGGCCCATATGCTGATACTTGACAGACTCTTCAGGTGATGCTTTTCTGGACTTAAGTTTTAGAAACACTGCTTTGGTTCAACGAGGTGATGGGTAGGCCGAAATTATTTGGGAGGTTAAAACATCAGACATACATTAAAATCCTTGCCTCAAACATCAACCTCCATGTCAAAAGGATAAAAAAGAAGTTGAAAGCATGGGGGAAAACTTGGCAAGACTGTTAACAAATTGTAACTTTAAATTTGGTGAAAGTTAAGCAAGTTTCCATAGAATCTTTTACCAGGATTCCCAAGTGAATAATATCCTAAGGATAGACCTTCTTAATTGGATGCCAATGAGACAGACTCTTCTATTTCCACCCCCATCTGCTAAGGCATAAATCAGTTCCTCATCATCCCCTTCCAGCAAAGCTGGGTTGATTGCGTTTTTCCAGATTGCTATCAGGAGGGGTCTTGCACAGTCTTTTGGGATATAGGCTAAGGCCTTTGTCCTTTTGTGGCTCAGCAAAGGATTTATATTAAAAATCAAGACTATTATTGGATACAAATTATTCCCACTCTCTGCAACGAACCTGTAGTTACAAAGATAGATGCCATAATGTCTCTTCTAGTTCACTTTGAGTGGTGGCGGGGAGGTGTTGGCAAAGTACCCAGGCACTTGAAAAAGCATTTTGAATATTTCTACTCACTAATTTTTAATGGAACAAAGTAAATCTTTGAAGAATATTTTTGTCTTTTAGCATAAATATTTTAAAGCCATTTTCATAAATTAGTATAACAACTGAAATTTTCAGAATTATCTCCCATTGCCTCGCTCACACTTCGCATTGGTGTCTTTCTCTAGTATAATGCTAACTGTCCTTGGGGACTCAGTCTTGCTATATCCCTATCTGGTGATTGACACACCATGTGACAATTTCTCTGCTGCAATTTTGCACCCAAATTACAAGAAAGTATAAAACCTAATTGATAACTGTTAAAAAAAAAAAAAGCTTAAGCTACTCATTCTCACAACATGGGGTGTACTCATATTAGCTTGCATCTATATATATGAGAAGCCGCTATTTCAGTTCCAGATGTGTGAGGGACTTGAACAAGAAGTAGAATGCTTCACTAAGAAAAAAAAAAGCCCCGTGGAAGAAAGGAAAAGGAATTGGTTTCCTTCCTCATTTGTCTCTCCCGAGGACTGAACTAAAGCACACTTCTGCTTTCTTACTAAAAAGACAGAAACCTCTTATTCTTTAGCATTAGGGTGGAAAAAAATCCATGTATGCAACTATTTTAACCTCCTATCAACAATTAAAGTTATGCTGTACTCTAGACATAGCAGGTCACTGTATAGGTAACTTAACCACAAAGCAAAGATTCATGAGGAAACTTAGGATCGGCACTTTAGGAAAAGGGATCTGTTGATGTGCCCTGGTCATCCAGTGAACCTTCTTTTACAGATACACAACCATTTGGTTCACATTCGAGTCTACTTTCTCATTAAATCTATGACCTTCAGCTACAACCTTCTTTATTCACTGAAGGGTCTTCCTTGTGTATTCTGACGATCTTATACAATTTCTGTGAGTCTGCTTTAAAGCATCTCTCACTGGCCTGATACGTACAATAAATCATTTTAGATTTCCTCTGCTTTTCCTACTGAGAAGCTCTCATGCTGTGTCCATATGTACAAGGACATATAAGGTGTACATTTTCAGAATGTTGGAGGCACATTCAAACCACATGAGTCCGAGATTGCCATCAGCAGAGCTGTGCAGTGGGCTACCACGAAAACAAAGGTCGTGATGCATACAGAAGTGGGAGAGGATAATGAAAGAAACTGGAGTATGAGAAGAGAAAGGGTCGAGCCTTAACTCCATCACCTAACTAGATGAGGTGTTTCAGCTCATGCTTTAATCTGAACTGGATTTTTCTCAATTGTAAGATGAGGACTAAATGAATAACAAGAATATATAAGGGGTCAGGGATGTAATTCAGTGACAGAGTGCTATCCTGATATGTATTTGGCGATAGATTTGATACCTACCACAATAGAACAAAAAACCTGAGAGAGAGAGATAGAGATAGATCGAGAGATCTAAATCAAATCTTCATAAATCTGTTCATAAGAAAGGCCAAACACTACTGACAAGCCATATGTGTGTGTGTGTGTGTGTGTGTGTGTGTGTGTGTGTGTGTGTGTTCTCAAGATGACACCATGCTGCTGCAGGAGCATTGCTCTCTGCAATAGTAAGTGCCTATTGAAGGAGAGTGGGAAGACACTCCATGGGCTGTGTGCACAGTATTCAGCTGGAGTTCAGGTGCTTTGTACATGGAGAGGGCTATTCTATGAAAGTGTGGTGGATAGGGATAGTGTCACTCTCCTTCACGTCTACTCTGCGTCCCTTCAATGTCTTTAAGAGTCAGAAAGTGACGTGCACTTTAAGCATAAAGCTTAAGTCTTGGGGAAACCTGTGAAATGTATTTTTGTTAACTCCTTTCATTATTACATTCTTTTGCGTTTTTATTTTTAGAGGGAAGAATCTTACGGTATATGAATTAGTGCCATTCTCTCCAATTGTCCCAAGTATGAGGCAGAGGGCATAAGACTGACAAATTTTTAATGAATGTGTTCAAACGTAATTATCAGCCATTCTGACCATCATTAGATTAAAAAGGGATATTATTGCTCTGCAAAAGGAAGATTATGTTCCCAGAACAAAGTGCAGTCCTTTGTAGGGAAAGGTTCTAGTAGTTAGGGAAGCTCTTGACATTGTCTGTGAGCTTCTCATTTTGCTACTAGACAGTGAAACTCTGCAGTGGGTTAGTAGATCACATTTGAGAACAATTGTTTTCAATTAAAAGCCACATGGGACCCTGAAAAGCCACAAACTCAGTACCAAGCAGATGTGATCAAGCATATAAGCTCTGCTTTCAGTACGAGTGCAGCATAGTGACTCAGACCATAGTGTGGTGGGTTGAGTCTAGGTTCAAATCTTGCCTCTGCTTTTAGTTATATGACCTTTCTTCAGATTTGTAAGCTTCATCACCCTCTGGACTTACCTGGGAAAAATGAAACCACCTGTGACTACTGCATGAATTAAATGAGGGTAATTCTTCCAAGAACTGTTACAGTAAGCCCTTATTATTAGTTAAAAATGATTGCATTGGCACATTACTAATGATTAGAATTAACATCTTAATTCTAATTTCTTCTTCTTATCTTCTTTAAATTTTCAGTCCTAGTATCTGTGAACTGGAGGTAAAAAAAAGTTCCCCTTTCCAGGCTATTGTAAAATCTAAATGAGATAATGTATGTCCATATACTATTTGGCAAATATATATCTGAAACTGAGTTGTAATACACACTGTCTGTTCTGGAACTCTGCCTAGAAATATTGTGAGAGAAAGGAGAAAGAAAACTAATGAATACCTTTAATATATAACATGCAAGTCTCCAGCTTCTCTCCTACCCTGCACTTCCAGCTGCCTGTCCAGTCTCCTCAGTCTCCCACACCTCCTGCCTACCATCAGCACTATGGTTAAGTCTGAGACCACACCCTTTTCATGTTAAGATTATCTCTTGCAAGCTAGAAGTTTCTGATGATGGAGTAAGACAGAGAGGCAAACCCTCCTGCATGATTGTGATCTTAATAATTTCTTAATAATGACCCAGTAATTTCCCAATTCTTGAGGAAGTTGAATAATTTGATGTAAAGTAGGTAAATTCTTCTTCAATAGTTTTTCTTTTACTATTCTAAAATTGAGCTGTAACACTAGAGGAAAAATTTTAGATTAAACATGTTTTTACAATAGAATATAAGAAATATGTAAGAGAAATAAATGAAAGAGTTGAAATTAATATGAATGTAGATATGGTAAATAAACAAAAGCTGACATAGTAAATAAAAATCACGTGCATGAGACCAAGTAGCCTGACCATGCCTGAAGGACACACAGTTTTCTTTGAGTTTCAGAATGGACCATCCCCATCCTGTCCCCCCTCCCGTCACCCATTTGGCCCAAGTACACAGAGTGCCTAGGCAGTCATCAGATAGGGAAATGAGACTGTTCAGGGAACATGGAAAAGAGCTGTCACACTCCAAAATAGAGCCTGGAAAGTTTATCATCTCTGAGTGAATAGGAAAATTGACTGTTTTTAGACTAATTAAAATTCAATGTATTTTCATTTGCCATTTTGGGCCCACACATTTATTTTCCCCTCCACATCATTAAAACCACAGATACCATGGGTTTCTGACTAGTTTTCATGGAAATAGGCAAAATGTAGTTTTAATATTCTTTTAAAAATCCTGTTATACTGAGTTGTGTTTAACATTTTTGAGAGAAATTGCATCTCTAAAATAATAAATCAACTTGTTTTCATTTGATTTTGGTTTTTTATGAATGAAATTGTCAACTTGGAAAAGTACAATTTCCATTTCTGATAAACCACAGTGCACAGTGGAATACTATAAGCCTGGGTATAAGCATGGCAGCTGCAGAGGAAAATATTTAGAATAAGGAAAACTTTTATTATTTCTATATATTTTTCCAATATAGGAATTCATGAATCTGCTGTTTAAAGACAAACAAAATGCAAAAGTGAAAGACATTTTATATTAACAAACTTTGGCTGTCATGAATTTAATAGTAAGTACACTTCTCCTTCTGATTTACTTACACTCTGGCTCTCCTTGGAATCATTTTCAAATCTGCTGTGTGGAAACCGTGATGTCTCGTTTCTTCTTGTGTGGAAAGCGCTCTAATGACACTTACCTTAGGTGGATACTGCAAATATAAAATGCATTAAAATCAGTAAAAAGCACAGAATGTTATAGGTTCATAGTGAGCTTTAATAAAGTGGTAGATATATTTATCATTATTATATTTTATTGAGATGTTTTAATAAACATCTCCATTTTTGTATACATGGTTACTTACAAGCTCTTAATTAGTTCTAAAATCATTCTTAAGTTTGAAAACGTATCATTTACAAGTTGGATATAATGATATAGTACCTTTTAGTTGGTTTTACATTGGCTCTTAAGTCTTTAATATTCTTTACCATAGTATAAAGATTAGCATTTTGGAATTAACACTCAGACTTAATATACAAAGGAAACATCATTATTGCTGAATATATATATATTTTTTTTCCTGAAGGGAGTTAAGCACAGTTTTCCCTGCATGCAGAAAGCAGGATTTGTGGGAATAGGGTACATATAGTTGATTTGAGCATGGGAGAGTATCAAAAGAGACAGAGAGACGTGGGGATGGTCAAGCAAAGGGGCTTTTCCTTGGGAAGTTATACATCTGGACCACACAGGCTTACTGAGTGAGTTGAAAGGACTGGGCATACCAGGAGAATAGATAGATTAACTAAGATAGCCCAGTCTTGTTCACGTGTTTCCTTCTCTGTTCACCTATGAGTGTAGTGGTGCACGAGGGTTTCTGGAAATGCTCATGGCTTCCAGTCGCTTTGTCAGCTCCTCAGAGAGAGCACTGACATGGAGTCAGAGGATGGGACTCTCCCCGCAGATATCCCACCTTTTGCTGGGGGAACTATGACACTTCTGCTGTGGTCTCCTCTCTAATGAAAGCATTGGATTCCTGATCTTAATAAAGGTCAAATATTAATTACCAAGAAAACATATGGCACCACCTTAAAGGCAGAAGTGCCATTTTAACAAATTAAAATGCAGTTCAATGATATCATAACATTCAAATTGGACATCAAGCTGCTACTTCTCAAATGTGCCTAGGTATTAATATTTTAGTAGCTAAAAAGAAAAGCCAAGTTTCTCATTGACCTGCTATTCACTAAGATAACATATCTAATTTGTAAGAATATATATTTTCCTCATGGGATGCAACAAAATTATTTTCATTTTCAATGGGAAAAGAAGCAACCTAGTAAATTCTTATTCTTCCTGAATTGGCCCCCAAGCTATGATCATTTGCTTTGTTGGGGTTTTGCCTTAATGCCATCTTTGCAGTCTATGTGATGTTAGGGATGAAAAAGTGTTCTAATATTGTCCTGACCTTTTAACCTTGTAGTAGGCCCAGGCAAGAAGGTGCTGAAGCAATTTGCATTACTGTGTGCTCTGTGCCATGAACTTCTTTGAATCTTGGACTAAAGAGAGTCCATCCAAATACTCATAAGCATCAATATTCTCTGCAGGACATCCTTATGCTTGCCAGAATTCTACCTGTCCCACATAAGAATAGAAAAATCATTACACTGAAAGTTGGGTTAATTAATATATGAGTTGAGTCAATTTAAAATTAAAATTGACAGCAATACAATTTGTCTTTTCTTTTACCCTTGTTGCCTGAGATGGCTTCGCAAGGATCACTCTACAGAGAAAATCTCCTTAAATAATCAGGCTTTTCTTTAGGAGTCACTATTATTTACTACAAAGTGAGTATTTCCCTAATTATATCCATAGAATAAGTATTTTTTTTTGTTTTTGAGCTTCAGGGAAGTATAAACAGAGTTTTCATGTTCTGTGGTCATCAAATTGCTGTTAATATTAGTAAACTCATTTGATTACTGCTTTAAAAAGGAGTTGGTTAAATAATAAAAGCCTAAAATTCAAAATCAATATTACATTCCACATTTTGGTTGCTGTGAATAAATGTCCTGCTTATATATTTAGGCATCTAGAACATTCTGTTAATATAGGAGGGAAATGGACTATTCCTAGCTGTGTCAAAAAGTTGGAATTTGGGGATGATTACAGTCACAGTGCCTGTAGCCCCATTGGATGGAATGCCAGGCTTAAAGTCTTCAGGCAGACCAGTTAGCATGTGTGTGGAGAGAGGCTCCTCATTCTGTTGCAAAAACTTGACCATCGACAATGATTAATATTCTAATTATAGTTTTTTCAAGGTCTTGAAATCACCACCAAATGTCATTAATTGGAGTAGCAGAGAGAACAATGTTAGTCAACATTAGACTTGAGTTGTAGCTCTGCCACATTTAGGAATCCAGGAATTTTGGCAAGTTTCTAATCCTGCTTCCTCATTGCTGGATTGGCCTTGATAATACCCTGTAAGGACACAGGATACTATAAGGGTGTCCTGAGAAGTGACTGAATAGTTTTGCATCCAGCACACAGTAGGCCACAATGTACTGTTATTGCTTATGTTACTATTTTGTTGTATCTCTCAAAGTCAGAGGGCTTATCTTAAAGAAGATAGATTTTCTCTTTAGTATGAGTTGTTTCAGATTCCGGTCTGTACTGGGGAAATAAGAAAACCCTTGACCACAAATGTATAAATAGCACCCAATTAGCTTCATCCTAGTGCAAGAAGCAGAGGTATACCTATTCTTCAGGATCAATGATAGATTGGTTTCAGGACCAAAAACTGTGGACAATTAATTTCCACATGGAAAACAGTGTAGTATTGGATTATAATCCAAACCACACGCTCTCGTGTGGACTACATGTAATTCTGGACTACATGTAATAACTGCTATAATGTAAATGCTATTTGAAAACTTGTTTTTATTTTTAATTATGTGTATGTGCACATGTCAGTAGTCTGTACATGTGAGTACAGGTGCCTATGGGGGCCAGTGACATCAGCTACCCCTGGAGCTGGAGTTACAGACAGCTGTGAGTCATCTGACATGTATGCTGGGAATTGAACTTGGTCCTCTGAAAGAGCAGTGTTTGCTCTTAACTGCTGAGCCATCTCTCCAGCTACTACAGACACCATTTAAACATGTGCTTGGCTGGACTGTTTAGGAGACAGTGACAGGAAAAAGCAGCCTGCCCATATTTGGTAAAGATTTAATTTTTCAAAAAACTGTTGTCAGTATGGGTGCAAAAATCCAAGTCTGCAGACCCCATAGGCAAAGACTGTCCACTTCACTCTGTGATTTCGAGGGGTTCTGCATATTTAGCTGGAGTGGTGGCTCAGAAGCTCCTCTACATGGGCACTGGCAAACACGGACTGCAGCCTGAAGCAGGAGAATGGGTGGAATAAGCCTCAAAATGAAAACAGATTATTGATTTGGAGAGAGTACCACAGAGAAGTATCTGAAAGTTCTGGGACAATCACAAATTAGTACTTTAAAATAAAACTTCAAGCTTTGCTGTAACAAAAATCCCTTCAGGAAAAAAAATGTTAGCATCATTATAGCTAAACTGAAATAAGTTTTAACTCATCCCATTATGAGCATAGAAAGCTGTCTGGATTTTCTGAGAAGATGGGACAAATGGATGACTGTCCTGTGTAATCCTGAATGGAAAAAAGGGAAGTTAGCATGTATTCATAACCAAAAAAGAAATGTCATAAAACAACCAGAAAAGATTTCATCTAATCATCCAAAAATTGACACATTTGTTCTAAAAACAAATGTTATACAACTTCTAAGGATATAACCATTCTGAGAACAGTTTGTATATGCTGAAATACTAGAATTCCTAGGATTTATAAAGCCTTTATTGGTCTTTCCCCCAATATGTTATTGTAATAAAGAGATTAATTATTGTCAAAAAAGAATGAATACACTGCATGAAAGGAAACATATTATACACATATTAAATGTGTGAACACACATGAGCACACACACATGCACATACGCCCACCGTCTCCCATGCACAGAGCCTGTGGAGTCTTTAAAAGACTGATATAAAGCTGTGAGACTGCATTTTGTTTGAGGGGTCAGTGGCTGTCAGTGAAGACTGAAAAAATGAAGCAGCACTTAAGCTGAAGTTGAGGTTGTACAGTTTTTAAAAATGAGAGGTAAGTGCTTTTCAAACTGACTGAAATGACTGTACAACTCACACTTCCATTTCCATCCCTTGAAGCAGGCACCCCAGGCTGTAGCCTTGGCCAGCTCTCTTCCTTCCCTGTCTCCTGCTTACTCTCTGCAGACCTCTTGGCTTTCCTCCTGGCTTCCAAGGGGCTATTGGCTCTGTACTTTTCTGTTCAACTAGCCTCTCATGTTTTCAGAAGGCTTCTTTTCTATTTGTCCCTTAAAATTTGGTGTTCCCAAAGGCTCTGTCTTAGATGATTAGCTTTCCATTTTAATTTCCTGTCTTTGCTTTCTTTCTTTCCTTTTTTTTTTTTAAACTCCTTTGTACTGTTAGCTGCTAAAACCGTCCTGAAGTTATTCTAATTTTTAAATCTAGTATCAAAGTCTTTGGAGGCATGAATGTCTATATCTACTTGTATGGAATACCACCATGTAGATAAAACGAAATACATCATGTTTCCTTTTTTTTCCTCCCAAATTCAACTCTAAATCTTTCTGATTCAAAATACTTCTCGTCCATGCTAAGTGATTGATGCTGCAGGTCTCCTACTATCTGTGAAGGAAACCTAGAATTCCTCATACAACTGGGCAGTACCTTCATTCAGCTCACCTCCAATTTTAATCATTGACCAAACCCTTAAAATATTATCTTTAAAATAATTTCCAGACTGTTTTTCCTATTCTATCCCCAACAAAGTGGCCCTAATTGATTCTCTTTCTGTTGCTTCAATAAGACTCCTGGCTTTCCATTAATTTGTATCCACCCCACTTTCAAACTGGTTTTCATTCTATTTTTTTCAACGTGATTCATTCAAATAGGAAATTTGATCATTGTCCCTTACATTAGTTCTTTCAACCCCCCCCCCCCCCCCCGCACCCTTTTCTGCAGGATAAAATGCAATCCCTTTAGTTCAGCTGGCACATGGGCTTCTTGGTAAGTTATTGGGGGTCTGCAAACCTGATGGGGCAACCCATGTATCTGCAGTTTCCCAAATCACCATGTTGTTTCAAGCTTTGAAGCCTTGTATTTTTATTTGTTTTTAATAAACAATCTAGTTCCTTTCTATAACACAACTAATGTCTTCCCTTCTTTATTCAGCTTCTTATGTGTTATCATTTTAATGCCAAGTCATGTCCTCTTTAAAAGGATCACCTCCCTAGAAACTGTTCCTGCTTTCCACTTCAGAGCACTATGGCAGTGCATACCCCTGGTTGGGTAATTGTTGGTTTGTCTTTCTAGTTCCCTCAAACCAGGGACTAAAATTTATCATAATATTCTCTGACCAAAACATAATAAACATTTAGTAAAATTTTATTTAGTATTAAAATCTGAGTGATGCAATCATGGCAAAAATTTGTTATGTTATGAGGGAATAATTAACATTCTCTGAAGGATGGACATAAGTTAGGTCTGAAATGCTGGATTTTGAGGCCCCAGACAAATAATTCACAGCTTCTGTGATAAGAGCTGTTGGGAGAAAGATAAACCAAAGCAAAGCAGTCTATCAGCTGAACCATTATATAAATGGACATGGACACAAACACACACACACACACACACACACACACACACACACACATACACACACACACACACAAGTACTGAGGAAATAGAATGTAAACTGAGGTTGACAGGCAAGGGCAAAAGGTTGAAAGTGAAGGATGGACTCTAAATTTGGAGTCAATTTTTCTAGTATAACTGCAACTCCAGAACTGGAATTAAGGAGCTGCTGAGATTTTCACCCTTGATGGGGGAAAAGTCACATGGGCTATATCATGAAACTTCTTAAATAACATTCTGAAGATGGGGCTACATCCTTGGAAAGCACTCAATAGTTATGAACAGAGGGTGACAAGACCAGAGTTTGCAATTATTCTGGCTATGTTTTGAATTCAACACACAGGGACTGGAATGTGGTTGAATATTAAAATATTTTGGTAATAGTAATAAGGGGTGACTGTGGAGCTGGTGAGAAAGCATAGCATCCATTAGAAATTCAAAGTACTCTTTAGACTTGATAAGATGTAAAAGAGGCATACATTGCCATAAAGAAATTTTAGTGCAACAACATAGTTAAATATTGATTACAGAAATATTGGTTGCATTGCACTGAACCAGGTACTTTTTTTTTGAGAATTAACCCATGTTTACAGAATGTTGCACTAATGTACATGCTTTCTTTAAATAAGGAGAGGATTCCTTCGGAACAAGGCAAAGTTTTACATTTCAAGTGTCCACAGGTGCCCACAGGTGTCAGGCAGCTGAGTGGAGCTGCAGACACAGTCTAGCAAGCACAGCGGGGTTTGAGGAAAGGGGGTTCCCAACCAGCCCAGGACCAGGGACTTTTACTGGGCTCTTTGACCGACATTTCCTTTTCTAAAAAATTGGTTTTTTGTCTTTAGGAATAAAGACAGAACTACATTCTAAACCCACACATCCACACTGCTTTGGGGAAACTGAGTCATGAAAAATGCACTGAACAGTATTAAGGAACATAAAGCAATGGCATTTCTACTGATTCGTCCTCAATGTTCCAATCCCATGATTTACTTGAAAAATACAAATTTCAAGATCTGTAACCTCATCGTAGATCAGTTTTCTAACCTTATACAATGAGGCCAGAAGCACATGATTTGTGTGTATTGATGAAATTTAAAACAACCTATGACCATTTTAACAACACAAAATATTACCATTTGGGTTTTCATCAGCTGGAACTCTGGAAGATCAAATCAACAATTGAATAACACATAGCTGTCATACCAAACCATGCTTTTAATTATACTTAAGATGGAAGAAATGCCAATTTCTGAGTGAAATAATCACTCTATTTATTTATGCTTATTTTCTACTAGATGAAAAAAATCCTTGAGCACAAGGATATTACTTTTTATGTACTGTCAGACTTGAATCAATAGTTGGCATTTAATAAATAATCAAAATGTTTATGAATAAATGATATTTAAATATATAACACATAGAGCCTACTATGCACAAAGTAACTACTCAAATTCTTTACAAATATTAATTCATTTAATCCACATTAAATAAAATCTTTTAAATAGATTTAGCCTTTTTAACCCAGAAAGGTTGAATTACTTGCCTGATTCACGCAGCCGAAAGTGATGGAGCCAGGAGTCTTGCCTGAGCACAGCTATGTTAGAATCTTTGCTCTTACCTTATATCTCTTGCAAATAGATGCTGTTTTTAAAATTTTAAGGACATAAATATTCATCCAATGTATGTTTTTAATGATGCAGTTGAACTCACAATAAGAAGGTATGGGTTTGAGTACATTTTTAGTTTACTTGATTTGTGGCATTAAGCAAGTTTATTAGCATAATGGGACCTCAATTTTATATATATAAAATCAGGGCAGTATTTTTTACCTCAGAAGCTTATTATGAGCTTTACAAAACTGGTTTGTATGAAGATACCAGAACACAGTCGGCACCCAGAATGTTACTTGGTATGCCAAGGAGAATGGTTCTTAATTTTTTCCTTCTCCCCTTTCAAAAGGTGCATGTTTGCACATTGTATATCATAGGTCTTAGCAAAAGCAAATCAAATTCTTTGCTTCATAAGGCATTGTTTTTTTTTTTAACATTTCTTGGAGATAGAGTTCATGTACTAAATCATTTTCTGGATGGTCAGATAGCTTGTTTTCTGGGAAAAATCTTTTTTTGGTATCTGTTATGATTTAAACATCTAACATCAAGGAATAAAATCTTTCTTCCAATTAGAAAATCAAGTTATATGCGTCACATACATGGAATGAAAGGATAGACCAGCAATACAACAAATGACATTTATTTTCACCATGATCCTTCAACATTCATTAATCTATGAAATCCAAAAATCAGACCAGCAATTCAATAAGTGGCATTTATGTTCATCAAGACCCTCCAACACAAATAGATATTTTATCAAATACTATGGAAAACTGTATCAGCTGATTCTTATCAGTCATGGTTACATGTTATAATCTCCTAAAGATGTTCATCAATATACAGACTTCTTCCCCAGATATTCTCATTTAATTAGGTTGGGTAGGGTCGGGCAAGCTTTTTTTCTCCGTTCTTTCATTAAATAAAAATTCTCTCAGGGATTCTAATTTGTGGCTCAAGTTGAGAACATCAGATCAAGTTATCAATGAAACATCACTGGCCCTTTATCCTCATTTTACCTTTACTTTAATAAACACCAACAAGAGATAGCATTTTTATTCTAATCAACATTGAAAAGTCTAGGGGTTTTTTGTAGAGAACAGAGATGCCACAGCATGATTGTACTAATATTTAGCTTCATTTCTTTAATTGCTTGAAACAGAGGCTATCTTTATTAATCTGCCACCTTCAAAATAACCAGGAAATAGAGACCATATGTATATTAAATTATTTTTTCCATATAAGCACCTGAGATTTCCATATAAGCAACAACTCTGAGATTAGTCATATGCTTCTGTGGATCAGTTATAATGAAGAGTTCATGTTTACTATTTTCAATGTGTTGGTCAATAAGCAATAAACAACACAAAACAATTTTACAATATGATAAGTATTTTTCTCATGGTTTTAGTTCTTAAAATTAACTGTGCAGACTAGAGTCAGTGTTGAACCAAAACAAATCCCAGGTGAGGGTTGTTTGGGGCTCTTTTAAAACAGAATAGAAATGAATGTGAATA